>NW_027421911.1:0-300000 GCF_037893015.1 Macrotis lagotis
GGCAAGGCACGGTCAGGCGAGGCAAGGCTAAAGCACGACAACGCAAGGCTAGGCAATGCACGGAAGGCAAGCAAAGAGGAACGGAAGGCAAGGAAGGCTAGGAAAAGAAGGGAAAGGCAAGGGTAACGGAAGGAACGGCACGGTAAGGGCAAACAAGACTAAGGCACGACAACACAGGGCTAGGCAATGCAGGGCAAGGCAAGGAAATTGTAACGCAAGGCAAGGCACGGTTTGGGGAGGCAAAGCTAATGCACGACAACGCAAGGCTAGGCAGTGCACGGCTAGGCAAGGAAAGAGTAACGGAAGGAAAGGGAGGCAAGGCAAAGCAAGGCAAGGCAAGTGTAACAAAAGGCAAGGCACGGCAAGGGGAAACCAGGCTAAGGAACGGCAACGCAGGGCTACGCAATGCACGGCCAGGCAAGGAAAGGGTAACGCAAGGCAAGGCACGGTAAGGCAAGACAAGGCTAATGCACGACAACGCACGGCTAGGCAATGCACGGCCAGGCAAGGAAAGGGTAACGCAAGGCAAGGCACGGTGAGGCAAGGCAAGGCAAATGCACGACAACGCACGGCTAGGCAATGCAAGGCAAGGCAAGGAAAGGGTAACGCAAGGCAAGGCACGGTCAGGCGAGGCAAGGCTAAGGCACGACAACGCAAGGCTAGGCAATGAACGGAAGGCAAGCAAAGAGTAACGGAAGGCAAGGAAGGCAAGGGAAAGCAAGGGAAGGCAAGGGCAACGAAAGGAACGGCACGGTAAGGGGAAACAAAGCTAAGGCACGACAATGCAGGGCTAGGAAATGCACGGCAAGGCAAGGAAAGGGTAACGCAAGGCAAGGCACGGTTTGGGGAGGCAAAGCTAATGCACGACAACGCAAGGCTAGGCAGTGCACGGCTAGGCAAGGAAAGGGTAACTCAAGGCAAGGCACGGTCAGGCGAGGCAAGGCTAAGGCACGACAACGCAAGGCTAGGCAATGCACGGAAGGCAAGGAAAGAGTAACGGAAGGCAAGGAAGGCAAGGGAAAGCAGGGGAAGGCAAGGGTAACGAAAGGAACGGCACGGTAAGGGGAAACAAGGCTAAGGCACGACAACACAGGGCTAGGCAATGCAGGGCAAGGCAAGGAAAGGGTAACGCAAGGCAAGGCACGGTTTGGGGAGGAAGGCGAATGCACGACAACGCAAGGCTAGGCAATGCACGGAAGGCAAGCAAAGAGTAACGGAAGGCAAGGAAGGCAAGGGAAAGCAAGGCAAGGCAAGGGTAACAGAAGGAACGGCACGGCAAGGGGAAACAAGGCTAAGGCACGGCAACGCACGGCTAGGCAATGCACGGGAAGGCAAGGAAAGGGTAACGCAAGGCAAAGCACGGTGAGGCAAGACAAAGCAAATGCACGACAAAGCACGGCTAGGCAATGCACGGCAAGGCAAGGAAAGGGTAACGCAAGGCACGGTCAGGCGAGGCAAGGCTAAGGCACGACAACGCAAGGCTAGGCAATGCACGGCAAGGCAAGGAAAGGGTAACGCAAGGCAAGGCACGGTAAGGCGCGGCAAGGCTAAGGCACGACAACGCAAGGCTAGGCAATAAACGGAAGGCAAGCAAAGAGTAACGGAAGGCAAGGAAGGCAAGGGAAAGCAGGGGAAGGCAAGGGTAACGGAAGGAACGGCACGGTAAGGGGAAACAAGGCTAAGGCACGACAACGCAGGGCTAGCCAATGCACGGCAAGGAAAGGAAAGGGTAACGCAAGGCAAGGCACCGTTACGCGAGGCAAGTCTAGGGCATGACAACGCAAGGCTAGGCAATGCACGGAAGGCAAGCAAAGAGTAACGGAAGTCCAGGAAGGCAAGGGAAAGCAAGGCAAGGCAATGGTAACGGAAGGAACGGCACGGAAAGGGGAAACAAGGCTAAGGCACGGCAACGCACGGCTAGGCAATGCACGGCAAGGCAAGGAAAGCGTAACGCAAGGCAACGCAGGGTGAGGCGAGGCAAGGCTAAGGCACGACAACGCAAGGCTAGGCAATGCACGGAAGGCAAGCAAAGAGGAACGGAAGGCAAGGAAGGGTAGGGAAAGCAGGGAAAGGCAAGGGTAACGGAAGGAACCGCACGGTAAGGGCAAAGAAGACTAAGGCACGACAACACAGGGCTAGGCAATGCAGGGCAAGGCAAGGAAATGGTAACGCAAGGCAAGGCACGGTTTGGGGAGGCACAGCTAATGCACGACAACGCAAGGCTAGGCAGTGCACGGCTAGGCAAGGAAAGAGTAACGGAAGGAAAGGAAGGCAAGGCAAAGCAAGGCAAGGCAAGTGTAACAAAAGGCAAGGCACGGCAAGGGGAAACAAGGCTAAGGAACGGCAACGCACGGCTACGCAATGCACGGCCAGGCAAGGAAAGGGTAACGCAAGGCAAGGAACGGTGAGGCAAGGCAAGTCAAATGCACGACAACGCACGGCTAGGCAATGCACGGCAAGGCAAGGAAAGGGTAACGCAAGGCAAGGCACGGTCAGGCGAGGCAAGGCTAAGGCACGACAACGCAAGGCTAGGCAATGAACGGAAGGCCTGCAAAGAGTAACGGAAGGCAAGGAAGGCAAGGGAAAGCAAGGGAAGGCAAAGGGCAACGAAAGGAACGGCACGGTAAGGGGAAACAAAGCTAAGGCACGACAATGCAGGGCTAGGCAATGCACGGCAAGGCAAGGAAAGGGTAACGCAAGGCAAAGCACGGTGAGGCAAGACAAGGCAAATGCACGACAACGCACGGCTAGGCAATGCACGGCAAGGCAAGGAAAGGGTAACTCAAGGCAAGGCACGGTCAGGCGAGGCAAGGCTAAGGCACGACAACGCAAGGCTAGGCAATGCACGGAAGGCAAGCAAAGAGTAACGGAAGGCAAGGAAGGCAAGGGAAAGCAAGGCAAGGCAAGGGTAACAGAAGGAACGGCACGGCAAGGGGAAACAAGGCTAAGGCACGGCAACACACGGCTAGGCAATGCACGGCAAGGCAAGGAAAGGGTAACGCAAGGCAAGGCACGGTGAGGCAAGGCAAGGCTGATGCACGACAACGCACGGCTAGGCAATGCACGGCAAGGCAAGGAAAGGGTAACGCAAGGCAAGGCACGGTCAGGCGAGGCAAGGCTAAGGCACGACAACGCAAGGCTAGGCAATGCACGGCAAGGCAAGGAAAGGGTAACGCAAGGCAAGGCACGGTAAGGCGCGGCAAGGCTAAGGCACGACGACGCAAGGCTAGGCAATAAACGGAAGGCAAGCAAAGAGTAACGGAAGGCAAGGAAGGCAAGGGAAAGCAAGGCAAGGCAAGGGTAACGGAAGGAACGGCACGGTAAGGGGAAACAAGGCTAAGGCACGACAACACAGGGCTAGGCAATGCACGGCAAGGCAAGGAAAGGGTAACGCAAGGCAAAGCACGGTGAGGCAAGACAAGGCAAATGCACGACAACGCACGGCTAGGCAATGCACGGCAAGGCAAGGAAAGGGTAACGCAAGGCAAGGCACGGTGAGGCAAGGCAAGGCTGATGCACGACAACTCACGGCTAGGCAATTCACGGCAAGGCAAGGAAAGGGTAACGCAAGGCAAGGCACGGTCAGGCGAGGCAAGGCTAAGGCACGACAACGCAAGGCTAGGCAATGAACGGAAGGCCTGCAAAGAGTAACGGAAGGCAAGGAAGGCAAGGGAAAGCAAGGGAAGGCAAAGGGCAACGAAAGGAACGGCACGGTAAGGGGAAACAAAGCTAAGGCACGACAATGCAGGGCTAGGCAATGCACGGCAAGGCAAGGAAAGGGTAACGCAAGGCAAAGCACGGTGAGGCAAGACAAGGCAAATGCACGACAACGCACGGCTAGGCAATGCACGGCAAGGCAAGGAAAGGGTAACTCAAGGCAAGGCACGGTCAGGCGAGGCAAGGCTAAGGCACGACAACGCAAGGCTAGGCAATGCACGGAAGGCAAGCAAAGAGTAACGGAAGGCAAGGAAGGCAAGGGAAAGCAAGGCAAGGCAAGGGTAACAGAAGGAACGGCACGGCAAGGGGAAACAAGGCTAAGGCACGGCAACGCACGGCTAGGCAATGCACGGCAAGGCAAGGAAAGGGTAACGCAAGGCAAGGCACGGTGAGGCAAGGCAAGGCTGATGCACGACAACGCACGGCTAGGCAATGCACGGCAAGGCAAGGAAAGGGTAACGCAAGGCAAGGCACGGTCAGGCGAGGCAAGGCTAAGGCACGACAACGCAAGGCTAGGCAATGCACGGCAAGGCAAGGAAAGGGTAACGCAAGGCAAGGCACGGTAAGGCGCGGCAAGGCTAAGGCACGACGACGCAAGGCTAGGCAATAAACGGAAGGCAAGCAAAGAGTAACGGAAGGCAAGGAAGGCAAGGGAAAGCAAGGCAAGGCAAGGGTAACGGAAGGAACGGCACGGTAAGGGGAAACAAGGCTAAGGCACGACAACACAGGGCTAGGCAATGCACGGCAAGGCAAGGAAAGGGTAACGCAAGGCAAAGCACGGTGAGGCAAGACAAGGCAAATGCACGACAACGCACGGCTAGGCAATGCACGGCAAGGCAAGGAAAGGGTAACGCAAGGCAAGGCACGGTGAGGCAAGGCAAGGCTGATGCACGACAACTCACGGCTAGGCAATTCACGGCAAGGCAAGGAAAGGGTAACGCAAGGCAAGGCACGGTCAGGGGAGGCAAGGCTAAGGCACGACAACGCAAGGCTAGGCAATGCACGGAAGGCAAGCAAAGAGGAACGGAAGGCAAGGAAGGCAAGGGAAAGCAAGGCAAGGCAAGGGTAACAGAAGGAACGGCACGGCAAGGGGAAACAAGGCTAAGGCACGGCAACGCACGGCTAGGCAATGCACGGCAAGGCAAGGAAAGGGTAACGCAAGGCAAGGCACGGTGAGGCAAGGCAAGGCTGATGCACGACAACGCACGGCTAGGCAATGCACGGCAAGGCAAGGAAAGGGTAACGCAAGGCAAGGCACGGTCAGGCGAGGCAAGGCTAAGGCACGACAACGCAAGGCTAGGCAATGCACGGCAAGGCAAGGAAAGGGTAACGCAAGGCAAGGCACGGTAAGGCGCGGCAAGGCTAAGGCACGACGACGCAAGGCTAGGCAATAAACGGAAGGCAAGCAAAGACTAACGGAAGGCAAGGAAGGCAAGGGAAAGCAAGGCAAGGCAAGGGTAACGGAAGGAACGGCACGGTAAGGGGAAACAAGGCTAAGGCACGACAACACAGGGCTAGGCAATGCACGGCAAGGCAAGGAAAGGGTAACGCAAGGCAAAGCACGGTGAGGCAAGACAAGGCAAATGCACGACAACGCACGGCTAGGCAATGCACGGCAAGGCAAGGAAAGGGTAACGCAAGGCAAGGCACGGTGAGGCAAGGCAAGGCTGATGCACGACAACTCACGGCTAGGCAATTCACGGCAAGGCAAGGAAAGGGTAACGCAAGGCAAGGCACGGTCAGGCGAGGCAAGGCTAAGGCACGACAACGCAAGGCTAGGCAATGAACGGAAGGCCTGCAAAGAGTAACGGAAGGCAAGGAAGGCAAGGGAAAGCAAGGGAAGGCAAAGGGCAACGAAAGGAACGGCACGGTAAGGGGAAACAAAGCTAAGGCACGACAATGCAGGGCTAGGCAATGCACGGCAAGGCAAGGAAAGGGTAACGCAAGGCAAAGCACGGTGAGGCAAGACAAGGCAAATGCACGACAACGCACGGCTAGGCAATGCACGGCAAGGCAAGGAAAGGGTAACTCAAGGCAAGGCACGGTCAGGCGAGGCAAGGCTAAGGCACGACAACGCAAGGCTAGGCAATGCACGGAAGGCAAGCAAAGAGTAACGGAAGGCAAGGAAGGCAAGGGAAAGCACGGCAAGGCAAGGGTAACAGAAGGAACGGCACGGCAAGGGGAAACAAGGCTAAGGCACGGCAACGCACGGCTAGGCAATGCACGGCAAGGCAAGGAAAGGGTAACGCAAGGCAAGGCACGGTGAGGCAAGGCAAGGCTGATGCACGACAACGCACGGCTAGGCAATGCACGGAAAGGCAAGGAAAGGGTAACGCATGGCAAGGCACGGTCAGGCGAGGCAAGGCTAAGGCACGACAACGCAAGGCTAGGCAATGCACGGCAAGGCAAGGAAAGGGTAACGCAAGGCAAGGCACGGTAAGGCGCGGCAAGGCTAAGGCACGACGACGCAAGGCTAGGCAATAAACGGAAGGCAAGCAAAGAGTAACGGAAGGCAAGGAAGGCAAGGGAAAGCAAGGCAAGGCAAGGGTAACGGAAGGAACGGCACGGTAAGGGGAAACAAGGCTAAGGCACGACAACACAGGGCTAGGCAATGCACGGCAAGGCAAGGAAAGGGTAACGCAAGGCAAAGCACGGTGAGGCAAGACAAGGCAAATGCACGACAACGCACGGCTAGGCAATGCACGGCAAGGCAAGGAAAGGGTAACGCAAGGCAAGGCACGGTGAGGCAAGGCAAGGCTGATGCACGACAACTCACGGCTAGGCAATTCACGGCAAGGCAAGGAAAGGGTAACGCAAGGCAAGGCACGGTCAGGGGAGGCAAGGCTAAGGCACGACAACGCAAGGCTAGGCAATGCACGGAAGGCAAGCAAAGAGGAACGGAAGGCAAGGAAGACTACGGAAAGCAGGGAAAGGCAAGGGTAACGGAAGGAAAGGCACGGTAAGGGCAAACAAGACTAAGGCACGACAACACAGGGCTAGGCAATGCAGGGCAAGGCAAGGAAATGGTAACGCAAGCCAAGGCACGGTTTGGGGAGGCAAAGCTAATGCACGACAACGCAAGGCTAGGCAGTGCACGGCTAGCCAAGGAAAGAGTAACGGAAGGAAAGGAAGGCAAGGCAAAGCAAGGCAAGGCAAGTGTAACAAAAGGCAAGGCACGGCAAGGGGAAACAAGGCTAAGGAACGGCAACGCACGGCTACGCAATGCACGGCCAAGCAAGGAAAGGGTAACGCAAGGCAAGGCACGGTGTGGCAAGGCAAGGCAAATGCACGACAACGAACGGCTAGGCAATGCACGGCAAGGCAAGGAAAGGGTAACGCAAGGCAAGGCACGGTCAGGCGACGCAAGGCCAAGGCACGACAACTCAAGGCTAGGCAAGGCACGGAAGGCAAGCAAAGAGTAACGGAAGGCAAGGAAGGCAAGGGAAAGCAGGGGAAGGCAAGGGTAACGAAAGGAACGGCACGGCAAGGGGAAACAAGGCTAAGGCACGACAACACAGGGCTAGGCAATGCACGGCAAGGCAAGGAAAGGGTAACGCAAGGCAAGGCACGGTGAGGCAAGGCAAGGCTGATGCACGACAACGCACGGCTAGGCAATGCACGGCAAGGCAAGGAAAGGGTAACGCAAGGCAAGGCACGATCAGGCGAGGCAAGGCTAAGGCACGACAACGCAAGGCTAGGCAATGCACGGCAAGGCAAGGAAAGGGTAACGCAAGGCAAGGCACGGTAAGGCGCGGCAAGGCTAAGGCACGACAACGCAAGGCTCGGCAATAAACGGAAGGCAAGCAAAGAGTAACGGAAGGCAAGGAAGGCAAGGGAAAGCAGGGGAAGGCAAGGGTAACGGAAGGAACGGCACGGTAAGGGGAAACAAGGCTAAGGCACGACAACGCAGGGCTAGCCAATGCACGGCAAGGAAAGGAAAGGGTAACGCAAGGCAAGGCACCGTTACGCGAGGCAAGGCTAAGGCACGACAACGCAAGGCTAGGCAATGCACGGAAGGCAAGCAAAGAGTAACGGACGGCAAGGAAGGCAAGGGAAAGCAAGGCAAGGAAAGGGTAACGGAAGGAACGGCACGGCAAGGGGAAACAAGTCTAAGGCACGGCAACGCACGGGTAGGCAATGCACGGCCAGGCAAGGAAAGGGTAACACAAGGCAAGGCACGGTAAGGCAAGACAAGGCTAATGCACGACAAAGCACGGCTAGGCAATGCACGGCCAGGCAAGGAAAGGGTAACGCAAGGCAAGGCACGGTGAGGCAAGGCAAGGCAAATGCACGACAACGCACGGCTAGGCAATGCACGGCAAGGCAAGGAAAGGGTAACGCAAGGCAAGGCACGGTCAGGCGAGGCAAGGCTAAGGCACGACAACGCAAGGCTAGGCAATGAACGGAA
The DNA here is from genome assembly GCF_037893015.1 of Macrotis lagotis. NCBI lineage: Eukaryota > Metazoa > Chordata > Mammalia > Peramelemorphia > Peramelidae > Macrotis > Macrotis lagotis. The sequence continues at coordinate 8,126 of NW_027421911.1, forward strand.
GGCAAGCAAAGAATAACGGAAGGCAAGGAAGGCAAGGGAAAGCAAGGGAAGGCAAGGGCAACGAAAGGAACGGCACGGTAAGGGGAAACAAAGCTAAGGCACGACAATGCAGGGCTAGGCAATGCACGGCAAGGCAAGGAAAGGGTAACGCAAGGCAAGGCACGGTTTGGGGAGGCAAAGCTAATGCACGACAACGCAAGGCTAGGCAGTGCACGGCTAGGCAAGGAAAGGGTAACTCAAGGCAAGGCACCGTCAGGCGAGGCAAGGCTAAGGCACGACAACGCAAGGCTAGGCAATGCACGGAAGGCAAGCAAAGAGTAACGGAAGGCAAGGAAGGCAAGGGAAAGCAGGGGAAGGCAAGGGTAACGAAAGGAACGGCACGGTATGGGGAAACATGGCTAAGGCACGACAACAGAGGGCTAGGCAATGCAGGGCAAGGCAAGGAAAGGGTAACGCAAGGCAAGGCACGGTTTGGGGAGGAAGGAGAATGCACGACAACGCAAGGCTAGGCAATGCACGGAAGGCAAGCAAAGAGTAACAGAAGGCAAGGAAGGCAAGGGAAAGCAAGGCAAGGCAAGGGTAACAGAAGGAACGGCACGGCAAGGGGAAACAAGGCTAAGGCACGGCAACGCACGGCTAGGCAATGCACGGCAAGGCAAGGAAAGGGTAAGGCAAGGCAAAGCACGGTGAGGCAAGACAAGGCAAATGCACGACAAAGCACGGCTAGGCAATGCACGGCAAGGCAAGGAAAGGGTAACGCAAGGCAAGGCACGGTAAGGCAAGACAAGGCTAATGCACGACAACGCACGGCTAGGCAATGCACGGCCAGGCAAGGAAAGGGTAACGCAAGGCAAGGCACGGTGAGGCAAGGCAAGGCAAATGCACGACAACGCACGGCTAGGCAATGCACGGCAAGGCAAGGAAAGGGTAACGCAAGGCAAGGCACGGTCAGGCGAGGCAAGGCTAAGGCACGACAACGCAAGGCTAGGCAATGAACGGAAGGCAAGCAAAGAGTAACGGAAGGCAAGGAAGGCAAGGGAAAGCAAGGGAAGGCAAGGGCAACGAAAGGAACGGCACGGTAAGGGGAAACAAAGCTAAGGCACGACAACACAGGGCTAGGCAATGCAGGGCAAGGCAAGGAAAGGGTAACGCAAGGCAAGGCACGTTTTGGGGAGGAAGGCGAATGCACGACAACGCAAGGCTAGGCAATGCACGGAAGGCAAGCAAAGAGTAACGGAAGGCAAGGAAGGCAAGGGAAAGCAAGGCAAGGCAAGGGTAACAGAAGGAACGGCACGGCAAGGGGAAACAAGACTAAGGCACGGCAACGCACGGCTAGGCAATGCACGGCAAGGCAAGGAAAGTGTAACGCAAGGCAAGGCACGGTGAGGCAAGGCAAGGCTGATGCACGACAACGCACGGCTAGGCAATGCACGGCAAGGCAAGGAAAGGGTAACGCAAGGCAAGGCACGGTCAGGCGAGGCAAGGCTAAGGCACGACAACGCAAGGCTAGGCAATGCACGGCAAGGCAAGGAAAGGGTAACGCAAGGCAAGGCACGGTAAGGCGCGGCAAGGTTAAGGCACGACAACGCAAGGCTAGGCAATAAACGGAAGGCAAGCAAAGAGTAACGGAAGGCAAGGAAGGCAAGGGAAAGCAGGGGAAGGCAAGGGTAACGGAAGGAACGGCACGGTAAGGGGAAACAAAGCTAAGGCACGACAACGCAGGGCTAGCCAATGCACGGCAAGGAAAGGAAAGGGTAACGCAAGGCAAGGCACCGTTACGCGAGGCAAGTCTAAGGCAAGACAACGCAAGGCTAGGCAATGCACGGAAGGCAAGCAAAGAGTAACGGAAGGCAAGGAAGGCAAGGGAAAGCAAGGCAAGGCAAGGGTAACGGAAGGAACGGCACGGCAAGGGGAAACAAGGCTAAGGAACGGCAACGCACGGGTAGGCAATGCACGGCCAGGCAAGGAAAGGGTAACGCAAGGCAAAGCACGGTGAGGCAAGACAAGGCAAATGCACGACAAAGCACGGCTAGGCAATGCACGGCAAGGCAAGGAAAGGGTAACGCAAGGCAAGGCACGGTCAGGCGTGGCAAGGCTAAGGCACGACAACGCAAGGCTAGGCAATGCACGGCAAGGCAAGGAAAGGGTAACGCAAGGCAAGGCACGGTAAGGCGAGGCAAGGCTAAGGCACGACAACGCAAGGCTAGGCAATAAACGGAAGGCAAGCAAAGAGTAACGGAAGGCAAGGAAGGCAAGGGAAAGCAGGGGAAGGCAAGGGTAACGGAAGGAACGGCACGGTAAGGGGAAACAAGGCTAAGGCACGACAACGCAGGGCTAGCCAATGCACGGCAAGGAAAGGAAAGGGTAACGCAAGGCAAGGCACCGTTACGCGAGGCAAGTCTAGGGCATGACAACGCAAGGCTAGGCAATGCACGGAAGGCAAGCAAAGAGTAACGGAAGTCCAGGAAGGCAAGGGAAAGCAAGGCAAGGCAAGGGTAACGGAAGGAACGGCACGGAAAGGGGAAACAAGGCTAAGGCACGGCAACGCACGGCTAGGCAATGCACGGCAAGGCAAGTAAAGCGTAACGCAAGGCAACGCACGGTCAGGCGAGGCAAGGCTAAGGCACGACAACGCAAGGCTAGGCAATGCACGGAAGGCAAGCAAAGAGGAACGGAAGGCAAGGAAGGGTAGGGAAAGCAGGGAAAGGCAAGGGTAACGGAAGGAACGGCACGGTAAGGGCAAAGAAGACTAAGGCACGACAACACAGGGCTAGGCAATGCAGGGCAAGGCAAGGAAATGGTAACGCAAGGCAAGGCACGGTTTGGGGAAGCACAGCTAATGCACGACAACGCAAGGCTAGGCAGTGCACGGCTAGGCAAGGAAAGAGTAACGGAAGGAAAGGAAGGCAAGGCAAAGCAAGGCAAGGCAAGTGTAACAAAAGGCAAGGCACGGCAAGGGGAAACAAGGCTAAGGAACGGCAACGCACGGCTACGCAATATACGGCCAGGCAAGGAAAGGGTAACGCAAGGCAAGTCACGGTAAGGCAAGACAAGGCTAATGCACGACAACGCACGGCTAGGCAATGCACGGCCAGGCAAGGAAAGGGTAACGCAAGGCAAGGAACGGTGAGGCAAGGCAAGTCAAATGCACGACAACGCACGGCTAGGCAATGCACGGCAAGGCAAGGAAAGGGTAACGCAAGGCAAGGCACGGTCAGGCGAGGCAAGGCTAAGGCACGACAACGCAAGGCTAGGCAATGAACAGAAGGCCTGCAAAGAGTAACGGAAGGCAAGGAAAGCAAGGGAAAGCAAGGGAAGGCAAAGGGCAACGAAAGGAACGGCACGGTAAGGGGAAACAAAGCTAAGGCACGACAATGCAGGGCTAGGCAATGCACGGCAAGGCAAGGAAAGGGTAACGCAAGGCAAAGCACGGTGAGGCAAGACAAGGCAAATGCACGACAACGCACGGCTAGGCAATGCACGGCAAGGCAAGGAAAGGGTAACTCAAGGCAAGGCACGGTCAGGCGAGGCAAGGCTAAGGCACGACAACGCAAGGCTAGGCAATGCACGGAAGGCAAGCAAAGAGTAACGGAAGGCAAGGAAGGCAAGGGAAAGCAAGGCAAGGCAAGGGTAACAGAAGGAACGGCACGGCAAGGGGAAACAAGGCTAAGGCACGGCAACGCACGGCTAGGCAATGCACGGCAAGGCAAGGAAAGGGTAACGCAAGGCAAGGCACGGTGAGGCAAGGCAAGGCTGATGCACGACAACGCACGGCTAGGCAATGCACGGCAAGGCAAGGAAAGGGTAACGCAAGGCAAGGCACGGTCAGGCGAGGCAAGGCTAAGGCACGACAACGCAAGGCTAGGCAATGCACGGCAAGGCAAGGAAAGGGTAACGCAAGGCAAGGCACGGTAAGGCGCGGCAAGGCTAAGGCACGACGACGCAAGGCTAGGCAATAAACGGAAGGCAAGCAAAGAGTAACGGAAGGCAAGGAAGGCAAGGGAAAGCAAGGCAAGGCAAGGGTAACGGAAGGAACGGCACGGTAAGGGGAAACAAAGCTAAGGCACGACAACACAGGGCTAGGCAATGCACGGCAAGGCAAGGAAAGGGTAACGCAAGGCAAAGCACGGTAAGGCAAGACAAGGCTAATGCACGACAAAGCACGGCTAGGCAATGCACGGCCAGGCAAGGAAAGGGTAACGCAAGGCAAGGCACGGTGAGGCAAGGCAAGGCAAATGCACGACAACGCACGGCTAGGCAATGCACGGCAAGGCAAGGAAAGGGTAACGCAAGGCAAGGCACGGTCAGGCGAGGCAAGGCTAAGGCACGACAACGCAAGGCTAGGCAATGAACGGAAGGCAAGCAAAGAATAACGGAAGGCAAGGAAGGCAAGGGAAAGCAAGGGAAGGCAAGGGCAACGAAAGGAACGGCACGGTAAGGGGAAACAAAGCTAAGGCACGACAATGCAGGGCTAGGCAATGCACGGCAAGGCAAGGAAAGGGTAACGCAAGGCAAGGCACGGTTTGGGGAGGCAAAGCTAATGCACGACAACGCAAGGCTAGGCAGTGCACGGCTAGGCAAGGAAAGGGTAACTCAAGGCAAGGCACCGTCAGGCGAGGCAAGGCTAAGGCACGACAACGCAAGGCTAGGCAATGCACGGAAGGCAAGCAAAGAGTAACGGAAGGCAAGGAAGGCAAGGGAAAGCAGGGGAAGGCAAGGGTAACGAAAGGAACGGCACGGTATGGGGAAACATGGCTAAGGCACGACAACACAGGGTAGGCAATGCAGGGCAAGGCAAGGAAAGGGTAACGCAAGGCAAGGCACGGTTTGGGGAGGAAGGAGAATGCACGACAACGCAAGGCTAGGCAATGCACGGAAGGCAAGCAAAGAGTAACAGAAGGCAAGGAAGGCAAGGGAAAGCAAGGCAAGGCAAGGGTAACAGAAGGAACGGCACGGCAAGGGGAAACAAGGCTAAGTCACGGCAACGCACGGCTAGGCAATGCACGGCAAGGCAAGGAAAGGGTAAGGCAAGGCAAAGCACGGTGAGGCAAGACAAGGCAAATGCACGACAAAGCACGGCTAGGCAATGCACGGCAAGGCAAGGAAAGGGTAACGCAAGGCAAGGCACGGTAAGGCAAGACAAGGCTAATGCACGACAACGCACGGCTAGGCAATGCACGGCCAGGCAAGGAAAGGGTAACGCAAGGCAAGGCACGGTGAGGCAAGGCAAGGCAAATGCACGACAACGCACGGCTAGGCAATGCACGGCAAGGCAAGGAAAGGGTAACGCAAGGCAAGGCACGGTCAGGCGAGGCAAGGCTAAGGCACGACAACGCAAGGCTAGGCAATGAACGGAAGGCAAGCAAAGAGTAACGGAAGGCAAGGAAGGCAAGGGAAAGCAAGGGAAGGCAAGGGCAACGAAAGGAACGGCACGGTAAGGGGAAACAAAGCTAAGGCACGACAACACAGGGCTAGGCAATGCAGGGCAAGGCAAGGAAAGGGTAACGCAAGGCAAGGCACGTTTTGGGGAGGAAGGCGAATGCACGACAACGCAAGGCTAGGCAATGCACGGAAGGCAAGCAAAGAGTAACGGAAGGCAAGGAAGGCAAGGGAAAGCAAGGCAAGGCAAGGGTAACAGAAGGAACGGCACGGCAAGGGGAAACAAGACTAAGGCACGGCAACGCACGGCTAGGCAATGCACGGCAAGGCAAGGAAAGTGTAACGCAAGGCAAGGCACGGTGAGGCAAGGCAAGGCTGATGCACGACAACGCATGGCTAGGCAATGCACGGCAAGGCAAGGAAAGGGTAACGCAAGGCAAGGCACGGTCAGGCGAGGCAAGGCTAAGGCACGACAACGCAAGGCTAGGCAATGCACGGCAAGGCAAGGAAAGGGTAACGCAAGGCAAGGCACGGTAAGGCGCGGCAAGGCTAAGGCACGACAACGCAAGGCTAGGAAATAAACGGAAGGCAAGCAAAGAGTAACGGAAGGCAAGGAAGGCAAGGGAAAGCAGGGGAAGGCAAGGGTAACGGAAGGAACGGCACGGTAAGGGGAAACAAAGCTAAGGCACGACAACGCAGGGCTAGCCAGTGCACGGCAAGGAAAGGAAAGGGTAACGCAAGGCAAGGCACCGTTACGCGAGGCAAGTCTAAGGCAAGACAACGCAAGGCTAGGCAATGCACGGAAGGCAAGCAAAGAGTAACGGAAGGCAAGGAAGGCAAGGGAAAGCAAGGCAAGGCAAGGGTAACGGAAGGAACGGCACGGCAAGGGGAAACAAGGCTAAGGAACGGCAACGCACGGGTAGGCAATGCACGGCCAGGCAAGGAAAGGGTAACGCAAGGCAAGGCACGGTCAGGCGAGGCAAGGCTAAAGCACGACAACGCAAGGCTAGGCAATGCACGGAAGGCAAGCAAAGAGGAACGGAAGGCAAGGAAGGCTAGGAAAAGAAGGGAAAGGCAAGGGTAACGGAAGGAACGGCACGGTAAGGGCAAACAAGACTAAGGCACGACAACACAGGGCTAGGCAATGCAGGGCAAGGCAAGGAAATTGTAACGCAAGGCAAGGCACGGTTTGGGGAGGCAAAGCTAATGCACGACAACGCAAGGCTAGGCAGTGCACGGCTAGGCAAGGAAAGAGTAACGGAAGGAAAGGGAGGCAAGGCAAAGCAAGGCAAGGCAAGTGTAACAAAAGGCAAGGCACGGCAAGCGGAAACCAGGCTAAGGAACGGCAACGCAGGGCTACGCAATGCACGGCCAGGCAAGGAAAGGGTAACGCAAGGCAAGGCACGGTAAGGCAAGACAAGGCTAATGCACGACAACGCACGGCTAGGCAATGCACGGCCAGGCAAGGAAAGGGTAACGCAAGGCAAGGCACGGTGAGGCAAGGCAAGGCAAATGCACGACAACGCACGGCTAGGCAATGCAAGGCAAGGCAAGGAAAGGGTAACGCAAGGCAAGGCACGGTCAGGCGAGGCAAGGCTAAGGCACGACAACGCAAGGCTAGGCAATGAACGGAAGGCAAGCAAAGAGTAACGGAAGGCAAGGAAGGCAAGGGAAAGCAAGGGAAGGCAAGGGCAACGAAAGGAACGGCACGGTAAGGGGAAACAAAGCTAAGGCACGACAATGCAGGGCTAGGAAATGCACGGCAAGGCAAGGAAAGGGTAACGCAAGGCAAGGCACGGTTTGGGGAGGCAAAGCTAATGCACGACAACGCAAGGCTAGGCAGTGCACGGCTTGGCAAGGAAAGGGTAACTCAAGGCAAGGCACGGTCAGGCGAGGCAAGGCTAAGGCACGACAACGCAAGGCTAGGCAATGCACGGAAGGCAAGGCAAGAGTAACGGAAGGCAAGGAAGGCAAGGGAAAGCAGGGGAAGGCAAGGGTAACGAAAGGAACGGCACGGTAAGGGGAAACAAGGCTAAGGCACGACAACACAGGGCTAGGCAATGCAGGGCAAGGCAAGGAAAGGGTAACGCAAGGCAAGGCACGGTTTGGGGAGGAAGGAGAATGCACGACAACGCAAGGCTAGGCAATGCACGGAAGGCAAGCAAAGAGTAACGGAAGGCAAGGAAGGCAAGGGAAAGCAAGGCAAGGCAAGGGTAACAGAAGGAACGGCACGGCAAGGGGAAACAAGGCTAAGGCACGGCAACGCACGGCTAGGCAATGCACGGGAAGGCAAGGAAAGGGTAACGCAAGGCAAAGCACGGTGAGGCAAGACAAGGCAAATGCACGACAAAGCACGGCTAGGCAATGCACGGCAAGGCAAGGAAAGGGTAACGCAAGGCAAGGCACGGTCAGGCGAGGCAAGGCTAAGGCACGACAACGCAAGGCTAGGCAATGCACGGCAAGGCAAGGAAAGGGTAACGCAAGGCAAGGCACGGTAAGGCGCGGCAAGGCTAAAGCACGACAACGCAAGGCTAGGCAATAAACGGAAGGCAAGCAAAGAGTAACGGAAGGCAAGGAAGGCAAGGGAAAGCAGGGGAAGGCAAGGGTAACGGAAGGAACGGCACGGTAAGGGGAAACAAGGCTAAGGCACGACAACGCAGGGCTAGCCAATGCACGGCAAGGAAAGGAAAGGGTAACGCAAGGCAAGGCACCGTTACGCGAGGCAAGTCTAGGGCATGACAACGCAAGGCTAGGCAATGCACGGAAGGCAAGCAAAGAGTAACGGAAGTCCAGGAAGGCAAGGGAAAGCAAGGCAAGGCAAGGGTAACGGAAGGAACGGCACGGAAAGGGGAAACAAGGCTAAGGCACGGCAACGCACGGCTAGGCAATGCACGGCAAGGCAAGTAAAGCGTAACGCAAGGCAACGCACGGTCAGGCGAGGCAAGGCTAAGGCACGACAACGCAAGGCTAGGCAATGCACGGAAGGCAAGCAAAGAGGAACGGAAGGCAAGGAAGGGTAGGGAAAGCAGGGAAAGGCAAGGGTAACGGAAGGAACGGCACGGTAAGGGCAAAGAAGACTAAGGCACGACAACACAGGGCTAGGCAATGCAGGGCAAGGCAAGGAAATGGTAACGCAAGGCAAGGCACGGTTTGGGGAAGCACAGCTAATGCACGACAACGCAAGGCTAGGCAGTGCACGGCTAGGCAAGGAAAGAGTAACGGAAGGAAAGGAAGGCAAGGCAAAGCAAGGCAAGGCAAGTGTAACAAAAGGCAAGGCACGGCACGGGGAAACAAGGCTAAGGAACGGCAACGCACGGCTACGCAATGCACGGCCAGGCAAGGAAAGGGTAACGCAAGGCAAGGCACGGTAAGGCAAGACAAGGCTAATGCACGACAACGCACGGCTAGGCAATGCACGGCCAGGCAAGGAAAGGGTAACGCAAGGCAAGGAACGGTGAGGCAAGGCAAGTCAAATGCACGACAACGCACGGCTAGGCAATGCACGGCAAGGCAAGGAAAGGGTAACGCAAGGCAAGGCACGGTCAGGCGAGGCAAGGCTAAGGCACGACAACGCAAGGCTAGGCAATGAACGGAAGGCCTGCAAAGAGTAACGGAAGGCAAGGAAGGCAAGGGAAAGCAAGGGAATGCAAAGGGCAACGAAAGGAACGGCACGGTAAGGGGAAACAAAGCTAAGGCACGACAATGCAGGGCTAGGCAATGCACGGCAAGGCAAGGAAAGGGTAACGCAAGGCAAAGCACGGTGAGGCAAGACAAGGCAAATGCACGACAACGCACGGCTAGGCAATGCACGGCAAGGCACGGTCAGGCGAGGCAAGGCTAAGGCACGACAACGCAAGGCTAGGCAATGCACGGAAGGCAAGCAAAGAGTAACGGAAGGCAAGGAAGGCAAGGGAAAGCAAGGCAAGGCAAGGGTAACAGAAGGAACGGCACGGCAAGGGGAAACAAGGCTAAGGCACGGCAACGCACGGCTAGGCAATGCACGGCAAGGCAAGGAAAGGGTAACGCAAGGCAAGGCACGGTAAGGCAAGACAAGGCTAATGCACGACAACGCACGGCTAAGCAATGCACGGCAACGCAAGGAAAGGGTAACGCAAGGCAAAGCACGGTGAGGCAAGACAAGGCAAATGCACGACAACGCACGGCTAGGCAATGCACGGCAAGGCAAGGAAAGGGTAACGCAAGGCAAGGCACGGTGAGGCAAGGCAAGGCTGATGCACGACAACTCACGGCTAGGCAATTCACGGCAAGGCAAGGAAAGGGTAACGCAAGGCAAGGCACGGTCAGGGGAGGCAAGGCTAAGGCACGACAACGCAAGGCTAGGCAATGCACGGAAGGCAAGCAAAGAGGAACGGAAGGCAAGGAAGGCTAGGGAAAGCAGGGAAAGGCAAGGGTAACGGAAGGAACGGCACGGTAAGGGCAAACAAGACTAAGGCACGACAACACAGGGTTAGGCAATGCAGGGCAAGGCAAGGAAATGGTAACGCAAGCCAAGGCACGGTTTGGGGAGGCAAAGCTAATGCACGACAACGCAAGGCTAGGCAGTGCACGGCTAGCCAAGGAAAGAGTAACGGAAGGAAAGGAAGGCAAGGCAAAGCAAGGCAAGGCAAGTGTAACAAAAGGCAAGGCACGGCAAGGGGAAACAAGGCTAAGGAACGGCAACGCACGGCTACGCAATGCACGGCCAGGCAAGGAAAGGGTAACGCAAGGCAAGGCACGGTGTGGCAAGGCAAGGCAAATGCACGACAACGCACGGCTAAGCAATGCACGGCAAGGCAAGGAAAGGGTAACGCAAGGCAAGGCACGGTCAGGCGAGGCAAGGCCAAGGCACGACAACGCAAGGCTAGGCAATGAACGGAAAGCAAGCAAAGAGTAACGGAAGGCAAGGAAGGCAAGGGAAAGCAAGGGAAGGCAAGGGCAACGAAAGGAACGGCACGGTAAGGGGAAACAAAGCTAAGGCACGACAATGCAGGGCTAGGCAATGCACGGCAAGGCAAGGAAAGGGTAACGCAATGCAAAGCACGGTGAGGCAAGACAAGGCAAATGCACGACAACGCACGGCTAGGCAATGCACGGCAAGGCAAGGAAAGGGTAACTCAAGGCAAGGCACGGTCAGGCGAGGCAAGGCTAAGGCACGACAACGCAAGGCTAGGCAATGCACGGAAGGCAAGCAAAGAGTAACGGAAGGCAAGGAAGGCAAGGGAAAGCAGGGGAAGGCAAGGGTAAGGAAAGGAACGGCACGGTAAGGGGAAACAAGGCTAAGGCACGACAACACAGGGCTAGGCAATGCAGGGCAAGGCAAGGAAAGGGTAACGCAAGGCAAGGCACGGTTTGGGGAGGCAAAGCTAATGCACGACAACGCAAGGCTAGGCAGTGCACGGCTAGGCAAGGAAAGAGTAACGGTAGGCAAGGAAGGCAAGGCAAAGCAAGGCAAGGCAAGGGTAACAGAAGGAACGGCACGGCAAGGGGACACAAGGCTAAGGAACGGCAACGCACGGCTACGAAATGCACGGCAAGGCAAGGAAAGGGTAACGCAAGGCAAGGCACGGTAAGGCAAGACAAGGCTAATGCACGACAACGCACGGCTAAGCAATGCACGGCCAGGCAAGGAAAGGGTAACGCAAGGCAAGGCACGGTCAGGCGAGGCAAGGCTAAAGCACGACAACGCAAGGCTAGGCAATGCACGGAAGGCAAGCAAAGAGGAACGGAAGGCAAGGAAGGCTAGGAAAAGAAGGGAAAGGCAAGGGTAACGGAAGGAACGGCACGGTAAGGGCAAACAAGACTAAGGCACGACAACACAGGGCTAGGCAATGCAGGGCAAGGCAAGGAAATTGTAACGCAAGGCAAGGCACGGTTTGGGGAGGCAAAGCTAATGCACGACAACGCAAGGCTAGGCAGTGCACGGCTAGGCAAGGAAAGAGTAACGGAAGGAAAGGGAGGCAAGTCAAAGCAAGGCAAGGCAAGTGTAACAAAAGGCAAGGCACGGCAAGGGGAAACCAGGCTAAGGAACGGCAACGCAGGGCTACGCAATGCACGGCCAGGCAAGGAAACGGTAACGCAAGGCAAGGCACGGTAAGGCAAGACAAGGCTAATGCACGACAACGCACGGCTAGGCAATGCACGGCCAGGCAAGGAAAGGGTAACGCAAGGCAAGGCACGGTGAGGCAAGGCAAGGCAAATGCACGACAACGCACGGCTAGGCAATGCAAGGCAAGGCAAGGAAAGGGTAACGCAAGGCAAGGCACGGTCAGGCGAGGCAAGGCTAAGGCACGACAACGCAAGGCTAGGCAATGAACGGAAGGCAAGCAAAGAGTAACGGAAGGCAAGGAAGGCAAGGGAAAGCAAGGGAAGGCAAGGGCAACGAAAGGAACGGCACGGTAAGGGGAAACAAAGCTAAGGCACGACAATGCAGGGCTAGGAAATGCACGGCAAGGCAAGGAAAGGGTAACGCAAGGCAAGGCACGGTTTGGGGAGGCAAAGCTAATGCACGACAACGCAAGGCTAGGCAGTGCACGGCTAGGCAAGGAAAGGGTAACTCAAGGCAAGGCACGGTCAGGCGAGGCAAGGCTAAGGCACGACAACGCAAGGCTAGGCAATGCACGGAAGGTAAGGAAAGAGTAACGGAAGGCAAGGAAGGCAAGGGAAAGCAGGGGAAGGCAAGGGTAACGAAAGGAACGGCACGGTAAGGGGAAACAAGGCTAAGGCACGACAACACAGGGCTAGGCAATGCAGGGCAAGGCAAGGAAAGGGTAACGCAAGGCAAGGCACGGTTTGGGGAGGAAGGCGAATGCACGACAACGCAAGGCTAGGCAATGCACGGAAGGCAAGCAAAGAGTAACGGAAGGCAAGGAAGGCAAGGGAAAGCAAGGCAAGGCAAGGGTAACAGAAGGAACGGCACGGCAAGGGGAAACAAGGCTAAGGCACGGCAACGCACGGCTAGGCAATGCACGGGAAGGCAAGGAAAGGGTAACGCAAGGCAAAGCACGGTGAGGCAAGACAAGGCAAATGCACGACAAAGCACGGCTAGGCAATGCACGGCAAGGCAAGGAAAGGGTAAGGCAAGGCAAGGCACGGTCAGGCGAGGCAAGGCTAAGGCACGACAACGCAAGGCTAGGCAATGCACGGCAAGGCAAGGAAAGGGTAACGCAAGGCAAGGCACGGTAAGGCGCGGCAAGGCTAAGGCACGACAACGCAAGGCTAGGCAATAAACGGAAGGCAAGCAAAGAGTAACGGAAGGCAAGGAAGGCAAGGGAAAGCAGGGGAAGGCAAGGGTAACGGAAGGAACGGCACGGTAAGGGGAAACAAGGCTAAGGCACGACAACGCAGGGCTAGCCAATGCACGGCAAGGAAAGGAAAGGGTAACGCAAGGCAAGGCACCGTTACGCGAGGCAAGTCTAGGGCATGACAACGCAAGGCTAGGCAATGCACGGAAGGCAAGCAAAGAGTAACGGAAGTCCAGGAAGGCAAGGGAAAGCAAGGCAAGGCAAGGGTAACGGAAGGAACGGCACGGAAAGGGGAAACAAGGCTAAGGCACGGCAACGCACGGCTAGGCAATGCACGGCAAGGCAAGGAAAGCGTAAAGCAAGGCAACGCACGGTCAGGCGAGGCAAGGCTAAGGCACGACAACGCAAGGCTAGGCAATGCACGGAAGGCAAGCAAAGAGGAACGGAAGGCAAGGAAGGGTAGGGAAAGCAGGGAAAGGCAAGGGTAACGGAAGGAACGGCACGGTAAGGGCAAAGAAGACTAAGGCACGACAACACAGGGCTAGGCAATGCAGGGCAAGGCAAAGAAATGGTAACGCAAGGCAAGGCACGGTTTGGGGAGGCACAGCTAATGCACGACAACGCAAGGCTAGGCAGTGCACGGCTAGGCAAGGAAAGAGTAACGGAAGGAAAGGAAGGCAAGGCAAAGCAAGGCAAGGCAAGTGTAACAAAAGGCAAGGCACGGCAAGGGGAAACAAGGCTAAGGAACGGCAACGCACGGCTACGCAATGCACGGCCAGGCAAGGAAAGGGTAACGCAAGGCAAGGCACGGTAAGGCAAGACAAGGCTAATGCACGACAACGCACGGCTAGGCAATGCACGGCCAGGCAAGGAAAGGGTAACGCAAGGCAAGGAACGGTGAGGCAAGGCAAGTCAAATGCACGACAACGCACGGCTAGGCAATGCACGGCAAGGCAAGGAAAGGGTAACGCAAGGCAAGGCACGGTCAGGCGAGGCAAGGCTAAGGCACGACAACGCAAGGCTAGGCAATGAACGGAAGGCCTGCAAAGAGTAACGGAAGGCAAGGAAGGCAAGGGAAAGCAAGGGAAGGCAAAGGGCAACGAAAGGAACGGCACGGTAAGGGGAAACAAAGCTAAGGCACGACAATGCAGGGCTAAGCAATGCACGGCAAGGCAAGGAAAGGGTAACGCAAGGCAAAGCACGGTGAGGCAAGACAAGGCAAATGCACGACAACGCACGGCTAGGCAATGCACGGCAAGGCAAGGAAAGGGTAACTCAAGGCAAGGCACGGTCAGGCGAGGCAAGGCTAAGGCACGACAACGCAAGGCTAGGCAATGCACGGAAGGCAAGCAAAGAGTAACGGAAGGCAAGGAAGGCAAGGGAAAGCAGGGGAAGGCAGGGTAACGAAAGGAACGGTACGGTAAGGGGAAACAAGGCTAAGGCACGACAACACAGGGCTAGGCAATGCAGGGCAAGGCAAGGAAAGGGTAACGCAAGGCAAGGCACGGTTAGGGGAGGAAGGCGAATGCACGACAACGCAAGGCTAGGCAATGCACGGAAGGCAAGCAAAGAGTAACGGAAGGCAAGGAAGGCAAGGGAAAGCAAGGCAAGGCAAGGGTAACAGAAGGAACGGCACGGCAAGGGGAAACAAGGCTAAGGCACGGCAACGCACGGCTAGGCAATGCACGGCAAGGCAAGGAAAGGGTAACGCAAGGCAAGGCACGGTGAGGCAAGGCAAGGCTGATGCACGACAACGCACGGCTAGGCAATGCACGGCAAGGCAACGAAAGGGTAACGCAAGGCAAGGCACGGTCAGGCGAGGCAAGGCTAAGGCACGACAACGCAAGGCTAGGCAATGCACGGCAAGGCAAGGAAAGGGTAACGCAAGGCAAGGCACGGTAAGGCGCGGCAAGGCTAAGGCACGACGACGCAAGGCTAGGCAATAAACGGAAGGCAAGCAAAGAGTAACGGAAGGCAAGGAAGGCAAGGGAAAGCAAGGCAAGGCAAGGGTAACGGAAGGAACGGCACGGTAAGGGGAAACAAGACTAAGGCACGACAACACAGGGCTAGGCAATGCACGGCAAGGCAAGGAAAGGGTAACGCAAGGCAAAGCACGGTGAGGCAAGACAAGGCAAATGCACGACAACGCACAGCTAGGCAATGCACGGCAAGGCAAGGAAAGGGTAACGCAAGGCAAGGCACGGTGAGGCAAGGCAAGGCTGATGCACGACAACTCACGGCTAGGCAATTCACGGCAAGGCAAGGAAAGGGTAACGCAAGGCAAGGCACGGTCAGGGGAGGCAAGGCTAAGGCACGACAACGCAAGGCTAGGCAATGCACGGAAGGCAAGCAAAGAGGAACGGAAGGCAAGGAAGGCTAGGGAAAGCAGGGAAAGGCAAGGGTAACGGAAGGAACGGCACGGTAAGGGCAAACAAGACTAAGGCACGACAACACAGGGCTAGGCAATGCAGGGCAAGGCAAGGAAAAGGTAACGCAAGCCAAGGCACGGTTTGGGGAGGCAAAGCTAATGCACGACAACGCAAGGCTAGGCAGTGCACGGCTAGCCAAGGAAAGAGTAACGGAAGGAAAGGAAGGCAAGGCAAAGCAAGGCAAGGCAAGTGTAACAAAAGGCAAGGCACGGCAAGGGGAAACAAGGCTAAGGAACGGCAACGCACGGCTACGCAATGCACGGCCAGGCAAGGAAAGGGTAACGCAAGGCAAGGCACGGTGTGGCAAGGCAAGGCAAATGCACGACAACGCACGGCTAGGCAATGCACGGCAAGGCAAGGAAAGGGTAACGCAAGGCAAGGCACGGTCAGGCGAGGCAAGGCCAAGGCACGACAACGCAAGGCTAGGCAATGAACGGAAAGCAAGCAAAGAGTAACGGAAGGCAAGGAAGGCAAGGGAAAGCAAGGGAAGGCAAGGGCAACGAAAGGAACGGCACGGTAAGGGGAAACAAAGCTAAGGCACGACAATGCAGGGCTAGGCAATGCACGGCAAGGCATGGAAAGGGTAACGCAATGCAAAGCACGGTGAGGCAAGACAAGGCAAATGCACGACAACGCACGGCTAGGCAATGCACGGCAAGGCAAGGAAAGGGTAACTCAAGGCAAGGCACGGTCAGGCGAGGCAAGGCTAAGGCACGACAACGCAAGGCTAGGCAATGCACGGAAGGCAAGCAAAGAGTAACGGAAGGCAAGGAAGGCAAGGGAAAGCAGGGGAAGGCAAGGGTAAGGAAAGGAACGGCACGGTAAGGGGAAACAAGGCTAAGGCACGACAACACAGGGCTAGGCAATGCAGGGCAAGGCAAGGAAAGGGTAACGCAAGGCAAGGCACGGTTTGGGGAGGCAAAGCTAATGCACGACAACGCAAGGCTAGGCAGTGCACGGCTAGGCAAGGAAAGAGTAACGGAAGGCAAGGAAGGCAAGGCAAAGCAAGGCAAGGCAAGGGTAACAGAAGGAACGGCACGGCAAGGGGAAACAAGGCTAAGGAACGGCAACGCACGGCTACGAAATGCACGGCAAGGCAAGAAAAGGGTAACGCAAGGCAAGGCACGGTGAGGCAAGGCAAGGCTGATGCACGACAACGCACGGCCAGGCAATGCACGGCAAGGCAAGGAAAGGGTAACGCAAGGCAAGGCAAGGTCAGGCGAGGCAAGGCTAAGGCACGACAACACAAGGCCAGGCAATGCACGGCAAGGCAAGGAAAGGGTAACGCAAGGCAAGGCACGGTAAGGCGCGGCAAGGCTAAGGCACGACAACGCAAGGCTAGGCAATAAACGGAAGGCAAGCAAAGAGTAACGGAAGGCAAGGAAGGCAAGGGAAAGCAGGGGAAGGCAAGGGTAACGGAAGGAACGGCACGGCAAGGGGAAACAAGGCTAAGGCACGGCAACGCACGGCTAGGCAATGCACGGCAAGGCAAGGAAAGGGTAAGGCAAGGCAAGGCACTGTCAGGCGAGGCAAGGCTAAGGCACGACAACGCAAGGCTAGGCAATGCACGGAAGGAAAGCAAAGAGTAACGGAAGGCAATGAAAGGAAGGGAAAGCAAGGCAAGGTAAGGGTAACGCAAGGCAAGGCACGGTGAGGCAAGGCAAGGCTGATGCACGACAACGCACGGCTAGGCAATTCACGGCAAGGCAAGTAAAGGGTAACGCAAGGCAAGGCACGGTAAGGCAAGACAAGGTTAATGCACGACAACGCACGGCTAGGCAATGCACGGCCAGGCAAGGAAAGGGTAACGCAAGGCAAGGCACGGTGAGGCAAGGCAAGGCAAATGCACGACAACGCACGGCTAGGCAATGCACGGCAAGGCAAGGAAAGGGCAACGCAAGGCAAGGCACGGTCAGGCGAGGCAAGGCTAAGGCACGACAACGCAAGGCTAGGCAATGAACGGAAGGCAAGCAAAGAATAACGGAAGGCAAGGAAGGCTAGGGAAAGCAGGGAAAGGCAAGGGTAACGGAAGGAACGGCACGGTAAGGGCAAACAAGACTAAGGCACGACAACACAGGGCTAGGCAATGCAGGGCAAGGCAAGGAAATGGTAACGCAAGGCAAGGCACGGTTTGCGGAGGCAAAGCTAATGCACGACAACGCAAGGCTAGGCAGTGCACGGCTAGGCAAGGAAAGAGTAACGGAAGGAAAGGAAGGCAAGGCAAAGCAAGGCAAGGCAAGTGTAACAAAAGGCAAGGCACGGCAAGGGGAAACAAGGCTAAGGAACGGCAACGCACGGCTACGCAATGCACGGGCAGGCAAGGAAAGGGTAACGCAAGGCAAGGCACGGTAAGGCAAGACAAGGCTAATGCACGACAACGCACGGCTAGGCAATGCACGGACAGGCAAGGAAAGGGTAACGCAAGGCAAGGCACGGTGAGGCAAGGCAAGGCAAATGCACGAAAACGCACGGCTAGGCAATGCACGGCAATGCAAGGAAAGGGTAACGCAAGGCAAGGCACGGTCAGGCGAGGCAAGGCTAAGGCACGACAACGCAAGGCTAGGCAATGCACGGAAGGCAAGCAAAGAGGAACGGAAGGCAAGGAAGGCTAGGGAAAGCAGGGAAAGGCAAGGGTAACGGAAGGAACGGCACGGTAAGGGCAAACAAGACTAAGGCACGACAACACAGGGCTAGGCAATGCAGGGCAAGGCAAGGAAAAGGTAACGCAAGCCAAGGCACGGTTTGGGGAGGCAAAGCTAATGCACGACAACGCAAGGCTAGGCAGTGCACGGCTAGCCAAGGAAAGAGTAACGGAAGGAAAGGAAGGCAAGGCAAAGCAAGGCAAGGCAAGTGTAACAAAAGGCAAGGCACGGCAAGGGGAAACAAGGCTAAGGAACGGCAACGCACGGCTACGCAATGCACGGCCAGGCAAGGAAAGGGTAACGCAAGGCAAGGCACGGTGTGGCAAGGCAAGGCAAATGCACGACAACGCACGGCTAGGCAATGCACGGCAAGGCAAGGAAAGGGTAACGCAAGGCAAGGCACGGTCAGGCGAGGCAAGGCCAAGGCACGACAACGCAAGGCTAGGCAATGAACGGAAAGCAAGCAAAGAGTAACGGAAGGCAAGGAAGGCAAGGGAAAGCAAGGGAAGGCAAGGGCAACGAAAGGAACGGCACGGTAAGGGGAAACAAAGCTAAGGCACGACAATGCAGGGCTAGGCAATGCACGGCAAGGCATGGAAAGGGTAACGCAATGCAAAGCACGGTGAGGCAAGACAAGGCAAATGCACGACAACGCACGGCTAGGCAATGCACGGCAAGGCAAGGAAAGGGTAACTCAAGGCAAGGCACGGTCAGGCGAGGCAAGGCTAAGGCACGACAACGCAAGGCTAGGCAATGCACGGAAGGCAAGCAAAGAGTAACGGAAGGCAAGGAAGGCAAGGGAAAGCAGGGGAAGGCAAGGGTAAGGAAAGGAACGGCACGGTAAGGGGAAACAAGGCTAAGGCACGACAACACAGGGCTAGGCAATGCAGGGCAAGGCAAGGAAAGGGTAACGCAAGGCAAGGCACGGTTTGGGGAGGCAAAGCTAATGCACGACAACGCAAGGCTAGGCAGTGCACGGCTAGGCAAGGAAAGAGTAACGGAAGGCAAGGAAGGCAAGGCAAAGCAAGGCAAGGCAAGGGTAACAGAAGGAACGGCACGGCAAGGGGAAACAAGGCTAAGGAACGGCAACGCACGGCTACGAAATGCACGGCAAGGCAAGAAAAGGGTAACGCAAGGCAAGGCACGGTGAGGCAAGGCAAGGCTGATGCACGACAACGCACGGCCAGGCAATGCACGGCAAGGCAAGGAAAGGGTAACGCAAGGCAAGGCAAGGTCAGGCGAGGCAAGGCTAAGGCACGACAACACAAGGCCAGGCAATGCACGGCAAGGCAAGGAAAGGGTAACGCAAGGCAAGGCACGGTAAGGCGCGGCAAGGCTAAGGCACGACAACGCAAGGCTAGGCAATAAACGGAAGGCAAGCAAAGAGTAACGGAAGGCAAGGAAGGCAAGGGAAAGCAGGGGAAGGCAAGGGTAACGGAAGGAACGGCACGGCAAGGGGAAACAAGGCTAAGGCACGGCAACGCACGGCTAGGCAATGCACGGCAAGGCAAGGAAAGGGTAAGGCAAGGCAAGGCACTGTCAGGCGAGGCAAGGCTAAGGCACGACAACGCAAGGCTAGGCAATGCACGGAAGGAAAGCAAAGAGTAACGGAAGGCAATGAAAGGAAGGGAAAGCAAGGCAAGGTAAGGGTAACGCAAGGCAAGGCACGGTGAGGCAAGGCAAGGCTGATGCACGACAACGCACGGCTAGGCAATTCACGGCAAGGCAAGTAAAGGGTAACGCAAGGCAAGGCACGGTAAGGCAAGACAAGGTTAATGCACGACAACGCACGGCTAGGCAATGCACGGCCAGGCAAGGAAAGGGTAACGCAAGGCAAGGCACGGTGAGGCAAGGCAAGGCAAATGCACGACAACGCACGGCTAGGCAATGCACGGCAAGGCAAGGAAAGGGCAACGCAAGGCAAGGCACGGTCAGGCGAGGCAAGGCTAAGGCACGACAACGCAAGGCTAGGCAATGAACGGAAGGCAAGCAAAGAATAACGGAAGGCAAGGAAGGCTAGGGAAAGCAGGGAAAGGCAAGGGTAACGGAAGGAACGGCACGGTAAGGGCAAACAAGACTAAGGCACGACAACACAGGGCTAGGCAATGCAGGGCAAGGCAAGGAAATGGTAACGCAAGGCAAGGCACGGTTTGCGGAGGCAAAGCTAATGCACGACAACGCAAGGCTAGGCAGTGCACGGCTAGGCAAGGAAAGAGTAACGGAAGGAAAGGAAGGCAAGGCAAAGCAAGGCAAGGCAAGTGTAACAAAAGGCAAGGCACGGCAAGGGGAAACAAGGCTAAGGAACGGCAACGCACGGCTACGCAATGCACGGGCAGGCAAGGAAAGGGTAACGCAAGGCAAGGCACGGTAAGGCAAGACAAGGCTAATGCACGACAACGCACGGCTAGGCAATGCACGGACAGGCAAGGAAAGGGTAACGCAAGGCAAGGCACGGTGAGGCAAGGCAAGGCAAATGCACGAAAACGCACGGCTAGGCAATGCACGGCAATGCAAGGAAAGGGTAACGCAAGGCAAGGCACGGTCAGGCGAGGCAAGGCTAAGGCACGACAACGCAAGGCTAGGCAATGCACGGAAGGCAAGCAAAGAGTAACGGAAGGCAAGGAAGGCAAGGGAAAGCAGGGGAAGGCAAGGGTAACGAAAGGAACGGCACGGTAAGGGGAAACAAGGCTAAGGCACGACAAGACAGGGCTAGGCAATGCAGGGCAAGGCAAGGAAAGGGTAACGTAAGGCAAGGCACGGTTTGGGGAGGAAGGCGAATGCACGACAACGCAAGGCTAGGCAATGCACGGAAGGCAAGCAAAGAGTAACAGAAGGCAAGGAAGTCAAGGGAAAGCAAGGCAAGGCAAGGGTAACAGAAGGAACGGCACGGCAAGGGGAAACAAGGCTAAGGCACGGCAACGCACGGCTAGGCAATGCACGGCAAGGCAAGGAAAGGGTAACGCAAGGCAAAGCACGGTGAGGCAAGACAAGGCAAATGCACGACAAAGCACGGCTAGGCAATGCACGGCAAGGCAAGGAAAGGGTAACGCAAGGCAAGGCACGGTAAGGCAAGACAAGGCTAATGCACGACAACGCACGGCTAGGCAATGCACGGCCAGGCAAGGAAAGGGTAACGCAAGGCAAGGCACGGTGAGGCAAGGCAAGGCAAATGCACGACAACGCACGGCTAGGCAATGCACGGCAAGGCAAGGAAAGGGTAACGCAAGGCAAGGCACGGTCAGGCGAGGCAAGGCTAAGGAACGACAACGCAAGGCTAGGCAATGAACGGAAGGCAAGCAAAGAGTAACGGAAGGCAAGGAAGGCAAGGGAAAGCAAGGGACGGCAAGGGCAACGAAAGGAACGGCACGGTAAGGGGAAACAAAGCTAAGGCACGACAACACAGGGCTAGGCAATGCAGGGCAAGGCAAGGAAAGGGTAACGCAAGGCAAGGCACGTTTTGGGGAGGAAGGCGAATGCACGACAACGCAAGGCTAGGCAATGCACGGAAGGCAAGCAAAGAGTAACAGAAGGCAAGGAAGTCAAGGGAAAGCAAGGCAAGGCAAGGGTAACAGAAGGAACGGCACGGCAAGGGGAAACAAGGCTAAGGCACGGCAACGCACGGCTAGGCAATGCACGGCAAGGCAAGGAAAGTGTAACGCAAGGCAAGGCACGGTGAGGCAAGGCAAGGCTGATGCACGACAACGCACGGCTAGGCAATGCACGGCAAGGCAAGGAAAGGGTAACGCAAGGCAAGGCACGGTCAGGCGAGGCAAGGCTAAGGCACGACAAAGCAAGGCTAGGCAATGCACGGCAAGGCAAGGAAAGGGTAACTCAAGGCAAGGCACGGTCAGGCGAGGCAAGGCTAAGGCACGACAACGCAAGGCTAGGCAATGAACGGAAGGCCTGCAAAGAGTAACGGAAGGCAAGGAAGGCAAGGGAAAGCAAGGGAAGGCAAAGGGCAACGAAAGGAACGGCACGGTAAGGGGAAACAAAGCTAAGGCACGACAATGCAGGGCTAGGCAATGCACGGCAAGGCAAGGAAAGGGTAACGCAAGGCAAAGCACGGTGAGGCAAGACAAGGCAAATGCACGACAACGCACGGCTAGGCAATGCAAGGCAAGGCAAGGAAAGGGTAACTCAAGGCAAGGCACGGTCAGGCGAGGCAAGGCTAAGGCACGACAACGCAAGGCTAGGCAATGCACGGAAGGCAAGCAAAGAGTAACGGAAGGCAAGGAAGGCAAGGGAAAGCAGGGGAAGGCAGGGTAACGAAAGGAACGGTACGGTAAGGGGAAACAAGGCTAAGGCACGACAACACAGGGCTAGGCAATGCAGGGCAAGGCAAGGAAAGGGTAACGCAAGGCAAGGCACGGTTTGGGGAGGAAGGCGAATGCACGACAACGCAAGGCTAGGCAATGCACGGAAGGCAAGCAAAGAGTAACAGAAGGCAAGGAAGGCAAGGGAAAGCAAGGCAAGGCAAGGGTAACAGAAGGAACGGCACGGCAAGGGCAAACAAGGCTAAGGCACGGCAACGCACGGCTACGCAATGCACGGCCAGGCAAGGAAAGGGTAACGCAAGGCAAGTCACGGTAAGGCAAGACAAGGCTAATGCACGACAACGCACGGCTAGGCAATGCACGGCCAGGCAAGGAAAGGGTAACGCAAGGCAAGGAACGGTGAGGCAAGGCAAGTCAAATGCACGACAACGCACGGCTAGGCAATGCACGGCAAGGCAAGGAAAGGGTAACGCAAGGCAAGGCACGGTCAGGCGAGGCAAGGCTAAGGCACGACAACGCAAGGCTAGGCAATGAACAGAAGGCCTGCAAAGAGTAACGGAAGGCAAGGAAAGCAAGGGAAAGCAAGGGAAGGCAAAGGGCAACGAAAGGAACGGCACGGTAAGGGGAAACAAAGCTAAGGCACGACAATGCAGGGCTAGGCAATGCACGGCAAGGCAAGGAAAGGGTAACGCAAGGCAAAGCACGGTGAGGCAAGACAAGGCAAATGCACGACAACGCACGGCTAGGCAATGCACGGCAAGGCAAGGAAAGGGTAACTCAAGGCAAGGCACGGTCAGGCGAGGCAAGGCTAAGGCACGACAACGCAAGGCTAGGCAATGCACGGAAGGCAAGCAAAGAGTAACGGAAGGCAAGGAAGGCAAGGGAAAGCAAGGCAAGGCAAGGGTAACAGAAGGAACGGCACGGCAAGGGGAAACAAGGCTAAGGCACGGCAACGCACGGCTAGGCAATGCACGGCAAGGCAAGGAAAGGGTAACGCAAGGCAAGGCACGGTGAGGCAAGGCAAGGCTGATGCACGACAACGCACGGCTAGGCAATGCACGGCAAGGCAAGGAAAGGGTAACGCAAGGCAAGGCACGGTCAGGCGAGGCAAGGCTAAGGCACGACAACGCAAGGCTAGGCAATGCACGGCAAGGCAAGGAAAGGGTAACGCAAGGCAAGGCACGGTAAGGCCCGGCAAGGCTAAGGCACGACGACGCAAGGCTAGGCAATAAACGGAAGGCAAGCAAAGAGTAACGGAAGGCAAGGAAGGCAAGGGAAAGCAAGGCAAGGCAAGGGTAACGGAAGGAACGGCACGGTAAGGGGAAACAAGGCTAAGGCACGACAACACAGGGCTAGGCAATGCACGGCAAGGCAAGGAAAGGGTAACGCAAGGCAAAGCACGGTAAGGCAAGACAAGGCTAATGCACGACAAAGCACGGCTAGGCAATGCACGGCCAGGCAAGGAAAGGGTAACGCAAGGCAAGGCACGGTGAGGCAAGGCAAGGCAAATGCACGACAACGCACGGCTAGGCAATGCACGGCAAGGCAAGGAAAGGGTAACGCAAGGCAAGGCACGGTCAGGCGAGGCAAGGCTAAGGCACGACAACGCAAGGCTAGGCAATGAACGGAAGGCAAGCAAAGAATAACGGAAGGCAAGGAAGGCAAGGGAAAGCAAGGGAAGGCAAGGGCAACGAAAGGAACGGCACGGTAAGGGGAAACAAAGCTAAGGCACGACAATGCAGGGCTAGGCAATGCACGGCAAGGCAAGGAAAGGGTAACGCAAGGCAAGGCACGGTTTGGGGAGGCAAAGCTAATGCACGACAACGCAAGGCTAGGCAGTGCACGGCTAGGCAAGGAAAGGGTAACTCAAGGCAAGGCACCGTCAGGCGAGGCAAGGCTAAGGCACGACAACGCAAGGCTAGGCAATGCACGGAAGGCAAGCAAAGAGTAACGGAAGGCAAGGAAGGCAAGGGAAAGCAGGGGAAGGCAAGGGTAACGAAAGGAACGGCACGGTATGGGGAAACATGGCTAAGGCACGACAACACAGGGTAGGCAATGCAGGGCAAGGCAAGGAAAGGGTAACGCAAGGCAAGGCACGGTTTGGGGAGGAAGGAGAATGCACGACAACGCAAGGCTAGGCAATGCACGGAAGGCAAGCAAAGAGTAACAGAAGGCAAGGAAGGCAAGGGAAAGCAAGGCAAGGCAAGGGTAACAGAAGGAACGGCACGGCAAGGGGAAACAAGGCTAAGTCACGGCAACGCACGGCTAGGCAATGCACGGCAAGGCAAGGAAAGGGTAAGGCAAGGCAAAGCACGGTGAGGCAAGACAAGGCAAATGCACGACAAAGCACGGCTAGGCAATGCACGGCAAGGCAAGGAAAGGGTAACGCAAGGCAAGGCACGGTAAGGCAAGACAAGGCTAATGCACGACAACGCACGGCTAGGCAATGCACGGCCAGGCAAGGAAAGGGTAACGCAAGGCAAGGCACGGTGAGGCAAGGCAAGGCAAATGCACGACAACGCACGGCTAGGCAATGCACGGCAAGGCAAGGAAAGGGTAACGCAAGGCAAGGCACGGTCAGGCGAGGCAAGGCTAAGGCACGACAACGCAAGGCTAGGCAATGAACGGAAGGCAAGCAAAGAGTAACGGAAGGCAAGGAAGGCAAGGGAAAGCAAGGGAAGGCAAGGGCAACGAAAGGAACGGCACGGTAAGGGGAAACAAAGCTAAGGCACGACAACACAGGGCTAGGCAATGCAGGGCAAGGCAAGGAAAGGGTAACGCAAGGCAAGGCACGTTTTGGGGAGGAAGGCGAATGCACGACAACGCAAGGCTAGGCAATGCACGGAAGGCAAGCAAAGAGTAACGGAAGGCAAGGAAGGCAAGGGAAAGCAAGGCAAGGCAAGGGTAACAGAAGGAACGGCACGGCAAGGGGAAACAAGACTAAGGCACGGCAACGCACGGCTAGGCAATGCACGGCAAGGCAAGGAAAGTGTAACGCAAGGCAAGGCACGGTGAGGCAAGGCAAGGCTGATGCACGACAACGCATGGCTAGGCAATGCACGGCAAGGCAAGGAAAGGGTAACGCAAGGCAAGGCACGGTCAGGCGAGGCAAGGCTAAGGCACGACAACGCAAGGCTAGGCAATGAACGGAAGGCAAGCAAAGAGTAACGGAAGGCAAGGAAGGCAAGGGAAAGCAAGGGAAGGCAAGGGCAACGAAAGGAACGGCACGGTAAGGGGAAACAAAGCTAAGGCACGACAATGCAGGGCTAGGAAATGCACGGCAAGGCAAGGAAAGGGTAACGCAAGGCAAGGCACGGTTTGGGGAGGCAAAGCTAATGCACGACAACGCAAGGCTAGGCAGTGCACGGCTTGGCAAGGAAAGGGTAACTCAAGGCAAGGCACGGTCAGGCGAGGCAAGGCTAAGGCACGACAACGCAAGGCTAGGCAATGCACGGAAGGCAAGGCAAGAGTAACGGAAGGCAAGGAAGGCAAGGGAAAGCAGGGGAAGGCAAGGGTAACGAAAGGAACGGCACGGTAAGGGGAAACAAGGCTAAGGCACGACAACACAGGGCTAGGCAATGCAGGGCAAGGCAAGGAAAGGGTAACGCAAGGCAACGCACGGTCAGGCGAGGCAAGGCTAAGGCACGACAACGCAAGGCTAGGCAATGCACGGAAGGCAAGCAAAGAGGAACGGAAGGCAAGGAAGGGTAGGGAAAGCAGGGAAAGGCAAGGGTAACGGAAGGAACGGCACGGTAAGGGCAAAGAAGACTAAGGCACGACAACACAGGGCTAGGCAATGCAGGGCAAGGCAAGGAAATGGTAACGCAAGGCAAGGCACGGTTTGGGGAAGCACAGCTAATGCACGACAACGCAAGGCTAGGCAGTGCACGGCTAGGCAAGGAAAGAGTAACGGAAGGAAAGGAAGGCAAGGCAAAGCAAGGCAAGGCAAGTGTAACAAAAGGCAAGGCACGGCACGGGGAAACAAGGCTAAGGAACGGCAACGCACGGCTACGCAATGCACGGCCAGGCAAGGAAAGGGTAACGCAAGGCAAGGCACGGTAAGGCAAGACAAGGCTAATGCACGACAACGCACGGCTAGGCAATGCACGGCCAGGCAAGGAAAGGGTAACGCAAGGCAAGGAACGGTGAGGCAAGGCAAGTCAAATGCACGACAACGCACGGCTAGGCAATGCACGGCAAGGCAAGGAAAGGGTAACGCAAGGCAAGGCACGGTCAGGCGAGGCAAGGCTAAGGCACGACAACGCAAGGCTAGGCAATGAACGGAAGGCCTGCAAAGAGTAACGGAAGGCAAGGAAGGCAAGGGAAAGCAAGGGAATGCAAAGGGCAACGAAAGGAACGGCACGGTAAGGGGAAACAAAGCTAAGGCACGACAATGCAGGGCTAGGCAATGCACGGCAAGGCAAGGAAAGGGTAACGCAAGGCAAAGCACGGTGAGGCAAGACAAGGCAAATGCACGACAACGCACGGCTAGGCAATGCACGGCAAGGCAAGGCACGGTCAGGCGAGGCAAGGCTAAGGCACGACAACGCAAGGCTAGGCAATGCACGGAAGGCAAGCAAAGAGTAACGGAAGGCAAGGAAGGCAAGGGAAAGCAAGGCAAGGCAAGGGTAACAGAAGGAACGGCACGGCAAGGGGAAACAAGGCTAAGGCACGGCAACGCACGGCTAGGCAATGCACGGCAAGGCAAGGAAAGGGTAACGCAAGGCAAGGCACGGTGAGGGAAGGCAAGGCTGATGCACGACAACGCACGGCTAGGCAATGCACGGCAAGGCAAGGAAAGGGTAACGCAAGGCAAGGCACGGTCAGGCGAGGCAAGGCTAAGGCACGACAACGCAAGGCTAGGCAATGCACGGCAAGGCAAGGAAAGGGTAACGCAAGGCAAGGCACGGTAAGGCGCGGCAAGGCTAAGGCACGACGACGCAAGGCTAGGCAATAAACGGAAGGCAAGCAAAGAGTAACGGAAGGCAAGGAAGGCAAGGGAAAGCAAGGCAAGGCAAGGGTAGCGGAAGGAACGGCACGGTAAGGGGAAACAAGGCTAAGGCACGGCAACGCACGGCTAGGCAATGCAGGGCAAGGCAAGGAAAGGGTAACGCAAGGCAAGGCACGGTTTGGGGAGGCAAAGCTAATGCACGACAACGCAAGGCTAGGCAGTGCACGGCTAGGCAAGGAAAGAGTAACGGAAGGCAAGGAAGGCAAGGCAAAGCAAGGCAAGGCAAGGGTAACAGAAGGAACGGCACGGCAAGGGGACACAAGGCTAAGGAACGGCAACGCACGGCTACGAAATGCACGGCAAGGCAAGGAAAGGGTAACGCAAGGCAAGGCACGGTAAGGCAAGACAAGGCTAATGCACGACAACGCACGGCTAAGGCAAGGGTAACAGAAGGAACGGCACGGCAAGGGGACACAAGGCTAAGGAACGGCAACGCACGGCTACGAAATGCACGGCAAGGCAAGGAAAGGGTAACGCAAGGCAAGGCACGGTAAGGCAAGACAAGGCTAATGCACGACAACGCACGGCTAAGCAATGCACGGCAACGCAAGGAAAGGGTAACGCAAGGCAAAGCACGGTGAGGCAAGACAAGGCAAATGCACGACAACGCACGGCTAGGCAATGCACGGCAAGGCAAGGAAAGGGTAACGCAAGGCAAGGCACGGTGAGGCAAGGCAAGGCTGATGCACGACAACTCACGGCTAGGCAATTCACGGCAAGGCAAGGAAAGGGTAACGCAAGGCAAGGCACGGTCAGGGGAGGCAAGGCTAAGGCACGACAACGCAAGGCTAGGCAATGCACGGAAGGCAAGCAAAGAGGAACGGAAGGCAAGGAAGGCTAGGGAAAGCAGGGAAAGGCAAGGGTAACGGAAGGAACGGCACGGTAAGGGCAAACAAGACTAAGGCACGACAACACAGGGTTAGGCAATGCAGGGCAAGGCAAGGAAATGGTAACGCAAGCCAAGGCACGGTTTGGGGAGGCAAAGCTAATGCACGACAACGCAAGGCTAGGCAGTGCACGGCTAGCCAAGGAAAGAGTAACGGAAGGAAAGGAAGGCAAGGCAAAGCAAGGCAAGGCAAGTGTAACAAAAGGCAAGGCACGGCAAGGGGAAACAAGGCTAAGGAACGGCAACGCACGGCTACGCAATGCACGGCCAGGCAAGGAAAGGGTAACGCAAGGCAAGGCACGGTGTGGCAAGGCAAGGCAAATGCACGACAACGCACGGCTAAGCAATGCACGGCAAGGCAAGGAAAGGGTAACGCAAGGCAAGGCACGGTCAGGCGAGGCAAGGCCAAGGCACGACAACGCAAGGCTAGGCAATGAACGGAAAGCAAGCAAAGAGTAACGGAAGGCAAGGAAGGCAAGGGAAAGCAAGGGAAGGCAAGGGCAACGAAAGGAACGGCACGGTAAGGGGAAACAAAGCTAAGGCACGACAATGCAGGGCTAGGCAATGCACGGCAAGGCAAGGAAAGGGTAACGCAATGCAAAGCACGGTGAGGCAAGACAAGGCAAATGCACGACAACGCACGGCTAGGCAATGCACGGCAAGGCAAGGAAAGGGTAACTCAAGGCAAGGCACGGTCAGGCGAGGCAAGGCTAAGGCACGACAACGCAAGGCTAGGCAATGCACGGAAGGCAAGCAAAGAGTAACGGAAGGCAAGGAAGGCAAGGGAAAGCAGGGGAAGGCAAGGGTAAGGAAAGGAACGGCACGGTAAGGGGAAACAAGGCTAAGGCACGACAACACAGGGCTAGGCAATGCAGGGCAAGGCAAGGAAAGGGTAACGCAAGGCAAGGCACGGTTTGGGGAGGCAAAGCTAATGCACGACAACGCAAGGCTAGGCAGTGCACGGCTAGGCAAGGAAAGAGTAACGGAAGGCAAGGAAGGCAAGGCAAAGCAAGGCAAGGCAAGGGTAACAGAAGGAACGGCACGGCAAGGGGACACAAGGCTAAGGAACGGCAACGCACGGCTACGAAATGCACGGCAAGGCAAGGAAAGGGTAACGCAAGGCAAGGCACGGTAAGGCAAGACAAGGCTAATGCACGACAACGCACGGCTAAGCAATGCACGGCCAGGCAAGGAAAGGGTAACGCAAGGCAAGGCACGGTCAGGCGAGGCAAGGCTAAAGCACGACAACGCAAGGCTAGGCAATGCACGGAAGGCAAGCAAAGAGGAACGGAAGGCAAGGAAGGCTAGGAAAAGAAGGGAAAGGCAAGGGTAACGGAAGGAACGGCACGGTAAGGGCAAACAAGACTAAGGCACGACAACACAGGGCTAGGCAATGCAGGGCAAGGCAAGGAAATTGTAACGCAAGGCAAGGCACGGTTTGGGGAGGCAAAGCTAATGCACGACAACGCAAGGCTAGGCAGTGCACGGCTAGGCAAGGAAAGAGTAACGGAAGGAAAGGGAGGCAAGTCAAAGCAAGGCAAGGCAAGTGTAACAAAAGGCAAGGCACGGCAAGGGGAAACCAGGCTAAGGAACGGCAACGCAGGGCTACGCAATGCACGGCCAGGCAAGGAAACGGTAACGCAAGGCAAGGCACGGTAAGGCAAGACAAGGCTAATGCACGACAACGCACGGCTAGGCAATGCACGGCCAGGCAAGGAAAGGGTAACGCAAGGCAAGGCACGGTGAGGCAAGGCAAGGCAAATGCACGACAACGCACGGCTAGGCAATGCAAGGCAAGGCAAGGAAAGGGTAACGCAAGGCAAGGCACGGTCAGGCGAGGCAAGGCTAAGGCACGACAACGCAAGGCTAGGCAATGAACGGAAGGCAAGCAAAGAGTAACGGAAGGCAAGGAAGGCAAGGGAAAGCAAGGGAAGGCAAGGGCAACGAAAGGAACGGCACGGTAAGGGGAAACAAAGCTAAGGCACGACAATGCAGGGCTAGGAAATGCACGGCAAGGCAAGGAAAGGGTAACGCAAGGCAAGGCACGGTTTGGGGAGGCAAAGCTAATGCACGACAACGCAAGGCTAGGCAGTGCACGGCTAGGCAAGGAAAGGGTAACTCAAGGCAAGGCACGGTCAGGCGAGGCAAGGCTAAGGCACGACAACGCAAGGCTAGGCAATGCACGGAAGGCAAGGAAAGAGTAACGGAAGGCAAGGAAGGCAAGGGAAAGCAGGGGAAGGCAAGGGTAACGAAAGGAACGGCACGGTAAGGGGAAACAAGGCTAAGGCACGACAACACAGGGCTAGGCAATGCAGGGCAAGGCAAGGAAAGGGTAACGCAAGGCAAGGCACGGTTTGGGGAGGAAGGCGAATGCACGACAACGCAAGGCTAGGCAATGCACGGAAGGCAAGCAAAGAGTAACGGAAGGCAAGGAAGGCAAGGGAAAGCAAGGCAAGGCAAGGGTAACAGAAGGAACGGCACGGCAAGGGGAAACAAGGCTAAGGCACGGCAACGCACGGCTAGGCAATGCACGGGAAGGCAAGGAAAGGGTAACGCAAGGCAAAGCACGGTGAGGCAAGACAAGGCAAATGCACGACAAAGCACGGCTAGGCAATGCACGGCAAGGCAAGGAAAGGGTAAGGCAAGGCAAGGCACGGTCAGGCGAGGCAAGGCTAAGGCACGACAACGCAAGGCTAGGCAATGCACGGCAAGGCAAGGAAAGGGTAACGCAAGGCAAGGCACGGTAAGGCGCGGCAAGGCTAAGGCACGACAACGCAAGGCTAGGCAATAAACGGAAGGCAAGCAAAGAGTAACGGAAGGCAAGGAAGGCAAGGGAAAGCAGGGGAAGGCAAGGGTAACGGAAGGAACGGCACGGTAAGGGGAAACAAGGCTAAGGCACGACAACGCAGGGCTAGCCAATGCACGGCAAGGAAAGGAAAGGGTAACGCAAGGCAAGGCACCGTTACGCGAGGCAAGTCTAGGGCATGACAACGCAAGGCTAGGCAATGCACGGAAGGCAAGCAAAGAGTAACGGAAGTCCAGGAAGGCAAGGGAAAGCAAGGCAAGGCAAGGGTAACGGAAGGAACGGCACGGAAAGGGGAAACAAGGCTAAGGCACGGCAACGCACGGCTAGGCAATGCACGGCAAGGCAAGGAAAGCGTAAAGCAAGGCAACGCACGGTCAGGCGAGGCAAGGCTAAGGCACGACAACGCAAGGCTAGGCAATGCACGGAAGGCAAGCAAAGAGGAACGGAAGGCAAGGAAGGGTAGGGAAAGCAGGGAAAGGCAAGGGTAACGGAAGGAACGGCACGGTAAGGGCAAAGAAGACTAAGGCACGACAACACAGGGCTAGGCAATGCAGGGCAAGGCAAAGAAATGGTAACGCAAGGCAAGGCACGGTTTGGGGAGGCACAGCTAATGCACGACAACGCAAGGCTAGGCAGTGCACGGCTAGGCAAGGAAAGAGTAACGGAAGGAAAGGAAGGCAAGGCAAAGCAAGGCAAGGCAAGTGTAACAAAAGGCAAGGCACGGCAAGGGGAAACAAGGCTAAGGAACGGCAACGCACGGCTACGCAATGCACGGCCAGGCAAGGAAAGGGTAACGCAAGGCAAGGCACGGTAAGGCAAGACAAGGCTAATGCACGACAACGCACGGCTAGGCAATGCACGGCCAGGCAAGGAAAGGGTAACGCAAGGCAAGGAACGGTGAGGCAAGGCAAGTCAAATGCACGACAACGCACGGCTAGGCAATGCACGGCAAGGCAAGGAAAGGGTAACGCAAGGCAAGGCACGGTCAGGCGAGGCAAGGCTAAGGCACGACAACGCAAGGCTAGGCAATGAACGGAAGGCCTGCAAAGAGTAACGGAAGGCAAGGAAGGCAAGGGAAAGCAAGGGAAGGCAAAGGGCAACGAAAGGAACGGCACGGTAAGGGGAAACAAAGCTAAGGCACGACAATGCAGGGCTAGGCAATGCACGGCAAGGCAAGGAAAGGGTAACGCAAGGCAAAGCACGGTGAGGCAAGACAAGGCAAATGCACGACAACGCACGGCTAGGCAATGCACGGCAAGGCAAGGAAAGGGTAACTCAAGGCAAGGCACGGTCAGGCGAGGCAAGGCTAAGGCACGACAACGCAAGGCTAGGCAATGCACGGAAGGCAAGCAAAGAGTAACGGAAGGCAAGGAAGGCAAGGGAAAGCAGGGGAAGGCAGGGTAACGAAAGGAACGGTACGGTAAGGGGAAACAAGGCTAAGGCACGACAACACAGGGCTAGGCAATGCAGGGCAAGGCAAGGAAAGGGTAACGCAAGGCAAGGCACGGTTAGGGGAGGAAGGCGAATGCACGACAACGCAAGGCTAGGCAATGCACGGAAGGCAAGCAAAGAGTAACGGAAGGCAAGGAAGGCAAGGGAAAGCAAGGCAAGGCAAGGGTAACAGAAGGAACGGCACGGCAAGGGGAAACAAGGCTAAGGCACGGCAACGCACGGCTAGGCAATGCACGGCAAGGCAAGGAAAGGGTAACGCAAGGCAAGGCACGGTGAGGCAAGGCAAGGCTGATGCACGACAACGCACGGCTAGGCAATGCACGGCAAGGCAACGAAAGGGTAACGCAAGGCAAGGCACGGTCAGGCGAGGCAAGGCTAAGGCACGACAACGCAAGGCTAGGCAATGCACGGCAAGGCAAGGAAAGGGTAACGCAAGGCAAGGCACGGTAAGGCGCGGCAAGGCTAAGGCACGACGACGCAAGGCTAGGCAATAAACGGAAGGCAAGCAAAGAGTAACGGAAGGCAAGGAAGGCAAGGGAAAGCAAGGCAAGGCAAGGGTAACGGAAGGAACGGCACGGTAAGGGGAAACAAGACTAAGGCACGACAACACAGGGCTAGGCAATGCACGGCAAGGCAAGGAAAGGGTAACGCAAGGCAAAGCACGGTGAGGCAAGACAAGGCAAATGCACGACAACGCACAGCTAGGCAATGCACGGCAAGGCAAGGAAAGGGTAACGCAAGGCAAGGCACGGTGAGGCAAGGCAAGGCTGATGCACGACAACTCACGGCTAGGCAATTCACGGCAAGGCAAGGAAAGGGTAACGCAAGGCAAGGCACGGTCAGGGGAGGCAAGGCTAAGGCACGACAACGCAAGGCTAGGCAATGCACGGAAGGCAAGCAAAGAGGAACGGAAGGCAAGGAAGGCTAGGGAAAGCAGGGAAAGGCAAGGGTAACGGAAGGAACGGCACGGTAAGGGCAAACAAGACTAAGGCACGACAACACAGGGCTAGGCAATGCAGGGCAAGGCAAGGAAAAGGTAACGCAAGCCAAGGCACGGTTTGGGGAGGCAAAGCTAATGCACGACAACGCAAGGCTAGGCAGTGCACGGCTAGCCAAGGAAAGAGTAACGGAAGGAAAGGAAGGCAAGGCAAAGCAAGGCAAGGCAAGTGTAACAAAAGGCAAGGCACGGCAAGGGGAAACAAGGCTAAGGAACGGCAACGCACGGCTACGCAATGCACGGCCAGGCAAGGAAAGGGTAACGCAAGGCAAGGCACGGTGTGGCAAGGCAAGGCAAATGCACGACAACGCACGGCTAGGCAATGCACGGCAAGGCAAGGAAAGGGTAACGCAAGGCAAGGCACGGTCAGGCGAGGCAAGGCCAAGGCACGACAACGCAAGGCTAGGCAATGAACGGAAAGCAAGCAAAGAGTAACGGAAGGCAAGGAAGGCAAGGGAAAGCAAGGGAAGGCAAGGGCAACGAAAGGAACGGCACGGTAAGGGGAAACAAAGCTAAGGCACGACAATGCAGGGCTAGGCAATGCACGGCAAGGCATGGAAAGGGTAACGCAATGCAAAGCACGGTGAGGCAAGACAAGGCAAATGCACGACAACGCACGGCTAGGCAATGCACGGCAAGGCAAGGAAAGGGTAACTCAAGGCAAGGCACGGTCAGGCGAGGCAAGGCTAAGGCACGACAACGCAAGGCTAGGCAATGCACGGAAGGCAAGCAAAGAGTAACGGAAGGCAAGGAAGGCAAGGGAAAGCAGGGGAAGGCAAGGGTAAGGAAAGGAACGGCACGGTAAGGGGAAACAAGGCTAAGGCACGACAACACAGGGCTAGGCAATGCAGGGCAAGGCAAGGAAAGGGTAACGCAAGGCAAGGCACGGTTTGGGGAGGCAAAGCTAATGCACGACAACGCAAGGCTAGGCAGTGCACGGCTAGGCAAGGAAAGAGTAACGGAAGGCAAGGAAGGCAAGGCAAAGCAAGGCAAGGCAAGGGTAACAGAAGGAACGGCACGGCAAGGGGAAACAAGGCTAAGGAACGGCAACGCACGGCTACGAAATGCACGGCAAGGCAAGAAAAGGGTAACGCAAGGCAAGGCACGGTGAGGCAAGGCAAGGCTGATGCACGACAACGCACGGCCAGGCAATGCACGGCAAGGCAAGGAAAGGGTAACGCAAGGCAAGGCAAGGTCAGGCGAGGCAAGGCTAAGGCACGACAACACAAGGCCAGGCAATGCACGGCAAGGCAAGGAAAGGGTAACGCAAGGCAAGGCACGGTAAGGCGCGGCAAGGCTAAGGCACGACAACGCAAGGCTAGGCAATAAACGGAAGGCAAGCAAAGAGTAACGGAAGGCAAGGAAGGCAAGGGAAAGCAGGGGAAGGCAAGGGTAACGGAAGGAACGGCACGGCAAGGGGAAACAAGGCTAAGGCACGGCAACGCACGGCTAGGCAATGCACGGCAAGGCAAGGAAAGGGTAAGGCAAGGCAAGGCACTGTCAGGCGAGGCAAGGCTAAGGCACGACAACGCAAGGCTAGGCAATGCACGGAAGGAAAGCAAAGAGTAACGGAAGGCAATGAAAGGAAGGGAAAGCAAGGCAAGGTAAGGGTAACGCAAGGCAAGGCACGGTGAGGCAAGGCAAGGCTGATGCACGACAACGCACGGCTAGGCAATTCACGGCAAGGCAAGTAAAGGGTAACGCAAGGCAAGGCACGGTAAGGCAAGACAAGGTTAATGCACGACAACGCACGGCTAGGCAATGCACGGCCAGGCAAGGAAAGGGTAACGCAAGGCAAGGCACGGTGAGGCAAGGCAAGGCAAATGCACGACAACGCACGGCTAGGCAATGCACGGCAAGGCAAGGAAAGGGCAACGCAAGGCAAGGCACGGTCAGGCGAGGCAAGGCTAAGGCACGACAACGCAAGGCTAGGCAATGAACGGAAGGCAAGCAAAGAATAACGGAAGGCAAGGAAGGCTAGGGAAAGCAGGGAAAGGCAAGGGTAACGGAAGGAACGGCACGGTAAGGGCAAACAAGACTAAGGCACGACAACACAGGGCTAGGCAATGCAGGGCAAGGCAAGGAAATGGTAACGCAAGGCAAGGCACGGTTTGCGGAGGCAAAGCTAATGCACGACAACGCAAGGCTAGGCAGTGCACGGCTAGGCAAGGAAAGAGTAACGGAAGGAAAGGAAGGCAAGGCAAAGCAAGGCAAGGCAAGTGTAACAAAAGGCAAGGCACGGCAAGGGGAAACAAGGCTAAGGAACGGCAACGCACGGCTACGCAATGCACGGGCAGGCAAGGAAAGGGTAACGCAAGGCAAGGCACGGTAAGGCAAGACAAGGCTAATGCACGACAACGCACGGCTAGGCAATGCACGGACAGGCAAGGAAAGGGTAACGCAAGGCAAGGCACGGTGAGGCAAGGCAAGGCAAATGCACGAAAACGCACGGCTAGGCAATGCACGGCAATGCAAGGAAAGGGTAACGCAAGGCAAGGCACGGTCAGGCGAGGCAAGGCTAAGGCACGACAACGCAAGGCTAGGCAATGCACGGAAGGCAAGCAAAGAGTAACGGAAGGCAAGGAAGGCAAGGGAAAGCAGGGGAAGGCAAGGGTAACGAAAGGAACGGCACGGTAAGGGGAAACAAGGCTAAGGCACGACAAGACAGGGCTAGGCAATGCAGGGCAAGGCAAGGAAAGGGTAACGTAAGGCAAGGCACGGTTTGGGGAGGAAGGCGAATGCACGACAACGCAAGGCTAGGCAATGCACGGAAGGCAAGCAAAGAGTAACAGAAGGCAAGGAAGTCAAGGGAAAGCAAGGCAAGGCAAGGGTAACAGAAGGAACGGCACGGCAAGGGGAAACAAGGCTAAGGCACGGCAACGCACGGCTAGGCAATGCACGGCAAGGCAAGGAAAGGGTAACGCAAGGCAAAGCACGGTGAGGCAAGACAAGGCAAATGCACGACAAAGCACGGCTAGGCAATGCACGGCAAGGCAAGGAAAGGGTAACGCAAGGCAAGGCACGGTAAGGCAAGACAAGGCTAATGCACGACAACGCACGGCTAGGCAATGCACGGCCAGGCAAGGAAAGGGTAACGCAAGGCAAGGCACGGTGAGGCAAGGCAAGGCAAATGCACGACAACGCACGGCTAGGCAATGCACGGCAAGGCAAGGAAAGGGTAACGCAAGGCAAGGCACGGTCAGGCGAGGCAAGGCTAAGGAACGACAACGCAAGGCTAGGCAATGAACGGAAGGCAAGCAAAGAGTAACGGAAGGCAAGGAAGGCAAGGGAAAGCAAGGGACGGCAAGGGCAACGAAAGGAACGGCACGGTAAGGGGAAACAAAGCTAAGGCACGACAACACAGGGCTAGGCAATGCAGGGCAAGGCAAGGAAAGGGTAACGCAAGGCAAGGCACGTTTTGGGGAGGAAGGCGAATGCACGACAACGCAAGGCTAGGCAATGCACGGAAGGCAAGCAAAGAGTAACAGAAGGCAAGGAAGTCAAGGGAAAGCAAGGCAAGGCAAGGGTAACAGAAGGAACGGCACGGCAAGGGGAAACAAGGCTAAGGCACGGCAACGCACGGCTAGGCAATGCACGGCAAGGCAAGGAAAGTGTAACGCAAGGCAAGGCACGGTGAGGCAAGGCAAGGCTGATGCACGACAACGCACGGCTAGGCAATGCACGGCAAGGCAAGGAAAGGGTAACGCAAGGCAAGGCACGGTCAGGCGAGGCAAGGCTAAGGCACGACAAAGCAAGGCTAGGCAATGCACGGCAAGGCAAGGAAAGGGTAACTCAAGGCAAGGCACGGTCAGGCGAGGCAAGGCTAAGGCACGACAACGCAAGGCTAGGCAATGCACGGAAGGCAAGCAAAGAGTAACGGAAGGCAAGGAAGGCAAGGGAAAGCAGGGGAAGGCAAGGGTAACGAAAGGAACGGCACGGTAAGGGGAAACAAGGCTAAGGCACGACAACACAGGGCTAGGCAATGCAGGGCAAGGCAAGGAAAGGGTAACGCAAGGCAAGGCACGGTTTGGGGAGGAAGGCGAATGCACGACAACGCAAGGCTAGGCAATGCACGGAAGGCAAGCAAAGAGTAACAGAAGGCAAGGAAGGCAAGGGAAAGCAAGGCAAGGCAAGGGTAACAGAAGGAACGGCACGGCAAGGGCAAACAAGGCTAAGGCACGGCAACGCACGGCTACGCAATGCACGGCCAGGCAAGGAAAGGGTAACGCAAGGCAAGTCACGGTAAGGCAAGACAAGGCTAATGCACGACAACGCACGGCTAGGCAATGCACGGCCAGGCAAGGAAAGGGTAACGCAAGGCAAGGAACGGTGAGGCAAGGCAAGTCAAATGCACGACAACGCACGGCTAGGCAATGCACGGCAAGGCAAGGAAAGGGTAACGCAAGGCAAGGCACGGTCAGGCGAGGCAAGGCTAAGGCACGACAACGCAAGGCTAGGCAATGAACAGAAGGCCTGCAAAGAGTAACGGAAGGCAAGGAAAGCAAGGGAAAGCAAGGGAAGGCAAAGGGCAACGAAAGGAACGGCACGGTAAGGGGAAACAAAGCTAAGGCACGACAATGCAGGGCTAGGCAATGCACGGCAAGGCAAGGAAAGGGTAACGCAAGGCAAAGCACGGTGAGGCAAGACAAGGCAAATGCACGACAACGCACGGCTAGGCAATGCACGGCAAGGCAAGGAAAGGGTAACTCAAGGCAAGGCACGGTCAGGCG
The DNA here is from genome assembly GCF_037893015.1 of Macrotis lagotis. Taxonomy (NCBI): domain Eukaryota; kingdom Metazoa; phylum Chordata; class Mammalia; order Peramelemorphia; family Peramelidae; genus Macrotis; species Macrotis lagotis. The sequence goes on from NW_027421911.1 coordinate 45,973, forward strand.
AGGCAAGGCTAAGGCACGACAACGCAAGGCTAGGCAATGCACGGAAGGCAAGCAAAGAGTAACGGAAGGCAAGGAAGGCAAGGGAAAGCAAGGCAAGGCAAGGGTAACAGAAGGAACGGCACGGCAAGGGGAAACAAGGCTAAGGCACGGCAACGCACGGCTAGGCAATGCACGGCAAGGCAAGGAAAGGGTAACGCAAGGCAAGGCACGGTGAGGCAAGGCAAGGCTGATGCACGACAACGCACGGCTAGGCAATGCACGGCAAGGCAAGGAAAGGGTAACGCAAGGCAAGGCACGGTCAGGCGAGGCAAGGCTAAGGCACGACAACGCAAGGCTAGGCAATGCACGGCAAGGCAAGGAAAGGGTAACGCAAGGCAAGGCACGGTAAGGCCCGGCAAGGCTAAGGCACGACGACGCAAGGCTAGGCAATAAACGGAAGGCAAGCAAAGAGTAACGGAAGGCAAGGAAGGCAAGGGAAAGCAAGGCAAGGCAAGGGTAACGGAAGGAACGGCACGGTAAGGGGAAACAAGGCTAAGGCACGACAACACAGGGCTAGGCAATGCACGGCAAGGCAAGGAAAGGGTAACGCAAGGCAAAGCACGGTAAGGCAAGACAAGGCTAATGCACGACAAAGCACGGCTAGGCAATGCACGGCCAGGCAAGGAAAGGGTAACGCAAGGCAAGGCACGGTGAGGCAAGGCAAGGCAAATGCACGACAACGCACGGCTAGGCAATGCACGGCAAGGCAAGGAAAGGGTAACGCAAGGCAAGGCACGGTCAGGCGAGGCAAGGCTAAGGCACGACAACGCAAGGCTAGGCAATGAACGGAAGGCAAGCAAAGAATAACGGAAGGCAAGGAAGGCAAGGGAAAGCAAGGGAAGGCAAGGGCAACGAAAGGAACGGCACGGTAAGGGGAAACAAAGCTAAGGCACGACAATGCAGGGCTAGGCAATGCACGGCAAGGCAAGGAAAGGGTAACGCAAGGCAAGGCACGGTTTGGGGAGGCAAAGCTAATGCACGACAACGCAAGGCTAGGCAGTGCACGGCTAGGCAAGGAAAGGGTAACTCAAGGCAAGGCACCGTCAGGCGAGGCAAGGCTAAGGCACGACAACGCAAGGCTAGGCAATGCACGGAAGGCAAGCAAAGAGTAACGGAAGGCAAGGAAGGCAAGGGAAAGCAGGGGAAGGCAAGGGTAACGAAAGGAACGGCACGGTATGGGGAAACATGGCTAAGGCACGACAACACAGGGTAGGCAATGCAGGGCAAGGCAAGGAAAGGGTAACGCAAGGCAAGGCACGGTTTGGGGAGGAAGGAGAATGCACGACAACGCAAGGCTAGGCAATGCACGGAAGGCAAGCAAAGAGTAACAGAAGGCAAGGAAGGCAAGGGAAAGCAAGGCAAGGCAAGGGTAACAGAAGGAACGGCACGGCAAGGGGAAACAAGGCTAAGTCACGGCAACGCACGGCTAGGCAATGCACGGCAAGGCAAGGAAAGGGTAAGGCAAGGCAAAGCACGGTGAGGCAAGACAAGGCAAATGCACGACAAAGCACGGCTAGGCAATGCACGGCAAGGCAAGGAAAGGGTAACGCAAGGCAAGGCACGGTAAGGCAAGACAAGGCTAATGCACGACAACGCACGGCTAGGCAATGCACGGCCAGGCAAGGAAAGGGTAACGCAAGGCAAGGCACGGTGAGGCAAGGCAAGGCAAATGCACGACAACGCACGGCTAGGCAATGCACGGCAAGGCAAGGAAAGGGTAACGCAAGGCAAGGCACGGTCAGGCGAGGCAAGGCTAAGGCACGACAACGCAAGGCTAGGCAATGAACGGAAGGCAAGCAAAGAGTAACGGAAGGCAAGGAAGGCAAGGGAAAGCAAGGGAAGGCAAGGGCAACGAAAGGAACGGCACGGTAAGGGGAAACAAAGCTAAGGCACGACAACACAGGGCTAGGCAATGCAGGGCAAGGCAAGGAAAGGGTAACGCAAGGCAAGGCACGTTTTGGGGAGGAAGGCGAATGCACGACAACGCAAGGCTAGGCAATGCACGGAAGGCAAGCAAAGAGTAACGGAAGGCAAGGAAGGCAAGGGAAAGCAAGGCAAGGCAAGGGTAACAGAAGGAACGGCACGGCAAGGGGAAACAAGACTAAGGCACGGCAACGCACGGCTAGGCAATGCACGGCAAGGCAAGGAAAGTGTAACGCAAGGCAAGGCACGGTGAGGCAAGGCAAGGCTGATGCACGACAACGCATGGCTAGGCAATGCACGGCAAGGCAAGGAAAGGGTAACGCAAGGCAAGGCACGGTCAGGCGAGGCAAGGCTAAGGCACGACAACGCAAGGCTAGGCAATGAACGGAAGGCAAGCAAAGAGTAACGGAAGGCAAGGAAGGCAAGGGAAAGCAAGGGAAGGCAAGGGCAACGAAAGGAACGGCACGGTAAGGGGAAACAAAGCTAAGGCACGACAATGCAGGGCTAGGAAATGCACGGCAAGGCAAGGAAAGGGTAACGCAAGGCAAGGCACGGTTTGGGGAGGCAAAGCTAATGCACGACAACGCAAGGCTAGGCAGTGCACGGCTTGGCAAGGAAAGGGTAACTCAAGGCAAGGCACGGTCAGGCGAGGCAAGGCTAAGGCACGACAACGCAAGGCTAGGCAATGCACGGAAGGCAAGGCAAGAGTAACGGAAGGCAAGGAAGGCAAGGGAAAGCAGGGGAAGGCAAGGGTAACGAAAGGAACGGCACGGTAAGGGGAAACAAGGCTAAGGCACGACAACACAGGGCTAGGCAATGCAGGGCAAGGCAAGGAAAGGGTAACGCAAGGCAAGGCACGGTTTGGGGAGGAAGGAGAATGCACGACAACGCAAGGCTAGGCAATGCACGGAAGGCAAGCAAAGAGTAACGGAAGGCAAGGAAGGCAAGGGAAAGCAAGGCAAGGCAAGGGTAACAGAAGGAACGGCACGGCAAGGGGAAACAAGGCTAAGGCACGGCAACGCACGGCTAGGCAATGCACGGGAAGGCAAGGAAAGGGTAACGCAAGGCAAAGCACGGTGAGGCAAGACAAGGCAAATGCACGACAAAGCACGGCTAGGCAATGCACGGCAAGGCAAGGAAAGGGTAACGCAAGGCAAGGCACGGTCAGGCGAGGCAAGGCTAAGGCACGACAACGCAAGGCTAGGCAATGCACGGCAAGGCAAGGAAAGGGTAACGCAAGGCAAGGCACGGTAAGGCGCGGCAAGGCTAAGGCACGACAACGCAAGGCTAGGCAATAAACGGAAGGCAAGCAAAGAGTAACGGAAGGCAAGGAAGGCAATGGAAAGCAGGGGAAGGCAAGGGTAACGGAAGGAACGGCACGGTAAGGGGAAACAAGGCTAAGGCACGACAACGCAGGGCTAGCCAATGCACGGCAAGGAAAGGAAAGGGTAACGCAAGGCAAGGCACCGTTACGCGAGGCAAGTCTAGGGCATGACAACGCAAGGCTAGGCAATGCACGGAAGGCAAGCAAAGAGTAACGGAAGTCCAGGAAGGCAAGGGAAAGCAAGGCAAGGCAAGGGTAACGGAAGGAACGGCACGGAAAGGGGAAACAAGGCTAAGGCACGGCAACGCACGGCTAGGCAATGCACGGCAAGGCAAGTAAAGCGTAACGCAAGGCAACGCACGGTCAGGCGAGGCAAGGCTAAGGCACGACAACGCAAGGCTAGGCAATGCACGGAAGGCAAGCAAAGAGGAACGGAAGGCAAGGAAGGGTAGGGAAAGCAGGGAAAGGCAAGGGTAACGGAAGGAACGGCACGGTAAGGGCAAAGAAGACTAAGGCACGACAACACAGGGCTAGGCAATGCAGGGCAAGGCAAGGAAATGGTAACGCAAGGCAAGGCACGGTTTGGGGAAGCACAGCTAATGCACGACAACGCAAGGCTAGGCAGTGCACGGCTAGGCAAGGAAAGAGTAACGGAAGGAAAGGAAGGCAAGGCAAAGCAAGGCAAGGCAAGTGTAACAAAAGGCAAGGCACGGCACGGGGAAACAAGGCTAAGGAACGGCAACGCACGGCTACGCAATGCACGGCCAGGCAAGGAAAGGGTAACGCAAGGCAAGGCACGGTAAGGCAAGACAAGGCTAATGCACGACAACGCACGGCTAGGCAATGCACGGCCAGGCAAGGAAAGGGTAACGCAAGGCAAGGAACGGTGAGGCAAGGCAAGTCAAATGCACGACAACGCACGGCTAGGCAATGCACGGCAAGGCAAGGAAAGGGTAACGCAAGGCAAGGCACGGTCAGGCGAGGCAAGGCTAAGGCACGACAACGCAAGGCTAGGCAATGAACGGAAGGCCTGCAAAGAGTAACGGAAGGCAAGGAAGGCAAGGGAAAGCAAGGGAATGCAAAGGGCAACGAAAGGAACGGCACGGTAAGGGGAAACAAAGCTAAGGCACGACAATGCAGGGCTAGGCAATGCACGGCAAGGCAAGGAAAGGGTAACGCAAGGCAAAGCACGGTGAGGCAAGACAAGGCAAATGCACGACAACGCACGGCTAGGCAATGCACGGCAAGGCAAGGCACGGTCAGGCGAGGCAAGGCTAAGGCACGACAACGCAAGGCTAGGCAATGCACGGAAGGCAAGCAAAGAGTAACGGAAGGCAAGGAAGGCAAGGGAAAGCAAGGCAAGGCAAGGGTAACAGAAGGAACGGCACGGCAAGGGGAAACAAGGCTAAGGCACGGCAACGCACGGCTAGGCAATGCACGGCAAGGCAAGGAAAGGGTAACGCAAGGCAAGGCACGGTGAGGGAAGGCAAGGCTGATGCACGACAACGCACGGCTAGGCAATGCACGGCAAGGCAAGGAAAGGGTAACGCAAGGCAAGGCACGGTCAGGCGAGGCAAGGCTAAGGCACGACAACGCAAGGCTAGGCAATGCACGGCAAGGCAAGGAAAGGGTAACGCAAGGCAAGGCACGGTAAGGCGCGGCAAGGCTAAGGCACGACGACGCAAGGCTAGGCAATAAACGGAAGGCAAGCAAAGAGTAACGGAAGGCAAGGAAGGCAAGGGAAAGCAAGGCAAGGCAAGGGTAGCGGAAGGAACGGCACGGTAAGGGGAAACAAGGCTAAGGCACGACAACACAGGGCTAGGCAATGCACGGCAACGCAAGGAAAGGGTAACGCAAGGCAAAGCACGGTGAGGCAAGACAAGGCAAATGCACGACAACGCACGGCTAGGCAATGCACGGCAAGGCAAGGAAAGGGTAACGCAAGGCAAGGCACGGTGAGGCAAGGCAAGGCTGATGCACGACAACTCACGGCTAGGCAATTCACGGCAAGGCAAGGAAAGGGTAACGCAAGGCAAGGCACGGTCAGGGGAGGCAAGGCTAAGGCACGACAACGCAAGGCTAGGCAATGCACGGAAGGCAAGCAAAGAGGAACGGAAGGCAAGGAAGGCTAGGGAAAGCAGGGAAAGGCAAGGGTAACGGAAGGAACGGCACGGTAAGGGCAAACAAGACTAAGGCACGACAACACAGGGCTAGGCAATGCAGGGCAAGGCAAGGAAATGGTAACGCAAGCCAAGGCACGGTTTGGGGAGGCAAAGCTAATGCACGACAACGCAAGGCTAGGCAGTGCACGGCTAGCCAAGGAAAGAGTAACGGAAGGAAAGGAAGGCAAGGCAAAGCAAGGCAAGGCAAGTGTAACAAAAGGCAAGGCACGGCAAGGGGAAACAAGGCTAAGGAACGGCAACGCACGGCTACGCAATGCACGGCCAGGCAAGGAAAGGGTAACGCAAGGCAAGGCACGGTGTGGCAAGGCAAGGCAAATGCACGACAACGCACGGCTAAGCAATGCACGGCAAGGCAAGGAAAGGGTAACGCAAGGCAAGGCACGGTCAGGCGAGGCAAGGCCAAGGCACGACAACGCAAGGCTAGGCAATGAACGGAAAGCAAGCAAAGAGTAACGGAAGGCAAGGAAGGCAAGGGAAAGCAAGGGAAGGCAAGGGCAACGAAAGGAACGGCACGGTAAGGGGAAACAAAGCTAAGGCACGACAATGCAGGGCTAGGCAATGCACGGCAAGGCAAGGAAAGGGTAACGCAATGCAAAGCACGGTGAGGCAAGACAAGGCAAATGCACGACAACGCACGGCTAGGCAATGCACGGCAAGGCAAGGAAAGGGTAACTCAAGGCAAGGCACGGTCAGGCGAGGCAAGGCTAAGGCACGACAACGCAAGGCTAGGCAATGCACGGAAGGCAAGCAAAGAGTAACGGAAGGCAAGGAAGGCAAGGGAAAGCAGGGGAAGGCAAGGGTAAGGAAAGGAACGGCACGGTAAGGGGAAACAAGGCTAAGGCACGACAACACAGGGCTAGGCAATGCAGGGCAAGGCAAGGAAAGGGTAACGCAAGGCAAGGCACGGTTTGGGGAGGCAAAGCTAATGCACGACAACGCAAGGCTAGGCAGTGCACGGCTAGGCAAGGAAAGAGTAACGGAAGGCAAGGAAGGCAAGGCAAAGCAAGGGAAGGCAAGGGTAACAGAAGGAACGGCACGGCAAGGGGACACAAGGCTAAGGAACGGCAACGCACGGCTACGAAATGCACGGCAAGGCAAGGAAAGGGTAACGCAAGGCAAGGCACGGTAAGGCAAGACAAGGCTAATGCACGACAACGCACGGCTAAGCAATGCACGGCAACGCAAGGAAAGGGTAACGCAAGGCAAAGCACGGTGAGGCAAGACAAGGCAAATGCACGACAACGCACGGCTAGGCAATGCACGGCAAGGCAAGGAAAGGGTAACGCAAGGCAAGGCACGGTGAGGCAAGGCAAGGCTGATGCACGACAACTCACGGCTAGGCAATTCACGGCAAGGCAAGGAAAGGGTAACGCAAGGCAAGGCACGGTCAGGGGAGGCAAGGCTAAGGCACGACAACGCAAGGCTAGGCAATGCACGGAAGGCAAGCAAAGAGGAACGGAAGGCAAGGAAGGCTAGGGAAAGCAGGGAAAGGCAAGGGTAACGGAAGGAACGGCACGGTAAGGGCAAACAAGACTAAGGCACGACAACACAGGGCTAGGCAATGCAGGGCAAGGCAAGGAAATGGTAACGCAAGCCAAGGCACGGTTTGGGGAGGCAAAGCTAATGCACGACAACGCAAGGCTAGGCAGTGCACGGCTAGCCAAGGAAAGAGTAACGGAAGGAAAGGAAGGCAAGGCAAAGCAAGGCAAGGCAAGTGTAACAAAAGGCAAGGCACGGCAAGGGGAAACAAGGCTAAGGAACGGCAACGCACGGCTACGCAATGCACGGCCAGGCAAGGAAAGGGTAACGCAAGGCAAGGCACGGTGTGGCAAGGCAAGGCAAATGCACGACAACGCACGGCTAAGCAATGCACGGCAAGGCAAGGAAAGGGTAACGCAAGGCAAGGCACGGTCAGGCGAGGCAAGGCCAAGGCACGACAACGCAAGGCTAGGCAATGAACGGAAAGCAAGCAAAGAGTAACGGAAGGCAAGGAAGGCAAGGGAAAGCAAGGGAAGGCAAGGGCAACGAAAGGAACGGCACGGTAAGGGGAAACAAAGCTAAGGCACGACAATGCAGGGCTAGGCAATGCACGGCAAGGCAAGGAAAGGGTAACGCAATGCAAAGCACGGTGAGGCAAGACAAGGCAAATGCACGACAACGCACGGCTAGGCAATGCACGGCAAGGCAAGGAAAGGGTAACTCAAGGCAAGGCACGGTCAGGCGAGGCAAGGCTAAGGCACGACAACGCAAGGCTAGGCAATGCACGGAAGGCAAGCAAAGAGTAACGGAAGGCAAGGAAGGCAAGGGAAAGCAGGGGAAGGCAAGGGTAAGGAAAGGAACGGCACGGTAAGGGGAAACAAGGCTAAGGCACGACAACACAGGGCTAGGCAATGCAGGGCAAGGCAAGGAAAGGGTAACGCAAGGCAAGGCACGGTTTGGGGAGGCAAAGCTAATGCACGACAACGCAAGGCTAGGCAGTGCACGGCTAGGCAAGGAAAGAGTAACGGAAGGCAAGGAAGGCAAGGCAAAGCAAGGCAAGGCAAGGGTAACAGAAGGAACGGCACGGCAAGGGGACACAAGGCTAAGGAACGGCAACGCACGGCTACGAAATGCACGGCAAGGCAAGGAAAGGGTAACGCAAGGCAAGGCACGGTAAGGCAAGACAAGGCTAATGCACGACAACGCACGGCTAAGCAATGCACGGCCAGGCAAGGAAAGGGTAACGCAAGGCAAGGCACGGTCAGGCGAGGCAAGGCTAAAGCACGACAACGCAAGGCTAGGCAATGCACGGAAGGCAAGCAAAGAGGAACGGAAGGCAAGGAAGGCTAGGAAAAGAAGGGAAAGGCAAGGGTAACGGAAGGAACGGCACGGTAAGGGCAAACAAGACTAAGGCACGACAACACAGGGCTAGGCAATGCAGGGCAAGGCAAGGAAATTGTAACGCAAGGCAAGGCACGGTTTGGGGAGGCAAAGCTAATGCACGACAACGCAAGGCTAGGCAGTGCACGGCTAGGCAAGGAAAGAGTAACGGAAGGAAAGGGAGGCAAGGCAAAGCAAGGCAAGGCAAGTGTAACAAAAGGCAAGGCACGGCAAGGGGAAACCAGGCTAAGGAACGGCAACGCAGGGCTACGCAATGCACGGCCAGGCAAGGAAACGGTAACGCAAGGCAAGGCACGGTAAGGCAAGACAAGGCTAATGCACGACAACGCACGGCTAGGCAATGCACGGCCAGGCAAGGAAAGGGTAACGCAAGGCAAGGCACGGTGAGGCAAGGCAAGGCAAATGCACGACAACGCACGGCTAGGCAATGCAAGGCAAGGCAAGGAAAGGGTAACGCAAGGCAAGGCACGGTCAGGCGAGGCAAGGCTAAGGCACGACAACGCAAGGCTAGGCAATGAACGGAAGGCAAGCAAAGAGTAACGGAAGGCAAGGAAGGCAAGGGAAAGCAAGGGAAGGCAAGGGCAACGAAAGGAACGGCACGGTAAGGGGAAACAAAGCTAAGGCACGACAATGCAGGGCTAGGAAATGCACGGCAAGGCAAGGAAAGGGTAACGCAAGGCAAGGCACGGTTTGGGGAGGCAAAGCTAATGCACGACAACGCAAGGCTAGGCAGTGCACGGCTAGGCAAGGAAAGGGTAACTCAAGGCAAGGCACGGTCAGGCGAGGCAAGGCTAAGGCACGACAACGCAAGGCTAGGCAATGCACGGAAGGCAAGGAAAGAGTAACGGAAGGCAAGGAAGGCAAGGGAAAGCAGGGGAAGGCAAGGGTAACGAAAGGAACGGCACGGTAAGGGGAAACAAGGCTAAGGCACGACAACACAGGGCTAGGCAATGCAGGGCAAGGCAAGGAAAGGGTAACGCAAGGCAAGGCACGGTTTGGGGAGGAAGGCGAATGCACGACAACGCAAGGCTAGGCAATGCACGGAAGGCAAGCAAAGAGTAACGGAAGGCAAGGAAGGCAAGGGAAAGCAAGGCAAGGCAAGGGTAACAGAAGGAACGGCACGGCAAGGGGAAACAAGGCTAAGGCACGGCAACGCACGGCTAGGCAATGCACGGGAAGGCAAGGAAAGGGTAACGCAAGGCAAAGCACGGTGAGGCAAGACAAGGCAAATGCACGACAAAGCACGGCTAGGCAATGCACGGCAAGGCAAGGAAAGGGTAAGGCAAGGCAAGGCACGGTCAGGCGAGGCAAGGCTAAGGCACGACAACGCAAGGCTAGGCAATGCACGGCAAGGCAAGGAAAGGGTAACGCAAGGCAAGGCACGGTAAGGCGCGGCAAGGCTAAGGCACGACAACGCAAGGCTAGGCAATAAACGGAAGGCAAGCAAAGAGTAACGGAAGGCAAGGAAGGCAAGGGAAAGCAGGGGAAGGCAAGGGTAACGGAAGGAACGGCACGGTAAGGGGAAACAAGGCTAAGGCACGACAACGCAGGGCTAGCCAATGCACGGCAAGGAAAGGAAAGGGTAACGCAAGGCAAGGCACCGTTACGCGAGGCAAGTCTAGGGCATGACAACGCAAGGCTAGGCAATGCACGGAAGGCAAGCAAAGAGTAACGGAAGTCCAGGAAGGCAAGGGAAAGCAAGGCAAGGCAAGGGTAACGGAAGGAACGGCACGGAAAGGGGAAACAAGGCTAAGGCACGGCAACGCACGGCTAGGCAATGCACGGCAAGGCAAGGAAAGCGTAAAGCAAGGCAACGCACGGTCAGGCGAGGCAAGGCTAAGGCACGACAACGCAAGGCTAGGCAATGCACGGAAGGCAAGCAAAGAGGAACGGAAGGCAAGGAAGGGTAGGGAAAGCAGGGAAAGGCAAGGGTAACGGAAGGAACGGCACGGTAAGGGCAAAGAAGACTAAGGCACGACAACACAGGGCTAGGCAATGCAGGGCAAGGCAAGGAAATGGTAACGCAAGGCAAGGCACGGTTTGGGGAGGCACAGCTAATGCACGACAACGCAAGGCTAGGCAGTGCACGGCTAGGCAAGGAAAGAGTAACGGAAGGAAAGGAAGGCAAGGCAAAGCAAGGCAAGGCAAGTGTAACAAAAGGCAAGGCACGGCAAGGGGAAACAAGGCTAAGGAACGGCAACGCACGGCTACGCAATGCACGGCCAGGCAAGGAAAGGGTAACGCAAGGCAAGGCACGGTAAGGCAAGACAAGGCTAATGCACGACAACGCACGGCTAGGCAATGCACGGCCAGGCAAGGAAAGGGTAACGCAAGGCAAGGAACGGTGAGGCAAGGCAAGTCAAATGCACGACAACGCACGGCTAGGCAATGCACGGCAAGGCAAGGAAAGGGTAACGCAAGGCAAGGCACGGTCAGGCGAGGCAAGGCTAAGGCACGACAACGCAAGGCTAGGCAATGAACGGAAGGCCTGCAAAGAGTAACGGAAGGCAAGGAAGGCAAGGGAAAGCAAGGGAAGGCAAAGGGCAACGAAAGGAACGGCACGGTAAGGGGAAACAAAGCTAAGGCACGACAATGCAGGGCTAGGCAATGCACGGCAAGGCAAGGAAAGGGTAACGCAAGGCAAAGCACGGTGAGGCAAGACAAGGCAAATGCACGACAACGCACGGCTAGGCAATGCACGGCAAGGCAAGGAAAGGGTAACTCAAGGCAAGGCACGGTCAGGCGAGGCAAGGCTAAGGCACGACAACGCAAGGCTAGGCAATGCACGGAAGGCAAGCAAAGAGTAACGGAAGGCAAGGAAGGCAAGGGAAAGCAGGGGAAGGCAAGGGTAACGAAAGGAACGGTACGGTAAGGGGAAACAAGGCTAAGGCACGACAACACAGGGCTAGGCAATGCAGGGCAAGGCAAGGAAAGGGTAACGCAAGGCAAGGCACGGTTAGGGGAGGAAGGCGAATGCACGACAACGCAAGGCTAGGCAATGCACGGAAGGCAAGCAAAGAGTAACGGAAGGCAAGGAAGGCAAGGGAAAGCAAGGCAAGGCAAGGGTAACAGAAGGAACGGCACGGCAAGGGGAAACAAGGCTAAGGCACGGCAACGCACGGCTAGGCAATGCACGGCAAGGCAAGGAAAGGGTAACGCAAGGCAAGGCACGGTGAGGCAAGGCAAGGCTGATGCACGACAACGCACGGCTAGGCAATGCACGGCAAGGCAACGAAAGGGTAACGCAAGGCAAGGCACGGTCAGGCGAGGCAAGGCTAAGGCACGACAACGCAAGGCTAGGCAATGCACGGCAAGGCAAGGAAAGGGTAACGCAAGGCAAGGCACGGTAAGGCGCGGCAAGGCTAAGGCACGACGACGCAAGGCTAGGCAATAAACGGAAGGCAAGCAAAGAGTAACGGAAGGCAAGGAAGGCAAGGGAAAGCAAGGCAAGGCAAGGGTAACGGAAGGAACGGCACGGTAAGGGGAAACAAGACTAAGGCACGACAACACAGGGCTAGGCAATGCACGGCAAGGCAAGGAAAGGGTAACGCAAGGCAAAGCACGGTGAGGCAAGACAAGGCAAATGCACGACAACGCACAGCTAGGCAATGCACGGCAAGGCAAGGAAAGGGTAACGCAAGGCAAGGCACGGTGAGGCAAGGCAAGGCTGATGCACGACAACTCACGGCTAGGCAATTCACGGCAAGGCAAGGAAAGGGTAACGCAAGGCAAGGCACGGTCAGGGGAGGCAAGGCTAAGGCACGACAACGCAAGGCTAGGCAATGCACGGAAGGCAAGCAAAGAGGAACGGAAGGCAAGGAAGGCTAGGGAAAGCAGGGAAAGGCAAGGGTAACGGAAGGAACGGCACGGTAAGGGCAAACAAGACTAAGGCACGACAACACAGGGCTAGGCAATGCAGGGCAAGGCAAGGAAAAGGTAACGCAAGCCAAGGCACGGTTTGGGGAGGCAAAGCTAATGCACGACAACGCAAGGCTAGGCAGTGCACGGCTAGCCAAGGAAAGAGTAACGGAAGGAAAGGAAGGCAAGGCAAAGCAAGGCAAGGCAAGTGTAACAAAAGGCAAGGCACGGCAAGGGGAAACAAGGCTAAGGAACGGCAACGCACGGCTACGCAATGCACGGCCAGGCAAGGAAAGGGTAACGCAAGGCAAGGCACGGTGTGGCAAGGCAAGGCAAATGCACGACAACGCACGGCTAGGCAATGCACGGCAAGGCAAGGAAAGGGTAACGCAAGGCAAGGCACGGTCAGGCGAGGCAAGGCCAAGGCACGACAACGCAAGGCTAGGCAATGAACGGAAAGCAAGCAAAGAGTAACGGAAGGCAAGGAAGGCAAGGGAAAGCAAGGGAAGGCAAGGGCAACGAAAGGAACGGCACGGTAAGGGGAAACAAAGCTAAGGCACGACAATGCAGGGCTAGGCAATGCACGGCAAGGCATGGAAAGGGTAACGCAATGCAAAGCACGGTGAGGCAAGACAAGGCAAATGCACGACAACGCAAGGCTAGGCAATGCACGGCAAGGCAAGGAAAGGGTAACTCAAGGCAAGGCACGGTCAGGCGAGGCAAGGCTAAGGCACGACAACGCAAGGCTAGGCAATGCACGGAAGGCAAGCAAAGAGTAACGGAAGGCAAGGAAGGCAAGGGAAAGCAGGGGAAGGCAAGGGTAAGGAAAGGAACGGCACGGTAAGGGGAAACAAGGCTAAGGCACGACAACACAGGGCTAGGCAATGCAGGGCAAGGCAAGGAAAGGGTAACGCAAGGCAAGGCACGGTTTGGGGAGGCAAAGCTAATGCACGACAACGCAAGGCTAGGCAGTGCACGGCTAGGCAAGGAAAGAGTAACGGAAGGCAAGGAAGGCAAGGCAAAGCAAGGCAAGGCAAGGGTAACAGAAGGAACGGCACGGCAAGGGGAAACAAGGCTAAGGAACGGCAACGCACGGCTACGAAATGCACGGCAAGGCAAGGAAAGGGTAACGCAAGGCAAGGCACGGTGAGGCAAGGCAAGGCTGATGCACGACAACGCACGGCCAGGCAATGCACGGCAAGGCAAGGAAAGGGTAACGCAAGGCAAGGCAAGGTCAGGCGAGGCAAGGCTAAGGCACGACAACACAAGGCCAGGCAATGCACGGCAAGGCAAGGAAAGGGTAACGCAAGGCAAGGCACGGTAAGGCGCGGCAAGGCTAAGGCACGACAACGCAAGGCTAGGCAATAAACGGAAGGCAAGCAAAGAGTAACGGAAGGCAAGGAAGGCAAGGGAAAGCAGGGGAAGGCAAGGGTAACGGAAGGAACGGCACGGCAAGGGGAAACAAGGCTAAGGCACGGCAACGCACGGCTAGGCAATGCACGGCAAGGCAAGGAAAGGGTAAGGCAAGGCAAGGCACTGTCAGGCGAGGCAAGGCTAAGGCACGACAACGCAAGGCTAGGCAATGCACGGAAGGAAAGCAAAGAGTAACGGAAGGCAATGAAAGGAAGGGAAAGCAAGGCAAGGTAAGGGTAACGCAAGGCAAGGCACGGTGAGGCAAGGCAAGGCTGATGCACGACAACGCACGGCTAGGCAATTCACGGCAAGGCAAGTAAAGGGTAACGCAAGGCAAGGCACGGTAAGGCAAGACAAGGTTAATGCACGACAACGCACGGCTAGGCAATGCACGGCCAGGCAAGGAAAGGGTAACGCAAGGCAAGGCACGGTGAGGCAAGGCAAGGCAAATGCACGACAACGCACGGCTAGGCAATGCACGGCAAGGCAAGGAAAGGGCAACGCAAGGCAAGGCACGGTCAGGCGAGGCAAGGCTAAGGCACGACAACGCAAGGCTAGGCAATGAACGGAAGGCAAGCAAAGAATAACGGAAGGCAAGGAAGGCTAGGGAAAGCAGGGAAAGGCAAGGGTAACGGAAGGAACGGCACGGTAAGGGCAAACAAGACTAAGGCACGACAACACAGGGCTAGGCAATGCAGGGCAAGGCAAGGAAATGGTAACGGAAGGCAAGGCACGGTTTGCGGAGGCAAAGCTAATGCACGACAACGCAAGGCTAGGCAGTGCACGGCTAGGCAAGGAAAGAGTAACGGAAGGAAAGGAAGGCAAGGCAAAGCAAGGCAAGGCAAGTGTAACAAAAGGCAAGGCACGGCAAGGGGAAACAAGGCTAAGGAACGGCAACGCACGGCTACGCAATGCACGGGCAGGCAAGGAAAGGGTAACGCAAGGCAAGGCACGGTAAGGCAAGACAAGGCTAATGCACGACAACGCACGGCTAGGCAATGCACGGACAGGCAAGGAAAGGGTAACGCAAGGCAAGGCACGGTGAGGCAAGGCAAGGCAAATGCACGAAAACGCACGGCTAGGCAATGCACGGCAATGCAAGGAAAGGGTAACGCAAGGCAAGGCACGGTCAGGCGAGGCAAGGCTAAGGCACGACAACGCAAGGCTAGGCAATGCACGGAAGGCAAGCAAAGAGTAACGGAAGGCAAGGAAGGCAAGGGAAAGCAGGGGAAGGCAAGGGTAACGAAAGGAACGGCACGGTAAGGGGAAACAAGGCTAAGGCACGACAAGACAGGGCTAGGCAATGCAGGGCAAGGCAAGGAAAGGGTAACGTAAGGCAAGGCACGGTTTGGGGAGGAAGGCGAATGCACGACAACGCAAGGCTAGGCAATGCACGGAAGGCAAGCAAAGAGTAACAGAAGGCAAGGAAGTCAAGGGAAAGCAAGGCAAGGCAAGGGTAACAGAAGGAACGGCACGGCAAGGGGAAACAAGGCTAAGGCACGGCAACGCACGGCTAGGCAATGCACGGCAAGGCAAGGAAAGGGTAACGCAAGGCAAAGCACGGTGAGGCAAGACAAGGCAAATGCACGACAAAGCACGGCTAGGCAATGCACGGCAAGGCAAGGAAAGGGTAACGCAAGGCAAGGCACGGTAAGGCAAGACAAGGCTAATGCACGACAACGCACGGCTAGGCAATGCACGGCCAGGCAAGGAAAGGGTAACGCAAGGCAAGGCACGGTGAGGCAAGGCAAGGCAAATGCACGACAACGCACGGCTAGGCAATGCACGGCAAGGCAAGGAAAGGGTAACGCAAGGCAAGGCACGGTCAGGCGAGGCAAGGCTAAGGCACGACAACGCAAGGCTAGGCAATGAACGGAAGGCAAGCAAAGAGTAACGGAAGGCAAGGAAGGCAAGGGAAAGCAAGGGAAGGCAAGGGCAACGAAAGGAACGGCACGGTAAGGGGAAACAAAGCTAAGGCACGACAACACAGGGCTAGGCAATGCAGGGCAAGGCAAGGAAAGGGTAACGCAAGGCAAGGCACGTTTTGGGGAGGAAGGCGAATGCACGACAACGCAAGGCTAGGCAATGCACGGAAGGCAAGCAAAGAGTAACAGAAGGCAAGGAAGTCAAGGGAAAGCAAGGCAAGGCAAGGGTAACAGAAGGAACGGCACGGCAAGGGGAAACAAGGCTAAGGCACGGCAACGCACGGCTAGGCAATGCACGGCAAGGCAAGGAAAGTGTAACGCAAGGCAAGGCACGGTGAGGCAAGGCAAGGCTGATGCACGACAACGCACGGCTAGGCAATGCACGGCAAGGCAAGGAAAGGGTAACGCAAGGCAAGGCACGGTCAGGCGAGGCAAGGCTAAGGCACGACAACGCAAGGCTAGGCAATGCACGGCAAGGCAAGGAAAGGGTAACTCAAGGCAAGGCACGGTCAGGCGAGGCAAGGCTAAGGCACGACAACGCAAGGCTAGGCAATGCACGGAAGGCAAGCAAAGAGTAACGGAAGGCAAGGAAGGCAAGGGAAAGCAGGGGAAGGCAAGGGTAACGAAAGGAACGGCACGGTAAGGGGAAACAAGGCTAAGGCACGACAACACAGGGCTAGGCAATGCAGGGCAAGGCAAGGAAAGGGTAACGCAAGGCAAGGCACGGTTTGGGGAGGAAGGCGAATGCACGACAACGCAAGGCTAGGCAATGCACGGAAGGCAAGCAAAGAGTAACAGAAGGCAAGGAAGGCAAGGGAAAGCAAGGCAAGGCAAGGGTAACAGAAGGAACGGCACGGCAAGGGGAAACAAGGCTAAGGCACGGCAACGCACGGCTAGGCAATGCACGGCAAGGCAAGGAAAGGGTAACGCAAGGCAAAGCACGGTGAGGCAAGACAAGGCAAATGCACGACAAAGCACGGCTAGGCAATGCACGGCAAGGCAAGGAAAGGGTAACGCAAGGCAAGGCACGGTAAGGCAAGACAAGGCTAATGCACGACAACGCACGGCTAGGCAATGCACGGCCAGGCAAGGATAGGGTAACGCAAGGCAAGGCACGGTGAAGCAAGGCAAGGCAAATGCACGACAACGCACGGCTAGGCAATGCACGGCAAGGCAAGGAAAGGGTAACGCAAGGCAAGGCACGGTCAGGCGAGGCAAGGCTAAGGCACGACAACGCAAGGCTAGGCAATGAACGGAAGGCAAGCAAAGAGTAACGGAAGGCAAGGAAGGCAAGGGAAAGCAAGGGAAGGCAAGGGCAACGAAAGGAACGGCACGGTAAGGGGAAACAAAGCTAAGGCACGACAACACAGGGCTAGGCAATGCAGGGCAAGGCAAGGAAAGGGTAACGCAAGGCAAGGCACGTTTTGGGGAGGAAGGCGAATGCACGACAACGCAAGGCTAGGCAATGCACGGAAGGCAAGCAAAGAGTAACGGAAGGCAAGGAAGGCAAGGGAAAGCAAGGCAAGGCAAGGGTAACAGAAGGAACGGCACGGCAAGGGGAAACAAGGCTAAGGCACGGCAACGCACGGCTAGGCAATGCACGGCAAGGCAAGGAAAGTGTAACGCAAGGCAAGGCACGGTGAGGCAAGGCAAGGCTGATGCACGACAACGCACGGCTAGGCAATGCACGGCAAAGCAAGGAAAGGGTAACGCAAGGCAAGGCACGGTCAGGCGAGGCAAGGCTAAGGCACGACAACGCAAGGCTAGGCAATGCACGGCAAGGCAAGGAAAGGGTAACGCAAGGCAAGGCACGGTAAGGCGCGGCAAGGCTAAGGCACGACGACGCAAGGCTAGGCAATAAACGGAAGGCAAGCAAAGAGTAACGGAAGGCAAGGAAGGCAAGGGAAAGCAGGGGAAGGCAAGGGTAACGGAAGGAACGGCACGGTAAGGGGAAACAAGGCTAAGGCACGACAACGCAGGGCTAGCCAATGCACGGCAAGGAAAGGAAAGGGTAACGCAAGGCAAGGCACCGTTACGCGAGGCAAGGCTAAGGCACGACAACGCAAGGCTAGGCAATGCACGGAAGGCAAGCAAAGAGTAACGGAAGGCAAGGAAGGCAAGGGAAAGCAAGGCAAGGCAAGGGTAACGGAAGGAACGGCACGGCAAGGGGAAACAAGGCTAAGGCACGGCAACGCACGGGTAGGCAATGCACGGCCAGGCAAGGAAAGGGTAACGTAAGGCAAGGCACGGTAAGGCAAGAAAAGGCTAATGCACGACAACGCACGGCTAAGCAATGCACGGCCAGGCAAGGAAAGGGTAACGCAAGGCAAGGCACGGTCAGGCGAGGCAAGGCTAAAGCACGACAACGCAAGGCTAGGCAATGCACGGAAGGCAAGCAAAGAGGAACGGAAGGCAAGGAAGGCTAGGAAAAGCAGGGAAAGGCAAGGGTAACGGAAGGAACGGCACGGTAAGGGCAAACAAGACTAAGGCACGACAACACAGGGCTAGGAAATGCAGGGCAAGGCAAGGAAATTGTAACGCAAGGCAAGGCACGGTTTGGGGAGGCAAAGCTAATGCACGACAACGCAAGGCTAGGCAGTGCACGGCTAGGCAAGGAAAGAGTAACGGAAGGAAAGGAAGGCAAGGCAAAGCAAGGCAAGGCAAGTGTAACAAAAGGCAAGGCACGGCAAGGGGAAACAAGGCTAAGGAACGGCAACGCACGGCTACGCAATGCACGGCCAGGCAAGGAAAGGGTAACGCAAGGCAAGGCACGGTAAGGGAAGACAAGGCTAATGCACGACAACGCACGGCTAGGCAATGCACGGCCAGGCAAGGAAAGGGTAACGCAAGGCAATGCACGGTGAGGCAAGGCAAGGCAAATGCACGACAACGCACGGCTAGGCAATGCACGGCAAGGCAAGGAAAGGGTAACGCAAGGCAAGGCACGGTCAGGCGAGGCAAGGCTAAGGCACGACAACGCAAGGCTAGGCAATGCACGGAAGGCAAGCAAAGAGTAACGGAAGGCAAGGAAGGCAAGGGAAAGCAGGCGAAGGCAAGGGTAACGAAAGGAACGGCACGGTAAGGGGAAACAAGGCTAAGGCACGACAACACAGGGCTAGGCAATGCAGGGCAAGGCAAGGAAAGGGTAACGCAAGGCAAGGCACGGTAAGGCGCGGCAAGGCTAAGGCACGACAACGCAAGGCTAGGCAATAAACGGAAGGCAAGCAAAAAGTAACGGAAGGCAAGGAAGGCAAGGGAAAGCAGGGGAAGGCAAGGGTAACGGAAGGAACGGCACGGTAAGGGGAAACAAGGCTAAGGCAAGACCACGCAGGGCTAGCCAATGCACGGCAAGGAAAGGAAAGGGTAACGCAAGGCAAGGCACCGTTACGCGAGGCAAGGCTAAGGCACGACAACGCAAGGCTAGGCAATGCACGGAAGGCAAGCAAAGAGTAACGGAAGGCAAGGAAGGCAAGGGAAAGCAAGGCAAGGCAAGGGTAACGGAAGGAACGGCACGGCAAGTGGAAACAAGGCTAAGGCACGGCAACGCACGGGTAGGCAATGCACGGCCAGGCAAGGAAAGGGTAACGTCAGGCAAGGCACGGTAAGGCAAGACAAGGCTAATGCACGACAACGCACGGCTAAGCAATGCACGGCCAGGCAAGGAAAGGGTAACGCAAGGCAAGGCACGGTCAGGCGAGGCAAGGCTAAAGCACGACAACGCAAGGCTAGGCAATGCACGGAAGGCAAGCAAAGAGGAACGGAAGGCAAGGAAGGCTAGGAAAACCAGGGAAAGGCAAGGGTAACGGAAGGAACGGCACGGTAAGGGCAAACAAGACTAAGGCACGACAACACAGGGCTAGGAAATGCAGGGCAAGGCAAGGAAATTGTAACGCAAGGCAAGGCACGGTTTGGGGAGGCAAAGCTAATGCACGACAACGCAAGGCTAGGCAGTGCACGGCTAGGCAAGGAAAGAGTAACGGAAGGAAAGGAAGGCAAGGCAAAGCAAGGCAAGGCAAGTGTAACAAAAGGCAAGGCACGGCAAGGGGAAACAAGGCTAAGGAACGGCAACGCACGGCTACGCAATGCACGGCCAGGCAAGGAAAGGGTAACGCAAGGCAAGGCACGGTAAGGGAAGACAAGGCTAATGCACGACAACGCACGGCTAGGCAATGCACGGCCAGGCAAGGAAAGGGTAACGCAAGGCAAGGCACGGTGAGGCAAGGCAAGGCAAATGCACGACAACGCACGGCTAGGCAATGTACGGCAAGGCAAGGAAAGGGTAACGCAAGGCAAGGCACGGTCAGGCGAGGCAAGGCTAAGGCACGACAACGCAAGGCTAGGCAATGCACGGCAAGGCAAGGAAAGGGTAACTCAAGGCAAGGCACGGTCAGGCGAGGCAAGGCTAAGGCACGACAACGCAAGGCTAGGCAATGCACGGAAAGCAAGCAAAGAGTAACGGAAGGCAAGGAAGGCAAGGGAAAGCAAGGGAAGGCAAGGGCAACGAAAGGAACGGCACGGTAAGGGGAAACAAAGCTAAGGCAGGACAATGCAGGGCTAGGCAATGCACGGCAAGGCAAGGAAAGGGTAACGCAAGGCAAAGCACGGTGAGGCAAGACAAGGCAAATGCACGACAACGCACGGCTAGGCAATGCACGGCAAGGCAAGGAAAGGGTAACTCAAGGCAAGGCACGGTCAGGCGAGGCAAGGCTAAGGCACGACAACGCAAGGCTAGGCAATGCACGGAAGGCAAGCAAAGAGTAACGGAAGGCAAGGAAGGCAAGGGAAAGCAGGGGAAGGCAAGGGTAACGGAAGGAACGGCACGGTAAGGGGAAACAAGGCTAAGGCACGACAACGCAGGGCTAGCCAATGCACGGCAAGGAAAGGAAAGGGTAACTCAAGGCAAGGCACGGTCAGGCGAGGCAAGGCTAAGGCACGACAACGCAAGGCTAGGCAATGCACGGAAGGCAAGCAAAGAGTAACGGAAGGCAAGGAAGGCAAGGGAAAGCAGGGGAAGGCAAGGGTAACCAAAGGAACGGCACGGTAAGGGGAAACAAGGCTAAGGCACGACAACACAGGGCTAGGCAATGCAGGGCAAGGCAAGGAAAGGGTAACGCAAGGCAAGGCACGTTTTGGGGAGGAAGGCGAATGCACGACAACGCAAGGCTAGGCAATGCACTGAAGGCAAGCAAAGAGTAACGGAAGGCAAGGAAGGCAAGGGAAAGCAAGGCAAGGCAAGGGTAACAGAAGGAACGGCACGGCAAGGGGAAACAAGGCTAAGGCACGGCAACGCACGGCTAGGCAATGCACGGCAAGGCAAGGACAGTGTAACGCAAGGCAAGGCACGGTGAGGCAAGGCAAGGCTGATGCACGACAACGCACGGCTAGGCAATGCACGGCAAGGCAAGGAAAGGGTAACGCAAGGCAAGGCACGGTCAGGCGAGGCAAGGCTAAGGCACGACAACGCAAGGCTAGGCAATGCACGGCAAGGCAAGGAAAGGGTAACTCAAGGCAAGGCACGGTCAGGCGAGGCAAGGCTAAGGCACGACAACGCAAGGCTAGGCAATGCACGGAAGGCAAGCAAAGAGTAACGGAAGGCAAGGAAGGCAAGGGAAAGCAGGGGAAGGCAAGGGTAACCAAAGGAACGGCACGGTAAGGGGAAACAAGGCTAAGGCACGACAACACAGGGCTAGGCAATGCAGGGCAAGGCAAGGAAAGGGTAACGCAAGGCAAGGCACGGTTTGGGGAGGAAGGCGAATGCACGACAACGCAAGGCTAGGCAATGCACGGAAGGCAAGCAAAGAGTAACAGAAGGCAAGGAAGGCAAGGGAAAGCAAGGCAAGGCAAGGGTAACAGAAGGAACGGCACGGCAAGGGGAAACAAGGCTAAGGCACGGCAACGCACGGCTAGGCAATGCACGGCAAGGCAAGGAAAGGGTAACGCAAGGCAAAGCACGGTGAGGCAAGACAAGGCAAATGCACGACAAAGCACGGCTAGGCAATGCACGGCAAGGCAAGGAAAGGGTAACGCAAGGCAAGGCACGGTAAGGCAAGACAAGGCTAATGCACGACAACGCACGGCTAGGCAATGCACGGCCAGGCAAGGATAGGGTAACGCAAGGCAAGGCACGGTGAAGCAAGGCAAGGCAAATGCACGACAACGCACGGCTAGGCAATGCACGGCAAGGCAAGGAAAGGGTAACGCAAGGCAAGGCACGGTCAGGCGAGTCAAGGCTAAGGCACGACAACGCAAGGCTAGGCAATGAACGGAAGGCAAGCAAAGAGTAACGGAAGGCAAGGAAGGCAAGGGAAAGCAAGGGAAGGCAAGGGCAACGAAAGGAACGGCACGGTAAGGGGAAACAAAGCTAAGGCACGACAACACAGGGCTAGGCAATGCAGGGCAAGGCAAGGAAAGGGTAACGCAAGGCAAGGCACGTTTTGGGGAGGAAGGCGAATGCACGACAACGCAAGGCTAGGCAATGCACGGAAGGCAAGCAAAGAGTAACGGAAGGCAAGGAAGGCAAGGGAAAGCAAGGCAAGGCAAGGGTAACAGAAGGAACGGCACGGCAAGGGGAAACAAGGCTAAGGCACGGCAACGCACGGCTAGGCAATGCACGGCAAGGCAAGGAAAGTGTAACGCAAGGCAAGGCACGGTGAGGCAAGGCAAGGCTGATGCACGACAACGCACGGCTAGGCAATGCACGGCAAGGCAAGGAAAGGGTAACGCAAGGCAAGGCACGGTCAGGCGAGGCAAGGCTAAGGCACGACAACGCAAGGCTAGGCAATGCACGGCAAGGCAAGGAAAGGGTAACGCAAGGCAAGGCACGGTAAGGCGCGGCAAGGCTAAGGCACGACGACGCAAGGCTAGGCAATAAACGGAAGGCAAGCAAAGAGTAACGGAAGGCAAGGAAGGCAAGGGAAAGCAGGGGAAGGCAAGGGTAACGGAAGGAACGGCACGGTAAGGGGAAACAAGGCTAAGGCACGACAACGCAGGGCTAGCCAATGCACGGCAAGGAAAGGAAAGGGTAACGCAAGGCAAGGCACCGTTACGCGAGGCAAGGCTAAGGCACGACAACGCAAGGCTAGGCAATGCACGGAAGGCAAGCAAAGAGTAACGGAAGGCAAGGAAGGCAAGGGAAAGCAAGGCAAGGCAAGGGTAACGGAAGGAACGGCACGGCAAGGGGAAACAAGGCTAAGGCACGGCAACGCACGGGTAGGCAATGCACGGCCAGGCAAGGAAAGGGTAACGTAAGGCAAGGCACGGTAAGGCAAGAAAAGGCTAATGCACGACAACGCACGGCTAAGCAATGCACGGCCAGGCAAGGAAAGGGTAACGCAAGGCAAGGCACGGTCAGGCGAGGCAAGGCTAAAGCACGACAACGCAAGGCTAGGCAATGCACGGAAGGCAAGCAAAGAGGAACGGAAGGCAAGGAAGGCTAGGAAAAGCAGGGAAAGGCAAGGGTAACGGAAGGAACGGCACGGTAAGGGCAAACAAGACTAAGGCACGACAACACAGGGC
This sequence comes from Macrotis lagotis, assembly GCF_037893015.1. Classification (NCBI taxonomy): domain Eukaryota; kingdom Metazoa; phylum Chordata; class Mammalia; order Peramelemorphia; family Peramelidae; genus Macrotis; species Macrotis lagotis. Next base: position 69,033 of record NW_027421911.1, read on the forward strand.
TAGGAAATGCAGGGCAAGGCAAGGAAATTGTAACGCAAGGCAAGGCACGGTTTGGGGAGGCAAAGCTAATGCACGACAACGCAAGGCTAGGCAGTGCACGGCTAGGCAAGGAAAGAGTAACGGAAGGAAAGGAAGGCAAGGCAAAGCAAGGCAAGGCAAGTGTAACAAAAGGCAAGGCACGGCAAGGGGAAACAAGGCTAAGGAACGGCAACGCACGGCTACGCAATGCACGGCCAGGCAAGGAAAGGGTAACGCAAGGCAAGGCACGGTAAAGGAAGACAAGGCTAATGCACGACAACGCACGGCTAGGCAATGCACGGCCAGGCAAGGAAAGGGTAACGCAAGGCAATGCACGGTGAGGCAAGGCAAGGCAAATGCACGACAACGCACGGCTAGGCAATGCACGGCAAGGCAAGGAAAGGGTAACGCAAGGCAAGGCACGGTCAGGCGAGGCAAGGCTAAGGCACGACAACGCAAGGCTAGGCAATGCACGGCAAGGCAAGGAAAGGGTAACTCAAGGCAAGGCACGGTCAGGCGAGGCAAGGCTAAGGCACGACAACGCAAGGCTAGGCAATGCACGGAAGGCAAGCAAAGAGTAACGGAAGGCAAGGAAGGCAAGGGAAAGCAGGGGAAGGCAAGGGTAACGAAAGGAACGGCACGGTAAGGGGAAACAAGGCTAAGGCACGACAACACAGGGCTAGGCAATGCAGGGCAAGGCAAGGAAAAGGTAACGCAAGGCAAGGCACGGTTTGGGGAGGAAGGCGAATGCACGACAACGCAAGGCTAGGCAATGCACGGAAGGCAAGCAAAGAGTAACAGAAGGCAAGGAAGGCAAGGGAAACAAGGCAAGGCAAGGGTAACAGAAGGAACGGCACGGCAAGGGGAAACAAGGCTAAGGCACGGCAACGCACGGCTAGGCAATGCACGGCAAGGCAAGGAAAGGGTAACGCAAGGCAAAGCACGGTGAGGCAAGACAAGGCAAATGCACGACAAAGCACGGCTAGGCAATGCACGGCAAGGCAAGGAAAGGGTAACGCAAGGCAAGGCACGGTAAGGCAAGACAAGGCTAATGCACGACAACGCACGGCTAGGCAATGCACGGCCAGGCAAGGAAAGGGTAACGCAAGGCAAGGCACGGTGAGGCAAGGCAAGGCAAATGCACGACAACGCACGGCTAGGCAATGCACGGCAAGGCAAGGAAAGGGTAACGCAAGGCAAGGCACGGTCAGGCGAGGCAAGGCTAAGGCACGACAACGCAAGGCTAGGCAATGAACGGAAGGCAAGCAAAGAGTAACGGAAGGCAAGGAAGGCGAGGGAAAGCAAGGGAAGGCAAGGGCAACGAAAGGAACGGCACGGTAAGGGGAAACAAAGCTAAGGCACGACAACACAGGGCTAGGCAATGCAGGGCAAGGCAAGGAAAGGGTAACGCAAGGCAAGGCACGTTTTGGGGAGGAAGGCGAATGCACGACAACGCAAGGCTAGGCAATGAACGGAAGGCAAGCAAAGAGTAACGGAATGCAAGGAAGGCAAGGGAAAGCAATGCAAGGCAAGGGTAATAGAAGGAACGGCACGGCAAGGGGAAACAAGGCTAAGGCACGGCAACGCACGGCTAGGCAATGCACGGCAAGGCAAGGAAAGGGTAACGCAAGGCAAGGCACGGTCAGGCGAGGCAAGGCTAAGGCACGACAACGCAAGGCTAGGCAATGCACGGCAAGGCAAGGAAAGGGTAACGCAAGGCAAGGCACGGTAAGGCGCGGCAAGGCTAAGGCACGACAACGCAAGGCTAGGCAATAAACGGAAGGCAAGCAAAGAGTAACGGAAGGCAAGGAAGGCAAGGGAAAGCAGGGGAAGGCAAGGGTAACGGAAGGAACGGCACGGTAAGGGGAAACAAGGCTAAGGCACGACAACGCAGGGCTAGCCAATGCACGGCAAGGAAAGGAAAGGGTAACGCAAGGCAAGGCACCGTTACGCGAGGCAAGGCTAAGGCACGACAACGCAAGGCTAGGCAATGCACGGAAGGCAAGCAAAGAGTAACGGAAGGCAAGGAAGGCAAGGGAAAGCAAGGCAAGGCAAGGGTAAGGGAAGGAACGGCACGGCAAGGGGAAACAAGGCTAAGGCACGGCAACGCACGCCTAGGCAATGCACGGCAAGGCAAGGAAAGGGTAACGCAAGGCAAGGCACTGTCAGGCGAGGCAAGGCTAAGGCACGACAACGCAAGGCTAGGCAATGCACGGAAGGAAAGCAAAGAGTAACGGAAAGCAATGAAAGAAGGGAAAGCAAGGCAAGGTAAGGGTAACGCAAGGCAAGGCACGGTGAGGCAAGGCAAGGCTGATGCACGACAACGCACGGCTAGGCAATTCACGGCAAGGCAAGGAAAGGGTAACGCAAGGCAAGGCACGGTCAGGCGAGGCAAGGCTAAGGCACGACAACGCAAGGCTAGGCAATGCACGGAAGGCAATCAAAGAGGAACGGAAGGCAAGGAAGGCTAGGGAAAGCAGGGAAAGGCAAGGGTAACGGAAGGAACGGCACGGTAAGGGCAAACAAGACTAAGGCACGACAACACAGGGCTAGGCAATGCAGGGCAAGGCAAGGAAATGGTAACGCAAGGCAAGGCACGGTTTGGGGAGGCAAAGCTAATGCACGACAACGCAAGGCTAGGCAGTGCACGGCTAGGCAAGGAAAGAGTAACGGAAGGAAAGGAAGGCAAGGCAAAGCAAGGCAAGGCAAGTGTAACAAAAGTCAAGGCACGGCAAGGGGAAACAAGGCTAAGGAACGGCAACGCACGGCTACGCAATGCACGGCCAGGCAAGGAAAGGGCAACGCAAGGCAAGGCACGGTAAGGCAAGACAAGGCTAATGCACGACAACGCACGGCTAGGCAATGCACGGCCAGGCAAGGAAAGGGTAACGCAAGGCAAGGCACGGTGAGGCAAGGCAAGGCAAATGCACGACAACGCACGGCTAGGCAATGCACGGCAAGGCAAGGAAAGGGTAACGCAAGGCAAGGCACGGTCAGGCGAGGCAAGGCTAAGGCACGACAACGCAAGGCTAGGCAATGAACGGAAGGCAAGCAAAGAGTAACGGAAGGCAAGGAAGGCAAGGGAAAGCAAGGGAAGGCAAGGGCAACGAAAGGAACGGCACGGTAAGGGGAAACAAAGCTAAGGCAGGACAATGCAGGGCTAGGCAATGCACGGCAAGGCAAGGAAAGGGTAACGCAAGGCAAAGCACGGTGAGGCAAGACAAGGCAAATGCACGACAACGCACGGCTAGGCAATGCACGGCAAGGCAAGGAAAGGGTAACTCAAGGCAAGGCACGGTCAGGCGAGGCAAGGCTAAGGCACGACAACGCAAGGCTAGGCAATGCACGGAAGGCAAGCAAAGAGTAACGGAAGGCAAGGAAGGCAAGGGAAAGCAGGGGAAGGCAAGGGTAACGGAAGGAACGGCACGGTAAGGGGAAACAAGGCTAAGGCACGACAACGCAGGGCTAGCCAATGCACGGCAAGGAAAGGAAAGGGTAACGCAAGGCAAGGCACCGTTACGCGAGGCAAGGCTAAGGCACGACAACGCAAGGCTAGGCAATGCACGGAAGGCAAGCAAAGAGTAACGGAAGGCAAGGAAGGCAAGGGAAAGCAAGGCAAGGCAAGGGTAACGGAAGGAACGGCACAGCAAGGGGAAACAAGGCTAAGGCACGGAAACGCACGGCTAGGCAATGCACGGCAAGGCAAGGAAAGGGTAACGCAAGGCAAGGCACTGTCAGGCGAGGCAAGGCTAAGACACGACAACGCAAGGCTAGGCAATGCACGGAAGGAAAGCAAAGAGTAACGGAAGGCAATGAAAGTAAGGGAAAGCAAAGCAAGGTAAGGGTAACGCAAGGCAAGGCACGGTAAGGCAAGACAAGGCTAATGCACGACAACGCAGGGCTAGGCAATTCACGGCAAGGCAAGGAAAGGGTAACGCAAGGCAAGGCACGGTCAGGCGAGGCAAGGCTAAGGCACGACAACGCAAGGCTAGGCAATGCACGGAAGGCAAGCAAAGAGGAACGGAAGGCAAGGAAGGCTAGGGAAAGCAGGGAAAGGCAAGGGCAACGAAAGGAACGGCACGGTAAGGGGAAACAAAGCTAAGGCACGACAATGCAGGGCTAGGCAATGCACGGCAAGGCAAGGAAAGGGTAACGCAAGGCAAGGCACGGTTTGGGGAGGCAAAGCTAATGCACGACAACGCAAGGCTAGGCAGTTCACGGCTAGGCAAGGAAAGGGTAACTCAAGGCAAGGCACGGTCAGGCGAGGCAAGGCTAAGGCACGACAACGCAAGGCTAGGCAATGCACGGAAGGCAAGCAAAGAGTAACGGAAGGCAAGGAAGGCAAGGGAAAGCAGGGGAAGGCAAGGGTAACGAAAGGAACGGCACGGTAAGGGGAAACAAGGCTAAGGGACGACAACACAGGGCTAGGCAATGCAGGGCAAGGCAAGGAAAGGGTAACGCAAGGCAAGGCACGGTTTAGGGAGGAAGGCGAATGCACGACAACGCAAGGCTAGGCAATGCACGGAAGGCAAGCAAAGAGTAACAGAAGGCAAGGAAGTCAAGGGAAAGCAAGGCAAGGCAAGGGTAACAGAAGGAACGGCACGGCAAGGGGAAACAAGGCTAAGGCACGGCAACTCACGGCTAGGCAATGCACGGCAAGGCAAGGAAAGGGTAACGCAAGGCAAAGCACGGTGAGGCAAGACAAGGCAAATGCACGACAAAGCACGGCTAGGCAATGCACGGCAAGGCAAGGAAAGGGTAACGCAAGGCAAGGCACGGTAAGGCAAGACAAGGCTAATGCACGACAACGCACGGCTAGGCAATGCACGGCCAGGCAAGGAAAGGGTAACGCAAGGCAAGGCACGGTGAGGCAAGGCAAGGCAAATGCACGACAACGCACGGCTAGGCAATGCACGGCAAGGCAAATAAAGGGTAACGCAAGGCAAGGCACGGTCAGGCGAGGCAAGGCTAAGGCACGACAACGCAAGGCTAGGCAATGAACGGAAGGCAAGCAAAGAGTAACGGAAGGCAAGGAAGGCAAGGGAAAGCAAGGGAAGGCAAGGGCAACGAAAGGAACGGCACGGTAAGGGGAAACAAAGCTAAGGCACGACAACACAGGGCTAGGCAATGCAGGGCAAGGCAAGGAAAGGGTAACGCAAGGCAAGGCACGTTTTGGGGAGGAAGGCGAATGCACGACAACGCAAGGCTAGGCAATGCACTGAAGGCAAGCAAAGAGTAACGGAAGGCAAGGAAGGCAAGGGAATGCAAGGCAAGGCAAGGGTAACAGAAGGAACGGCACGGCAAGGGGAAACAAGGCTAAGGCACGGCAACGCACGGCTAGGCAATGCACGGCAAGGCAAGGAAAGTGTAACGCAAGGCAAGGCACGGTGAGGCAAGGCAAGGCTGATGCACGACAACGCACGGCTAGGCAATGCACGGCAAGGCAAGGAAAGGGTAACGCAAGGCAAGGCACGGTCAGGCGAGGCAAGGCTAAGGCACGACAACGCAAGGCTAGGCAATGCACGGCAAGGCAAGGAAAGGGTAACTCAAGGCAAGGCACGGTCAGGCGAGGCAAGGCTAAGGCACGACAACGCAAGGCTAGGCAATGCACGGAAGGCAAGCAAAGAGTAACGGAAGGCAAGGAAGGCAAGGGAAAGCAGGGGAAGGCAAGGGTAACGAAAGGAACGGCACGGTAAGGGGAAACAAGGCTAAGGCACGACAACACAGGGCTAGGCAATGCAGGGCAAGGCAAGGAAAGGGTAACGCAAGGCAAGGCACGGTTTGGGGAGGAAGGCGAATGCACGACAACGCAAGGCTAGGCAATGCACGGAAGGCAAGCAAAGAGTAACGGAAGGCAAGGAAGGCAAGGGAAAGCAAGGCAAGGCAAGGGTAACAGAAGGAACGGCACGGCAAGGGGAAACAAGGCTAAGGCACGGCAACGCACGGCTAGGCAATGCACGGCAAGGCAAGGAAAGGGTAACGCAAGGCAAAGCACGGTGAGGCAAGACAAGGCAAATGCACGACAAAGCACGGTTAGGCAATGCACGGCAAGGCAAGGAAAGGGTAACGCAAGGCAAGGCACGGTAAGGCAAGACAAGGCTAATGCACGACAACGCACGGCTAGGCAATGCACGGCCACCAAGGAAAGGGTAACGCAAGGCAAGGCACGGTGAGGCAAGGCAAGGCAAATGCACGACAACGCACGGCTAGGCAATGCACGGCAAGGCAAGGAAAGGGTAACGCAAGGCAAGGCACGGTCAGGCGAGGCAAGGCTAAGGCACGACAACGCAAGGCTAGGCAATGAACGGAAGGCAAGCAAAGAGTAACGGAAGGCAAGGAAGGCAAGGGAAAGCAAGGGAAGGCAAGGGCAACGAAAGGAACGGCACGGTAAGGGGAAACAAAGCTAAGGCACGACAACACAGGGCTAGGCAATGCAGGGCAAGGCAAGGAAAGGGTAACGCAAGGCAAGGCACGTTTTGGGGAGGAAGGCGAATGCACGACAACGCAAGGCTAGGCAATGCACGGAAGGCAAGCAAAGAGTAACGGAAGGCAAGGAAGGCAAGGGAAAGCAAGGCAAGGCAAGGGTAACAGAAGGAACGGCACGGCAAGGGGAAACAAGGCTAAGGCACGGCAACGCACGGCTAGGCAATGCACGGCAAGGCAAGGAAAGTGTAACGCAAGGCAAGGCACGGTGAGGCAAGGCAAGGCTGATGCACGACAACGCACGGCTAGGCAATGCACGGCAAGGCAAGGAAAGGGTAACGCAAGGCAAGGCACGGTCAGGCGAGGCAAGGCTAAGGCACGACAACGCAAGGCTAGGCAATGCACGGCAAGGCAAGGAAAGGGTAACGCAAGGCAAGGCACGGTAATGCGCGGCAAGGCTAAGGCACGACAACGCAAGGCTACGCAATAAACGGAAGGCAAGCAAAAAGTAACGGAAGGCAAGGAAGGCAAGGGAAAGCAGGGGAAGGCAAGGGTAACGGAAGGAACGGCACGGTAAGGGGAAACAAGGCTAAGGCAAGACCACGCAGGGCTAGCCAATGCACGGCAAGGAAAGGAAAGGGTAACGCAAGGCAAGGCACCGTTACGCGAGGCAAGGCTAAGGCACGACAACGCAAGGCTAGGCAATGCACGGAAGGCAAGCAAAGAGTAACGGAAGGCAAGGAAGGCAAGGGAAAGCAAGGCAAGGCAAGGGTAACGGAAGGAACGGCACGGCAAGTGGAAACAAGGCTAAGGCACGGCAACGCACGGGTAGGCAATGCACGGCCAGGCAAGGAAAGGGTAACGTCAGGCAAGGCACGGTAAGGCAAGACAAGGCTAATGCACGACAACGCACGGCTAAGCAATGCACGGCCAGGCAAGGAAAGGGTAACGCAAGGCAAGGCACGGTCAGGCGAGGCAAGGCTAAAGCACGACAACGCAAGGCTAGGCAATGCACGGAAGGCAAGCAAAGAGGAACTGAAGGCAAGGAAGGCTAGGAAAACCAGGGAAAGGCAAGGGTAACGGAAGGAACGGCACGGTAAGGGCAAACAAGACTAAGGCACGACAACACAGGGCTAGGAAATGCAGGGCAAGGCAAGGAAATTGTAACGCAAGGCAAGGCACGGTTTGGGGAGGCAAAGCTAATGCACGACAACGCAAGGCTAGGCAGTGCACGGCTAGGCACGGAAAGAGTAACGGAAGGAAAGGAAGGCAAGGCAAAGCAAGGCAAGGCAAGTGTAACAAAAGGCAAGGCACGGCAAGGGGAAACAAGGCTAAGGAACGGCAACGCACGGCTACGCAATGCACGGCCAGGCAAGGAAAGGGTAACGCAAGGCAAGGCACGGTAAGGGAAGACAAGGCTAATGCACGACAACGCACGGCTAGGCAATGCACGGCCAGGCAAGGAAAGGGTAACGCAAGGCAAGGCACGGTGAGGCAAGGCAAGGCAAATGCACGACAACGCACGGCTAGGCAATGCACGGCAAGGCAAGGAAAGGGTAACGCAAGGCAAGGCACGGTCAGGCGAGGCAAGGCTAAGGCACGACAACGCAAGGCTAGGCAATGCACGGCAAGGCAAGGAAAGGGTAACTCAAGGCAAGGCACGGTCAGGCGAGGCAAGGCTAAGGCACGACAACGCAAGGCTAGGCAATGCACGGAAGGCAAGCAAAGAGTAACGGAAGGCAAGGAAGGCAAGGGAAAGCAGGGGAAGGCAAGGGTAACGAAAGGAACGGCACGGTAAGGGGAAACAAGGCTAAGGCACGACAACACAGGGCTAGGCAATGCAGGGCAAGGCAAGGAAAGGGTAACGCAAGGCAAGGCACGGTTTGGGGAGGAAGGCGAATGCACGACAACGCAAGGCTAGGCAATGCACGGAAGGCAAGCAAAGAGTAACGGAAGGCAAGGAAGGCAAGGGAAAGCAAGGCAAGGCAAGGGTAACAGAAGGAACGGCACGGCAAGGGGAAACAAGGCTAAGGCACGGCAACGCACGGCTAGGCAATGCACGGGAAGGCAAGGAAAGGGTAACGCAAGGCAAAGCACGGTGAGGCAAGACAAGGCAAATGCACGACAAAGCACGGCTAGGCAATGCACGGCAAGGCAAGGAAAGGGTAAGGCAAGGCAAGGCACGGTCAGGCGAGGCAAGGCTAAGGCACGACAACGCAAGGCTAGGCAATGCACGGCAAGGCAAGGAAAGGGTAACGCAAGGCAAGGCACGGTAAGGCGCGGCAAGGCTAAGGCACGACAACGCAAGGCTAGGCAATAAACGGAAGGCAAGCAAAGAGTAACGGAAGGCAAGGAAGGCAAGGGAAAGCAGGGGAAGGCAAGGGTAACGGAAGGAACGGCACGGTAAGGGGAAACAAGGCTAAGGCACGACAACGCAGGGCTAGCCAATGCACGGCAAGGAAAGGAAAGGGTAACGCAAGGCAAGGCACCGTTACGCGAGGCAAGTCTAGGGCATGACAACGCAAGGCTAGGCAATGCACGGAAGGCAAGCAAAGAGTAACGGAAGTCCAGGAAGGCAAGGGAAAGCAAGGCAAGGCAAGGGTAACGGAAGGAACGGCACGGAAAGGGGAAACAAGGCTAAGGCACGGCAACGCACGGCTAGGCAATGCACGGCAAGGCAAGGAAAGCGTAAAGCAAGGCAACGCACGGTCAGGCGAGGCAAGGCTAAGGCACGACAACGCAAGGCTAGGCAATGCACGGAAGGCAAGCAAAGAGGAACGGAAGGCAAGGAAGGGTAGGGAAAGCAGGGAAAGGCAAGGGTAACGGAAGGAACGGCACGGTAAGGGCAAAGAAGACTAAGGCACGACAACACAGGGCTAGGCAATGCAGGGCAAGGCAAGGAAATGGTAACGCAAGGCAAGGCACGGTTTGGGGAGGCACAGCTAATGCACGACAACGCAAGGCTAGGCAGTGCACGGCTAGGCAAGGAAAGAGTAACGGAAGGAAAGGAAGGCAAGGCAAAGCAAGGCAAGGCAAGTGTAACAAAAGGCAAGGCACGGCAAGGGGAAACAAGGCTAAGGAACGGCAACGCACGGCTACGCAATGCACGGCCAGGCAAGGAAAGGGTAACGCAAGGCAAGGCACGGTAAGGCAAGACAAGGCTAATGCACGACAACGCACGGCTAGGCAATGCACGGCCAGGCAAGGAAAGGGTAACGCAAGGCAAGGAACGGTGAGGCAAGGCAAGTCAAATGCACGACAACGCACGGCTAGGCAATGCACGGCAAGGCAAGGAAAGGGTAACGCAAGGCAAGGCACGGTCAGGCGAGGCAAGGCTAAGGCACGACAACGCAAGGCTAGGCAATGAACGGAAGGCCTGCAAAGAGTAACGGAAGGCAAGGAAGGCAAGGGAAAGCAAGGGAAGGCAAAGGGCAACGAAAGCAACGGCACGGTAAGGGGAAACAAAGCTAAGGCACGACAATGCAGGGCTAGGCAATGCACGGCAAGGCAAGGAAAGGGTAACGCAAGGCAAAGCACGGTGAGGCAAGACAAGGCAAATGCACGACAACGCACGGCTAGGCAATGCACGGCAAGGCAAGGAAAGGGTAACTCAAGGCAAGGCACGGTCAGGCGAGGCAAGGCTAAGGCACGACAACGCAAGGCTAGGCAATGCACGGAAGGCAAGCAAAGAGTAACGGAAGGCAAGGAAGGCAAGGGAAAGCAGGGGAAGGCAAGGGTAACGAAAGGAACGGTACGGTAAGGGGAAACAAGGCTAAGGCACGACAACACAGGGCTAGGCAATGCAGGGCAAGGCAAGGAAAGGGTAACGCAAGGCAAGGCACGGTTAGGGGAGGAAGGCGAATGCACGACAACGCAAGGCTAGGCAATGCACGGAAGGCAAGCAAAGAGTAACGGAAGGCAAGGAAGGCAAGGGAAAGCAAGGCAAGGCAAGGGTAACAGAAGGAACGGCACGGCAAGGGGAAACAAGGCTAAGGCACGGCAACGCACGGCTAGGCAATGCACGGCAAGGCAAGGAAAGGGTAACGCAAGGCAAGGCACGGTGAGGCAAGGCAAGGCTGATGCACGACAACGCACGGCTAGGCAATGCACGGCAAGGCAACGAAAGGGTAACGCAAGGCAAGGCACGGTCAGGCGAGGCAAGGCTAAGGCACGACAACGCAAGGCTAGGCAATGCACGGCAAGGCAAGGAAAGGGTAACGCAAGGCAAGGCACGGTAAGGCGCGGCAAGGCTAAGGCACGACGACGCAAGGCTAGGCAATAAACGGAAGGCAAGCAAAGAGTAACGGAAGGCAAGGAAGGCAAGGGAAAGCAAGGCAAGGCAAGGGTAACGGAAGGAACGGCACGGTAAGGGGAAACAAGACTAAGGCACGACAACACAGGGCTAGGCAATGCACGGCAAGGCAAGGAAAGGGTAACGCAAGGCAAAGCACGGTGAGGCAAGACAAGGCAAATGCACGACAACGCACAGCTAGGCAATGCACGGCAAGGCAAGGAAAGGGTAACGCAAGGCAAGGCACGGTGAGGCAAGGCAAGGCTGATGCACGACAACTCACGGCTAGGCAATTCACGGCAAGGCAAGGAAAGGGTAACGCAAGGCAAGGCACGGTCAGGGGAGGCAAGGCTAAGGCACGACAACGCAAGGCTAGGCAATGCACGGAAGGCAAGCAAAGAGGAACGGAAGGCAAGGAAGGCTAGGGAAAGCAGGGAAAGGCAAGGGTAACGGAAGGAACGGCACGGTAAGGGCAAACAAGACTAAGGCACGACAACACAGGGCTAGGCAATGCAGGGCAAGGCAAGGAAATGGTAACGCAAGGCAAGGCACGGTTTGGGGAGGCAAAGCTAATGCACGACAACGCAAGGCTAGGCAGTGCACGGCTAGGCAAGGAAAGAGTAACGGAAGGAAAGGAAGGCAAGGCAAAGCAAGGCAAGGCAAGTGTAACAAAAGTCAAGGCACGGCAAGGGGAAACAAGGCTAAGGAACGGCAACGCACGGCTACGCAATGCACGGCCAGGCAAGGAAAGGGCAACGCAAGGCAAGGCACGGTAAGGCAAGACAAGGCTAATGCACGACAACGCACGGCTAGGCAATGCACGGCCAGGCAAGGAAAGGGTAACGCAAGGCAAGGCACGGTGAGGCAAGGCAAGGCAAATGCACGACAACGCACGGCTAGGCAATGCACGGCAAGGCAAGGAAAGGGTAACGCAAGGCAAGGCACGGTCAGGCGAGGCAAGGCTAAGGCACGACAACGCAAGGCTAGGCAATGAACGGAAGGCAAGCAAAGAGTAACGGAAGGCAAGGAAGGCAAGGGAAAGCAAGGGAAGGCAAGGGCAACGAAAGGAACGGCACGGTAAGGGGAAACAAAGCTAAGGCAGGACAATGCAGGGCTAGGCAATGCACGGCAAGGCAAGGAAAGGGTAACGCAAGGCAAAGCACGGTGAGGCAAGACAAGGCAAATGCACGACAACGCACGGCTAGGCAATGCACGGCAAGGCAAGGAAAGGGTAACTCAAGGCAAGGCACGGTCAGGCGAGGCAAGGCTAAGGCACGACAACGCAAGGCTAGGCAATGCACGGAAGGCAAGCAAAGAGTAACGGAAGGCAAGGAAGGCAAGGGAAAGCAGGGGAAGGCAAGGGTAACGGAAGGAACGGCACGGTAAGGGGAAACAAGGCTAAGGCACGACAACGCAGGGCTAGCCAATGCACGGCAAGGAAAGGAAAGGGTAACGCAAGGCAAGGCACCGTTACGCGAGGCAAGGCTAAGGCACGACAACGCAAGGCTAGGCAATGCACGGAAGGCAAGCAAAGAGTAACGGAAGGCAAGGAAGGCAAGGGAAAGCAAGGAAAGGCAAGGGTAACGGAAGGAACGGCACAGCAAGGGGAAACAAGGCTAAGGCACGGAAACGCACGGCTAGGCAATGCACGGCAAGGCAAGGAAAGGGTAACGCAAGGCAAGGCACTGTCAGGCGAGGCAAGGCTAAGACACGACAACGCAAGGCTAGGCAATGCACGGAAGGAAAGCAAAGAGTAACGGAAGGCAATGAAAGTAAGGGAAAGCAAAGCAAGGTAAGGGTAACGCAAGGCAAGGCACGGTAAGGCAAGACAAGGCTAATGCACGACAACGCAGGGCTAGGCAATTCACGGCAAGGCAAGGAAAGGGTAACGCAAGGCAAGGCACGGTCAGGCGAGGCAAGGCTAAGGCACGACAACGCAAGGCTAGGCAATGCACGGAAGGCAAGCAAAGAGGAACGGAAGGCAAGGAAGGCTAGGGAAAGCAGGGAAAGGCAAGGGCAACGAAAGGAACGGCACGGTAAGGGGAAACAAAGCTAAGGCACGACAATGCAGGGCTAGGCAATGCACGGCAAGGCAAGGAAAGGGTAACGCAAGGCAAGGCACGGTTTGGGGAGGCAAAGCTAATGCACGACAACGCAAGGCTAGGCAGTTCACGGCTAGGCAAGGAAAGGGTAACTCAAGGCAAGGCACGGTCAGGCGAGGCAAGGCTAAGGCACGACAACGCAAGGCTAGGCAATGCACGGAAGGCAAGCAAAGAGTAACGGAAGGCAAGGAAGGCAAGGGAAAGCAGGGGAAGGCAAGGGTAACGAAAGGAACGGCACGGTAAGGGGAAACAAGGCTAAGGGACGACAACACAGGGCTAGGCAATGCAGGGCAAGGCAAGGAAAGGGTAACGCAAGGCAAGGCACGGTTTAGGGAGGAAGGCGAATGCACGACAACGCAAGGCTAGGCAATGCACGGAAGGCAAGCAAAGAGTAACAGAAGGCAAGGAAGTCAAGGGAAAGCAAGGCAAGGCAAGGGTAACAGAAGGAACGGCACGGCAAGGGGAAACAAGGCTAAGGCACGGCAACTCACGGCTAGGCAATGCACGGCAAGGCAAGGAAAGGGTAACGCAAGGCAAAGCACGGTGAGGCAAGACAAGGCAAATGCACGACAAAGCACGGCTAGGCAATGCACGGCAAGGCAAGGAAAGGGTAACGCAAGGCAAGGCACGGTAAGGCAAGACAAGGCTAATGCACGACAACGCACGGCTAGGCAATGCACGGCCAGGCAAGGAAAGGGTAACGCAAGGCAAGGCACGGTGAGGCAAGGCAAGGCAAATGCACGACAACGCACGGCTAGGCAATGCACGGCAAGGCAAATAAAGGGTAACGCAAGGCAAGGCACGGTCAGGCGAGGCAAGGCTAAGGCACGACAACGCAAGGCTAGGCAATGAACGGAAGGCAAGCAAAGAGTAACGGAAGGCAAGGAAGGCAAGGGAAAGCAAGGGAAGGCAAGGGCAACGAAAGGAACGGCACGGTAAGGGGAAACAAAGCTAAGGCACGACAACACAGGGCTAGGCAATGCAGGGCAAGGCAAGGAAAGGGTAACGCAAGGCAAGGCACGTTTTGGGGAGGAAGGCGAATGCACGACAACGCAAGGCTAGGCAATGCACTGAAGGCAAGCAAAGAGTAACGGAAGGCAAGGAAGGCAAGGGAATGCAAGGCAAGGCAAGGGTAACAGAAGGAACGGCACGGCAAGGGGAAACAAGGCTAAGGCACGGCAACGCACGGCTAGGCAATGCACGGCAAGGCAAGGAAAGTGTAACGCAAGGCAAGGCACGGTGAGGCAAGGCAAGGCTGATGCACGACAACGCACGGCTAGGCAATGCACGGCAAGGCAAGGAAAGGGTAACGCAAGGCAAGGCACGGTCAGGCGAGGCAAGGCTAAGGCACGACAACGCAAGGCTAGGCAATGCACGGCAAGGCAAGGAAAGGGTAACTCAAGGCAAGGCACGGTCAGGCGAGGCAAGGCTAAGGCACGACAACGCAAGGCTAGGCAATGCACGGAAGGCAAGCAAAGAGTAACGGAAGGCAAGGAAGGCAAGGGAAAGCAGGGGAAGGCAAGGGTAACGAAAGGAACGGCACGGTAAGGGGAAACAAGGCTAAGGCACGACAACACAGGGCTAGGCAATGCAGGGCAAGGCAAGGAAAGGGTAACGCAAGGCAAGGCACGGTTTGGGGAGGAAGGCGAATGCACGACAACGCAAGGCTAGGCAATGCACGGAAGGCAAGCAAAGAGTAACGGAAGGCAAGGAAGGCAAGGGAAAGCAAGGCAAGGCAAGGGTAACAGAAGGAACGGCACGGCAAGGGGAAACAAGGCTAAGGCACGGCAACGCACGGCTAGGCAATGCACGGCAAGGCAAGGAAAGGGTAACGCAAGGCAAAGCACGGTGAGGCAAGACAAGGCAAATGCACGACAAAGCACGGTTAGGCAATGCACGGCAAGGCAAGGAAAGGGTAACGCAAGGCAAGGCACGGTAAGGCAAGACAAGGCTAATGCACGACAACGCACGGCTAGGCAATGCACGGCCACCAAGGAAAGGGTAACGCAAGGCAAGGCACGGTGAGGCAAGGCAAGGCAAATGCACGACAACGCACGGCTAGGCAATGCACGGCAAGGCAAGGAAAGGGTAACGCAAGGCAAGGCACGGTCAGGCGAGGCAAGGCTAAGGCACGACAACGCAAGGCTAGGCAATGAACGGAAGGCAAGCAAAGAGTAACGGAAGGCAAGGAAGGCAAGGGAAAGCAAGGGAAGGCAAGGGCAACGAAAGGAACGGCACGGTAAGGGGAAACAAAGCTAAGGCACGACAACACAGGGCTAGGCAATGCAGGGCAAGGCAAGGAAAGGGTAACGCAAGGCAAGGCACGTTTTGGGGAGGAAGGCGAATGCACGACAACGCAAGGCTAGGCAATGCACGGAAGGCAAGCAAAGAGTAACGGAAGGCAAGGAAGGCAAGGGAAAGCAAGGCAAGGCAAGGGTAACAGAAGGAACGGCACGGCAAGGGGAAACAAGGCTAAGGCACGGCAACGCACGGCTAGGCAATGCACGGCAAGGCAAGGAAAGTGTAACGCAAGGCAAGGCACGGTGAGGCAAGGCAAGGCTGATGCACGACAACGCACGGCTAGGCAATGCACGGCAAGGCAAGGAAAGGGTAACGCAAGGCAAGGCACGGTCAGGCGAGGCAAGGCTAAGGCACGACAACGCAAGGCTAGGCAATGCACGGCAAGGCAAGGAAAGGGTAACGCAAGGCAAGGCACGGTAATGCGCGGCAAGGCTAAGGCACGACAACGCAAGGCTAGGCAATAAACGGAAGGCAAGCAAAAAGTAACGGAAGGCAAGGAAGGCAAGGGAAAGCAGGGGAAGGCAAGGGTAACGGAAGGAACGGCACGGTAAGGGGAAACAAGGCTAAGGCAAGACCACGCAGGGCTAGCCAATGCACGGCAAGGAAAGGAAAGGGTAACGCAAGGCAAGGCACCGTTACGCGAGGCAAGGCTAAGGCACGACAACGCAAGGCTAGGCAATGCACGGAAGGCAAGCAAAGAGTAACGGAAGGCAAGGAAGGCAAGGGAAAGCAAGGCAAGGCAAGGGTAACGGAAGGAACGGCACGGCAAGTGGAAACAAGGCTAAGGCACGGCAACGCACGGGTAGGCAATGCACGGCCAGGCAAGGAAAGGGTAACGTCAGGCAAGGCACGGTAAGGCAAGACAAGGCTAATGCACGACAACGCACGGCTAAGCAATGCACGGCCAGGCAAGGAAAGGGTAACGCAAGGCAAGGCACGGTCAGGCGAGGCAAGGCTAAAGCACGACAACGCAAGGCTAGGCAATGCACGGAAGGCAAGCAAAGAGGAACTGAAGGCAAGGAAGGCTAGGAAAACCAGGGAAAGGCAAGGGTAACGGAAGGAACGGCACGGTAAGGGCAAACAAGACTAAGGCACGACAACACAGGGCTAGGAAATGCAGGGCAAGGCAAGGAAATTGTAACGCAAGGCAAGGCACGGTTTGGGGAGGCAAAGCTAATGCACGACAACGCAAGGCTAGGCAGTGCACGGCTAGGCACGGAAAGAGTAACGGAAGGAAAGGAAGGCAAGGCAAAGCAAGGCAAGGCAAGTGTAACAAAAGGCAAGGCACGGCAAGGGGAAACAAGGCTAAGGAACGGCAACGCACGGCTACGCAATGCACGGCCAGGCAAGGAAAGGGTAACGCAAGGCAAGGCACGGTAAGGGAAGACAAGGCTAATGCACGACAACGCACGGCTAGGCAATGCACGGCCAGGCAAGGAAAGGGTAACGCAAGGCAAGGCACGGTGAGGCAAGGCAAGGCAAATGCACGACAACGCACGGCTAGGCAATGCACGGCAAGGCAAGGAAAGGGTAACGCAAGGCAAGGCACGGTCAGGCGAGGCAAGGCTAAGGCACGACAACGCAAGGCTAGGCAATGCACGGCAAGGCAAGGAAAGGGTAACTCAAGGCAAGGCACGGTCAGGCGAGGCAAGGCTAAGGCACGACAACGCAAGGCTAGGCAATGCACGGAAGGCAAGCAAAGAGTAACGGAAGGCAAGGAAGGCAAGGGAAAGCAGGGGAAGGCAAGGGTAACGAAAGGAACGGCACGGTAAGGGGAAACAAGGCTAAGGCACGACAACACAGGGCTAGGCAATGCAGGGCAAGGCAAGGAAAGGGTAACGCAAGGCAAGGCACGGTTTGGGGAGGAAGGCGAATGCACGACAACGCAAGGCTAGGCAATGCACGGAAGGCAAGCAAAGAGTAACGGAAGGCAAGGAAGGCAAGGGAAAGCAAGGCAAGGCAAGGGTAACAGAAGGAACGGCACGGCAAGGGGAAACAAGGCTAAGGCACGGCAACGCACGGCTAGGCAATGCACGGGAAGGCAAGGAAAGGGTAACGCAAGGCAAAGCACGGTGAGGCAAGACAAGGCAAATGCACGACAAAGCACGGCTAGGCAATGCACGGCAAGGCAAGGAAAGGGTAAGGCAAGGCAAGGCACGGTCAGGCGAGGCAAGGCTAAGGCACGACAACGCAAGGCTAGGCAATGCACGGCAAGGCAAGGAAAGGGTAACGCAAGGCAAGGCACGGTAAGGCGCGGCAAGGCTAAGGCACGACAACGCAAGGCTAGGCAATAAACGGAAGGCAAGCAAAGAGTAACGGAAGGCAAGGAAGGCAAGGGAAAGCAGGGGAAGGCAAGGGTAACGGAAGGAACGGCACGGTAAGGGGAAACAAGGCTAAGGCACGACAACGCAGGGCTAGCCAATGCACGGCAAGGAAAGGAAAGGGTAACGCAAGGCAAGGCACCGTTACGCGAGGCAAGTCTAGGGCATGACAACGCAAGGCTAGGCAATGCACGGAAGGCAAGCAAAGAGTAACGGAAGTCCAGGAAGGCAAGGGAAAGCAAGGCAAGGCAAGGGTAACGGAAGGAACGGCACGGAAAGGGGAACAAGGCTAAGGCACGGCAACGCACGGCTAGGCAATGCACGGCAAGGCAAGGAAAGCGTAAAGCAAGGCAACGCACGGTCAGGCGAGGCAAGGCTAAGGCACGACAACGCAAGGCTAGGCAATGCACGGAAGGCAAGCAAAGAGGAACGGAAGGCAAGGAAGGGTAGGGAAAGCAGGGAAAGGCAATGGTAACGGAAGGAACGGCACGGTAAGGGCAAAGAAGACTAAGGCACGACAACACAGGGCTAGGCAATGCAGGGCAAGGCAAGGAAATGGTAACGCAAGGCAAGGCACGGTTTGGGGAGGCACAGCTAATGCACGACAACGCAAGGCTAGGCAGTGCACGGCTAGGCAAGGAAAGAGTAACGGAAGGAAAGGAAGGCAAGGCAAAGCAAGGCAAGGCAAGTGTAACAAAAGGCAAGGCACGGCAAGGGGAAACAAGGCTAAGGAACGGCAACGCACGGCTACGCAATGCACGGCCAGGCAAGGAAAGGGTAACGCAAGGCAAGGCACGGTAAGGCAAGACAAGGCTAATGCACGACAACGCACGGCTAGGCAATGCACGGCCAGGCAAGGAAAGGGTAACGCAAGGCAAGGAACGGTGAGGCAAGGCAAGTCAAATGCACGACAACGCACGGCTAGGCAATGCACGGCAAGGCAAGGAAAGGGTAACGCAAGGCAAGGCACGGTCAGGCGAGGCAAGGCTAAGGCACGACAACGCAAGGCTAGGCAATGAACGGAAGGCCTGCAAAGAGTAACGGAAGGCAAGGAAGGCAAGGGAAAGCAAGGGAAGGCAAAGGGCAACGAAAGCAACGGCACGGTAAGGGGAAACAAAGCTAAGGCACGACAATGCAGGGCTAGGCAATGCACGGCAAGGCAAGGAAAGGGTAACGCAAGGCAAAGCACGGTGAGGCAAGACAAGGCAAATGCACGACAACGCACGGCTAGGCAATGCACGGCAAGGCAAGGAAAGGGTAACTCAAGGCAAGGCACGGTCAGGCGAGGCAAGGCTAAGGCACGACAACGCAAGGCTAGGCAATGCACGGAAGGCAAGCAAAGAGTAACGGAAGGCAAGGAAGGCAAGGGAAAGCAGGGGAAGGCAAGGGTAACGAAAGGAACGGTACGGTAAGGGGAAACAAGGCTAAGGCACGACAACACAGGGCTAGGCAATGCAGGGCAAGGCAAGGAAAGGGTAACGCAAGGCAAGGCACGGTTAGGGGAGGAAGGCGAATGCACGACAACGCAAGGCTAGGCAATGCACGGAAGGCAAGCAAAGAGTAACGGAAGGCAAGGAAGGCAAGGGAAAGCAAGGCAAGGCAAGGGTAACAGAAGGAACGGCACGGCAAGGGGAAACAAGGCTAAGGCACGGCAACGCACGGCTAGGCAATGCACGGCAAGGCAAGGAAAGGGTAACGCAAGGCAAGGCACGGTGAGGCAAGGCAAGGCTGATGCACGACAACGCACGGCTAGGCAATGCACGGCAAGGCAACGAAAGGGTAACGCAAGGCAAGGCACGGTCAGGCGAGGCAAGGCTAAGGCACGACAACGCAAGGCTAGGCAATGCACGGCAAGGCAAGGAAAGGGTAACGCAAGGCAAGGCACGGTAAGGCGCGGCAAGGCTAAGGCACGACGACGCAAGGCTAGGCAATAAACGGAAGGCAAGCAAAGAGTAACGGAAGGCAAGGAAGGCAAGGGAAAGCAAGGCAAGGCAAGGGTAACGGAAGGAACGGCACGGTAAGGGGAAACAAGACTAAGGCACGACAACACAGGGCTAGGCAATGCACGGCAAGGCAAGGAAAGGGTAACGCAAGGCAAAGCACGGTGAGGCAAGACAAGGCAAATGCACGACAACGCACAGCTAGGCAATGCACGGCAAGGCAAGGAAAGGGTAACGCAAGGCAAGGCACGGTGAGGCAAGGCAAGGCTGATGCACGACAACTCACGGCTAGGCAATTCACGGCAAGGCAAGGAAAGGGTAACGCAAGGCAAGGCACGGTCAGGGGAGGCAAGGCTAAGGCACGACAACGCAAGGCTAGGCAATGCACGGAAGGCAAGCAAAGAGGAACGGAAGGCAAGGAAGGCTAGGGAAAGCAGGGAAAGGCAAGGGTAACGGAAGGAACGGCACGGTAAGGGCAAACAAGACTAAGGCACGACAACACAGGGCTAGGCAATGCAGGGCAAGGCAAGGAAATGGTAACGCAAGCCAAGGCACGGTTTGGGGAGGCAAAGCTAATGCACGACAACGCAAGGCTAGGCAGTGCACGGCTAGCCAAGGAAAGAGTAACGGAAGGAAAGGAAGGCAAGGCAAAGCAAGGCAAGGCAAGTGTAACAAAAGGCAAGGCACGGCAAGGGGAAACAAGGCTAAGGAACGGCAACGCACGGCTACGCAATGCACGGCCAGGCAAGGAAAGGGTAACGCAAGGCAAGGCACGGTGTGGCAAGGCAAGGCAAATGCACGACAACGCACGGCTAGGCAATGCACGGCAAGGCAAGGAAAGGGTAACGCAAGGCAAGGCACGGTCAGGCGAGGCAAGGCCAAGGCACGACAACGCAAGGCTAGGCAATGAACGGAAAGCAAGCAAAGAGTAACGGAAGGCAAGGAAGGCAAGGGAAAGCAAGGGAAGGCAAGGGCAACGAAAGGAACGGCACGGTAAGGGGAAACAAAGCTAAGGCACGACAATGCAGGGCTAGGCAATGCACGGCAAGGCAAGGAAAGGGTAACGCAATGCAAAGCACGGTGAGGCAAGACAAGGCAAATGCACGACAACGCACGGCTAGGCAATGCACGGCAAGGCAAGGAAAGGGTAACTCAAGGCAAGGCACGGTCAGGCGAGGCAAGGCTAAGGCACGACAACGCAAGGCTAGGCAATGCACGGAAGGCAAGCAAAGAGTAACGGAAGGCAAGGAAGGCAAGGGAAAGCAGGGGAAGGCAAGGGTAAGGAAAGGAACGGCACGGTAAGGGGAAACAAGGCTAAGGCACGACAACACAGGGCTAGGCAATGCAGGGCAAGGCAAGGAAAGGGTAACGCAAGGCAAGGCACGGTTTGGGGAGGCAAAGCTAATGCACGACAACGCAAGGCTAGGCAGTGCACGGCTAGGCAAGGAAAGAGTAACGGAAGGCAAGGAAGGCAAGGCAAAGCAAGGCAAGGCAAGGGTAACAGAAGGAACGGCACGGCAAGGGGAAACAAGGCTAAGGAACGGCAACGCACGGCTACGAAATGCACGGCAAGGCAAGAAAAGGGTAACGCAAGGCAAGGCACGGTGAGGCAAGGCAAGGCTGATGCACGACAACGCACGGCCAGGCAATGCACGGCAAGGCAAGGAAAGGGTAACGCAAGGCAAGGCAAGGTCAGGCGAGGCAAGGCTAAGGCACGACAACACAAGGCCAGGCAATGCACGGCAAGGCAAGGAAAGGGTAACGCAAGGCAAGGCACGGTAAGGCGCGGCAAGGCTAAGGCACGACAACGCAAGGCTAGGCAATAAACGGAAGGCAAGCAAAGAGTAACGGAAGGCAAGGAAGGCAAGGGAAAGCAGGGGAAGGCAAGGGTAACGGAAGGAACGGCACGGCAAGGGGAAACAAGGCTAAGGCACGGCAACGCACGGCTAGGCAATGCACGGCAAGGCAAGGAAAGGGTAAGGCAAGGCAAGGCACTGTCAGGCGAGGCAAGGCTAAGGCACGACAACGCAAGGCTAGGCAATGCACGGAAGGAAAGCAAAGAGTAACGGAAGGCAATGAAAGGAAGGGAAAGCAAGGCAAGGTAAGGGTAACGCAAGGCAAGGCACGGTGAGGCAAGGCAAGGCTGATGCACGACAACGCACGGCTAGGCAATTCACGGCAAGGCAAGTAAAGGGTAACGCAAGGCAAGGCACGGTAAGGCAAGACAAGGTTAATGCACGACAACGCACGGCTAGGCAATGCACGGCCAGGCAAGGAAAGGGTAACGCAAGGCAAGGCACGGTGAGGCAAGGCAAGGCAAATGCACGACAACGCACGGCTAGGCAATGCACGGCAAGGCAAGGAAAGGGCAACGCAAGGCAAGGCACGGTCAGGCGAGGCAAGGCTAAGGCACGACAACGCAAGGCTAGGCAATGAACGGAAGGCAAGCAAAGAATAACGGAAGGCAAGGAAGGCTAGGGAAAGCAGGGAAAGGCAAGGGTAACGGAAGGAACGGCACGGTAAGGGCAAACAAGACTAAGGCACGACAACACAGGGCTAGGCAATGCAGGGCAAGGCAAGGAAATGGTAACGCAAGGCAAGGCACGGTTTGCGGAGGCAAAGCTAATGCACGACAACGCAAGGCTAGGCAGTGCACGGCTAGGCAAGGAAAGAGTAACGGAAGGAAAGGAAGGCAAGGCAAAGCAAGGCAAGGCAAGTGTAACAAAAGGCAAGGCACGGCAAGGGGAAACAAGGCTAAGGAACGGCAACGCACGGCTACGCAATGCACGGGCAGGCAAGGAAAGGGTAACGCAAGGCAAGGCACGGTAAGGCAAGACAAGGCTAATGCACGACAACGCACGGCTAGGCAATGCACGGACAGGCAAGGAAAGGGTAACGCAAGGCAAGGCACGGTGAGGCAAGGCAAGGCAAATGCACGAAAACGCACGGCTAGGCAATGCACGGCAATGCAAGGAAAGGGTAACGCAAGGCAAGGCACGGTCAGGCGAGGCAAGGCTAAGGCACGACAACGCAAGGCTAGGCAATGCACGGAAGGCAAGCAAAGAGTAACGGAAGGCAAGGAAGGCAAGGGAAAGCAGGGGAAGGCAAGGGTAACGAAAGGAACGGCACGGTAAGGGGAAACAAGGCTAAGGCACGACAAGACAGGGCTAGGCAATGCAGGGCAAGGCAAGGAAAGGGTAACGTAAGGCAAGGCACGGTTTGGGGAGGAAGGCGAATGCACGACAACGCAAGGCTAGGCAATGCACGGAAGGCAAGCAAAGAGTAACAGAAGGCAAGGAAGTCAAGGGAAAGCAAGGCAAGGCAAGGGTAACAGAAGGAACGGCACGGCAAGGGGAAACAAGGCTAAGGCACGGCAACGCACGGCTAGGCAATGCACGGCAAGGCAAGGAAAGGGTAACGCAAGGCAAAGCACGGTGAGGCAAGACAAGGCAAATGCACGACAAAGCACGGCTAGGCAATGCACGGCAAGGCAAGGAAAGGGTAACGCAAGGCAAGGCACGGTAAGGCAAGACAAGGCTAATGCACGACAACGCACGGCTAGGCAATGCACGGCCAGGCAAGGAAAGGGTAACGCAAGGCAAGGCACGGTGAGGCAAGGCAAGGCAAATGCACGACAACGCACGGCTAGGCAATGCACGGCAAGGCAAGGAAAGGGTAACGCAAGGCAAGGCACGGTCAGGCGAGGCAAGGCTAAGGCACGACAACGCAAGGCTAGGCAATGAACGGAAGGCAAGCAAAGAGTAACGGAAGGCAAGGAAGGCAAGGGAAAGCAAGGGAAGGCAAGGGCAACGAAAGGAACGGCACGGTAAGGGGAAACAAAGCTAAGGCACGACAACACAGGGCTAGGCAATGCAGGGCAAGGCAAGGAAAGGGTAACGCAAGGCAAGGCACGTTTTGGGGAGGAAGGCGAATGCACGACAACGCAAGGCTAGGCAATGCACGGAAGGCAAGCAAAGAGTAACAGAAGGCAAGGAAGTCAAGGGAAAGCAAGGCAAGGCAAGGGTAACAGAAGGAACGGCACGGCAAGGGGAAACAAGGCTAAGGCACGGCAACGCACGGCTAGGCAATGCACGGCAAGGCAAGGAAAGTGTAACGCAAGGCAAGGCACGGTGAGGCAAGGCAAGGCTGATGCACGACAACGCACGGCTAGGCAATGCACGGCAAGGCAAGGAAAGGGTAACGCAAGGCAAGGCACGGTCAGGCGAGGCAAGGCTAAGGCACGACAACGCAAGGCTAGGCAATGCACGGCAAGGCAAGGAAAGGGTAACTCAAGGCAAGGCACGGTCAGGCGAGGCAAGGCTAAGGCACGACAACGCAAGGCTAGGCAATGCACGGAAGGCAAGCAAAGAGTAACGGAAGGCAAGGAAGGCAAGGGAAAGCAGGGGAAGGCAAGGGTAACGAAAGGAACGGCACGGTAAGGGGAAACAAGGCTAAGGCACGACAACACAGGGCTAGGCAATGCAGGGCAAGGCAAGGAAAGGGTAACGCAAGGCAAGGCACGGTTTGGGGAGGAAGGCGAATGCACGACAACGCAAGGCTAGGCAATGCACGGAAGGCAAGCAAAGAGTAACAGAAGGCAAGGAAGGCAAGGGAAAGCAAGGCAAGGCAAGGGTAACAGAAGGAACGGCACGGCAAGGGGAAACAAGGCTAAGGCACGGCAACGCACGGCTAGGCAATGCACGGCAAGGCAAGGAAAGGGTAACGCAAGGCAAAGCACGGTGAGGCAAGACAAGGCAAATGCACGACAAAGCACGGCTAGGCAATGCACGGCAAGGCAAGGAAAGGGTAACGCAAGGCAAGGCACGGTAAGGCAAGACAAGGCTAATGCACGACAACGCACGGCTAGGCAATGCACGGCCAGGCAAGGATAGGGTAACGCAAGGCAAGGCACGGTGAAGCAAGGCAAGGCAAATGCACGACAACGCACGGCTAGGCAATGCACGGCAAGGCAAGGAAAGGGTAACGCAAGGCAAGGCACGGTCAGGCGAGGCAAGGCTAAGGCACGACAACGCAAGGCTAGGCAATGAACGGAAGGCAAGCAAAGAGTAACGGAAGGCAAGGAAGGCAAGGGAAAGCAAGGGAAGGCAAGGGCAACGAAAGGAACGGCACGGTAAGGGGAAACAAAGCTAAGGCACGACAACACAGGGCTAGGCAATGCAGGGCAAGGCAAGGAAAGGGTAACGCAAGGCAAGGCACGTTTTGGGGAGGAAGGCGAATGCACGACAACGCAAGGCTAGGCAATGCACGGAAGGCAAGCAAAGAGTAACGGAAGGCAAGGAAGGCAAGGGAAAGCAAGGCAAGGCAAGGGTAACAGAAGGAACGGCACGGCAAGGGGAAACAAGGCTAAGGCACGGCAACGCACGGCTAGGCAATGCACGGCAAGGCAAGGAAAGTGTAACGCAAGGCAAGGCACGGTGAGGCAAGGCAAGGCTGATGCACGACAACGCACGGCTAGGCAATGCACGGCAAGGCAAGGAAAGGGTAACGCAAGGCAAGGCACGGTCAGGCGAGGCAAGGCTAAGGCACGACAACGCAAGGCTAGGCAATGCACGGCAAGGCAAGGAAAGGGTAACGCAAGGCAAGGCACGGTAAGGCGCGGCAAGGCTAAGGCACGACGACGCAAGGCTAGGCAATAAACGGAAGGCAAGCAAAGAGTAACGGAAGGCAAGGAAGGCAAGGGAAAGCAGGGGAAGGCAAGGGTAACGGAAGGAACGGCACGGTAAGGGGAAACAAGGCTAAGGCACGACAACGCAGGGCTAGCCAATGCACGGCAAGGAAAGGAAAGGGTAACGCAAGGCAAGGCACCGTTACGCGAGGCAAGGCTAAGGCACGACAACGCAAGGCTAGGCAATGCACGGAAGGCAAGCAAAGAGTAACGGAAGGCAAGGAAGGCAAGGGAAAGCAAGGCAAGGCAAGGGTAACGGAAGGAACGGCACGGCAAGGGGAAACAAGGCTAAGGCACGGCAACGCACGGGTAGGCAATGCACGGCCAGGCAAGGAAAGGGTAACGTAAGGCAAGGCACGGTAAGGCAAGAAAAGGCTAATGCACGACAACGCACGGCTAAGCAATGCACGGCCAGGCAAGGAAAGGGTAACGCAAGGCAAGGCACGGTCAGGCGAGGCAAGGCTAAAGCACGACAACGCAAGGCTAGGCAATGCACGGAAGGCAAGCAAAGAGGATCGGAAGGCAAGGAAGGCTAGGAAAAGCAGGGAAAGGCAAGGGTAACGGAAGGAACGGCACGGTAAGGGCAAACAAGACTAAGGCACGACAACACAGGGCTAGGAAATGCAGGGCAAGGCAAGGAAATTGTAACGCAAGGCAAGGCACGGTTTGGGGAGGCAAAGCTAATGCACGACAACGCAAGGCTAGGCAGTGCACGGCTAGGCAAGGAAAGAGTAACGGAAGGAAAGGAAGGCAAGGCAAAGCAAGGCAAGGCAAGTGTAACAAAAGGCAAGGCACGGCAAGGGGAAACAAGGCTAAGGAACGGCAACGCACGGCTACGCAATGCACGGCCAGGCAAGGAAAGGGTAACGCAAGGCAAGGCACGGTAAGGGAAGACAAGGCTAATGCACGACAACGCACGGCTAGGCAATGCACGGCCAGGCAAGGAAAGGGTAACGCAAGGCAATGCACGGTGAGGCAAGGCAAGGCAAATGCACGACAACGCACGGCTAGGCAATGCACGGCAAGGCAAGGAAAGGGTAACGCAAGGCAAGGCACGGTCAGGCGAGGCAAGGCTAAGGCACGACAACGCAAGGCTAGGCAATGCACGGAAGGCAAGCAAAGAGTAACGGAAGGCAAGGAAGGCAAGGGAAAGCAGGGGAAGGCAAGGGTAACGAAAGGAACGGCACGGTAAGGGGAAACAAGGCTAAGGCACGACAACACAGGGCTAGGCAATGCAGGGCAAGGCAAGGAAAAGGTAACGCAAGGCAAGGCACGGTTTGGGGAGGAAGGCGAATGCACGACAACGCAAGGCTAGGCAATGCACGGAAGGCAAGCAAAGAGTAACAGAAGGCAAGGAAGGCAAGGGAAACAAGGCAAGGCAAGGGTAACAGAAGGAACGGCACGGCAAGGGGAAACAAGGCTAAGGCACGGCAACGCACGGCTAGGCAATGCACGGCAAGGCAAGGAAAGGGTAACGCAAGGCAAAGCACGGTGAGGCAAGACAAGGCAAATGCACGACAAAGCACGGCTAGGCAATGCACGGCAAGGCAAGGAAAGGGTAACGCAAGGCAAGGCACGGTAAGGCAAGACAAGGCTAATGCACGACAACGCACGGCTAGGCAATGCACGGCCAGGCAAGGAAAGGGTAACGCAAGGCAAGGCACGGTGAGGCAAGGCAAGGCAAATGCACGACAACGCACGGCTAGGCAATGCACGGCAAGGCAAGGAAAGGGTAACGCAAGGCAAGGCACGGTCAGGCGAGGCAAGGCTAAGGCACGACAACGCAAGGCTAGGCAATGAACGGAAGGCAAGCAAAGAGTAACGGAAGGCAAGGAAGGCGAGGGAAAGCAAGGGAAGGCAAGGGTAACAGAAGGAACGGCACGGCAAGGGGAAACAAGGCTAAGGCACGGCAACGCACGGCTAGGCAATGCACGGCAAGGCAAGGAAAGGGTAACGCAAGGCAAGGCACGGTCAGGCGAGGCAAGGCTAAGGCACGACAACGCAAGGCTAGGCAATGCACGGCAAGGCAAGGAAAGGGTAACGCAAGGCAAGGAAGGCAAGGGAAAGCAGGGGAAGGCAAGGGTAACGGAAGGAACGGCACGGTAAGGGGAAACAAGGCTAAGGCACGACAACGCAGGGCTAGCCAATGCACGGCAAGGAAAGGAAAGGGTAACGCAAGGCAAGGCACCGTTACGCGAGGCAAGGCTAAGGCACGACAACGCAAGGCTAGGCAATGCACGGAAGGCAAGCAAAGAGTAACGGAAGGCAAGGAAGGCAAGGGAAAGCAAGGCAAGGCAAGGGTAAGGGAAGGAACGGCACGGCAAGGGGAAACAAGGCTAAGGCACGGCAACGCACGCCTAGGCAATGCACGGCAAGGCAAGGAAAGGGTAACGCAAGGCAAGGCACTGTCAGGCGAGGCAAGGCTAAGGCACGACAACGCAAGGCTAGGCAATGCACGGAAGGAAAGCAAAGAGTAACGGAAAGCAATGAAAGAAGGGAAAGCAAGGCAAGGTAAGGGTAACGCAAGGCAAGGCACGGTGAGGCAAGGCAAGGCTGATGCACGACAACGCACGGCTAGGCAATTCACGGCAAGGCAAGGAAAGGGTAACGCAAGGCAAGGCACGGTCAGGCGAGGCAAGGCTAAGGCACGACAACGCAAGGCTAGGCAATGCACGGAAGGCAATCAAAGAGGAACGGAATGCAAGGAAGGCTAGGGAAAGCAGGGAAAGGCAAGGGTAACGGAAGGAACGGCACGGTAAGGGCAAACAAGACTAAGGCACGACAACACAGGGCTAGGCAATGCAGGGCAAGGCAAGGAAATGGTAACGCAAGGCAAGGCACGGTTTGGGGAGGCAAAGCTAATGCACGACAACGCAAGGCTAGGCAGTGCACGGCTAGGCAAGGAAAGAGTAACGGAAGGAAAGGAAGGCAAGGCAAAGCAAGGCAAGGCAAGTGTAACAAAAGGCAAGGCACGGCAAGGGGAAACAAGGCTAAGGAACGGCAACGCACGGCTACGCAATGCACGGCCAGGCAAGGAAAGGGCAACGCAAGGCAAGGCACGGTAAGGCAAGACAAGGCTAATGCACGACAACGCACGGCTAGGCAATGCACGGCCAGGCAAGGAAAGGGTAACGCAAGGCAAGGCACGGTGAGGCAAGGCAAGGCAAATGCACGACAACGCACGGCTAGGCAATGCACGGCAAGGCAAGGAAAGGGTAACGCAAGGCAAGGCACGGTCAGGCGAGGCAAGGCTAAGGCACGACAACGCAAGGCTAGGCAATGAACGGAAGGCAAGCAAAGAGTAACGGAAGGCAAGGAAGGCAAGGGAAAGCAAGGGAAGGCAAGGGCAACGAAAGGAACGGCACGGTAAGGGGAAACAAAGCTAAGGCAGGACAATGCAGGGCTAGGCAATGCACGGCAAGGCAAGGAAAGGGTAACGCAAGGCAAAGCACGGTGAGGCAAGACAAGGCAAATGCACGACAACGCACGGCTAGGCAATGCACGGCAAGGCAAGGAAAGGGTAACTCAAGGCAAGGCACGGTCAGGCGAGGCAAGGCTAAGGCACGACAACGCAAGGCTAGGCAATGCACGGAAGGCAAGCAAAGAGTAACGGAAGGCAAGGAAGGCAAGGGAAAGCAGGGGAAGGCAAGGGTAACGGAAGGAACGGCACGGTAAGGGGAAACAAGGCTAAGGCACGACAACGCAGGGCTAGCCAATGCACGGCAAGGAAAGGAAAGGGTAACGCAAGGCAAGGCACCGTTACGCGAGGCAAGGCTAAGGCACGACAACGCAAGGCTAGGCAATGCACGGAAGGCAAGCAAAGAGTAACGGAAGGCAAGGAAGGCAAGGGAAAGCAAGGCAAGGCAAGGGTAACGGAAGGAACGGCACAGCAAGGGGAAACAAGGCTAAGGCACGGAAACGCACGGCTAGGCAATGCACGGCAAGGCAAGGAAAGGGTAACGCAAGGCAAGGCACTGTCAGGCGAGGCAAGGCTAAGACACGACAACGCAAGGCTAGGCAATGCACGGAAGGAAAGCAAAGAGTAACGGAAGGCAATGAAAGTAAGGGAAAGCAAAGCAAGGTAAGGGTAACGCAAGGCAAGGCACGGTAAGGCAAGACAAGGCTAATGCACGACAACGCAGGGCTAGGCAATTCACGGCAAGGCAAGGAAAGGGTAACGCAAGGCAAGGCACGGTCAGGCGAGGCAAGGCTAAGGCACGACAACGCAAGGCTAGGCAATGCACGGAAGGCAAGCAAAGAGGAACGGAAGGCAAGGAAGGCTAGGGAAAGCAGGGAAAGGCAAGGGCAACGAAAGGAACGGCACGGTAAGGGGAAACAAAGCTAAGGCTCGACAATGCAGGGCTAGGCAATGCACGGCAAGGCAAGGAAAGGGTAACGCAAGGCAAGGCACGGTTTGGGGAGGCAAAGCTAATGCACGACAACGCAAGGCTAGGCAGTGCACGGCTAGGCAAGGAAAGCGTAACTCAAGGCAAGGCACGGTCAGGCGAGGCAAGGCTAAGGCACGACAACGCAAGGCTAGGCAATGCACGGAAGGCAAGCAAAGAGTAACGGAAGGCAAGGAAGGCAAGGGAAAGCAGGGGAAGGCAAGGGTAACGAAAGGAACGGCACGGTAAGGGGAAACAAGGCTAAGGGACGACAACACAGGGCTAGGCAATGCAGGGCAAGGCAAGGAAAGGGTAACGCAAGGCAAGGCACGGTTTGGGGAGGAAGGCGAATGCACGACAACGCAAGGCTAGGCAATGCACGGAAGGCAAGCAAAGAGTAACAGAAGGCAAGGAAGTCAAGGGAAAGCAAGGCAAGGCAAGGGTAACAGAAGGAACGGCACGGCAAGGGGAAACAAGGCTAAGGCACGGCAACGCACGGCTAGGCAATGCACGGCAAGGCAAGGAAAGGGTAACGCAAGGCAAAGCACGGTGAGGCAAGACAAGGCAAATGCACGACAAAGCACGGCTAGGCAATGCACGGCAAGGCAAGGAAAGGGTAACGCAAGGCAAGGCACGGTAAGGCAAGACAAGGCTAATGCACGACAACGCACGGCTAGGCAATGCACGGCCAGGCAAGGAAAGGGTAACGCAAGGCAAGGCACGGTGAGGCAAGGCAAGGCAAATGCACGACAACGCACGGCTAGGCAATGCACGGCAAGGCAAGGAAAGGGTAACGCAAGGCAAGGCACGGTCAGGCGAGGCAAGGCTAAGGCACGACAACGCAAGGCTAGGCAATGAACGGAAGGCAAGCAAAGAGTAACGGAAGGCAAGGAAGGCAAGGGAAAGCAAGGGAAGGCAAGGGCAACGAAAGGAACGGCACGGTAAGGGGAAACAAAGCTAAGGCACGACAACACAGGGCTAGGCAATGCAGGGCAAGGCAAGGAAAGGGTAACGCAAGGCAAGGCACGTTTTGGGGAGGAAGGCGAATGCACGACAACGCAAGGCTAGGCAATGCACTGAAGGCAAGCAAAGAGTAACGGAAGGCAAGGAAGGCAAGGGAAAGCAAGGCAAGGCAAGGGTAACAGAAGGAACGGCACGGCAAGGGGAAACAAGGCTAAGGCACGGCAACGCACGGCTAGGCAATGCACGGCAAGGCAAGGAAAGTGTAACGCAAGGCAAGGCACGGTGAGGCAAGGCAAGGCTGATGCACGACAACGCACGGCTAGGCAATGCACGGCAAGGCAAGGAAAGGGTAACGCAAGGCAAGGCACGGTCAGGCGAGGCAAGGCTAAGGCACGACAACGCAAGGCTAGGCAATGCACGGCAAGGCAAGGAAAGGGTAACTCAAGGCAAGGCACGGTCAGGCGAGGCAAGGCTAAGGCACGACAACGCAAGGCTAGGCAATGCACGGAAGGCAAGCAAAGAGTAACGGAAGGCAAGGAAGGCAAGGGAAAGCAGGGGAAGGCAAGGGTAACGAAAGGAACGGCACGGTAAGGGGAAACAAGGCTAAGGCACGACAACACAGGGCTAGGCAATGCAGGGCAAGGCAAGGAAAGGGTAACGCAAGGCAAGGCACGGTTTGGGGAGGAAGGCGAATGCACGACAACGCAAGGCTAGGCAATGCACGGAAGGCAAGCAAAGAGTAACAGAAGGCAAGGAAGGCAAGGGAAAGCAAGGCAAGGCAAGGGTAACAGAAGGAACGGCACGGCAAGGGGAAACAAGGCTAAGGCACGGCAACGCACGGCTAGGCAATGCACGGCAAGGCAAGGAAAGTGTAACGCAAGGCAAGGCACGGTGAGGCAAGGCAAGGCTGATGCACGACAACGCACGGCTAGGCAATGCACGGCAAGGCAAGGAAAGGGTAACGCAAGGCAAGGCACGGTCAGGCGAGGCAAGGCTAAGGCACGACAACGCAAGGCTAGGCAATGCACGGCAAGGCAAGGAAAGGGTAACGCAAGGCAAGGCACGGTAAGGCGCGGCAAGGCTAAGGCACGACAACGCAAGGCTAGGCAATAAACGGAAGGCAAGCAAAAAGTAACGGAAGGCAAGGAAGGCAAGGGAAAGCAGGGGAAGGCAAGGGTAACGGAAGGAACGGCACGGTAAGGGGAAACAAGGCTAAGGCAAGACCACGCAGGGCTAGCCAATGCACGGCAAGGAAAGGAAAGGGTAACGCAAGGCAAGGCACCGTTACGCGAGGCAAGGCTAAGGCACGACAACGCAAGGCTAGGCAATGCACGGAAGGCAAGCAAAGAGTAACGGAAGGCAAGGAAGGCAAGGGAAAGCAAGGCAAGGCAAGGGTAACGGAAGGAACGGCACGGCAAGTGGAAACAAGGCTAAGGCACGGCAACGCACGGGTAGGCAATGCACGGCCAGGCAAGGAAAGGGTAACGTCAGGCAAGGCACGGTAAGGCAAGACAAGGCTAATGCACGACAACGCACGGCTAAGCAATGCACGGCCAGGCAAGGAAAGGGTAACGCAAGGCAAGGCACGGTCAGGCGAGGCAAGGCTAAAGCACGACAACGCAAGGCTAGGCAATGCACGGAAGGCAAGCAAAGAGGAACGGAAGGCAAGGAAGGCTAGGAAAACCAGGGAAAGGCAAGGGTAACGGAAGGAACGGCACGGTAAGGGCAAACAAGACTAAGGCACGACAACACAGGGCTAGGAAATGCAGGGCAAGGCAAGGAAATTGTAACGCAAGGCAAGGCACGGTTTGGGGAGGCAAAGCTAATGCACGACAACGCAAGGCTAGGCAGTGCACGGCTAGGCAAGGAAAGAGTAACGGAAGGAAAGGAAGGCAAGGCAAAGCAAGGCAAGGCAAGTGTAACAAAAGGCAAGGCACGGCAAGGGGAAACAAGGCTAAGGAACGGCAACGCACGGCTACGCAATGCACGGCCAGGCAAGGAAAGGGTAACGCAAGGCAAGGCACGGTGAGGCAAGGCAAGGCAAATGCACGACAACGCACGGCTAGGCAATGCACGGCAAGGCAAGGAAAGGGTAACGCAAGGCAAGGCACGGTCAGGCGAGGCAAGGCTAAGGCACGACAACGCAAGGCTAGGCAATGCACGGCAAGGCAAGGAAAGGGTAACTCAAGGCAAGGCACGGTCAGGCGAGGCAAGGCTAAGGCACGACAACGCAAGGCTAGGCAATGCACGGAAGGCAAGCAAAGAGTAACGGAAGGCAA
Source organism: Macrotis lagotis (assembly GCF_037893015.1). Lineage (NCBI taxonomy): Eukaryota > Metazoa > Chordata > Mammalia > Peramelemorphia > Peramelidae > Macrotis > Macrotis lagotis. The sequence goes on from NW_027421911.1 coordinate 101,742, forward strand.
GGAAGGCAAGGGAAAGCAGGGGAAGGCAAGGGTAACGAAAGGAACGGCACGGTAAGGGGAAACAAGGCTAAGGCACGACAACACAGGGCTAGGCAATGCAGGGCAAGGCAAGGAAAGGGTAACGCAAGGCAAGGCACGGTTTGGGGAGGAAGGCGAATGCACGACAACGCAAGGCTAGGCAATGCACGGAAGGCAAGCAAAGAGTAACAGAAGGCAAGGAAGGCAAGGGAAAGCAAGGCAAGGCAAGGGTAACAGAAGGAACGGCACGGCAAGGGGAAACAAGGCTAAGGCACGGCAACGCACGGCTAGGCAATGCACGGCAAGGCAAGGAAAGGGTAACGCAAGGCAAAGCACGGTGAGGCAAGACAAGGCAAATGCACGACAAAGCACGGCTAGGCAATGCACGGCAAGGCAAGGAAAGGGTAACGCAAGGCAAGGCACGGTAAGGCAAGACAAGGCTAATGCACGACAACGCACGGCTAGGCAATGCACGGCCAGGCAAGGAAAGGGTAACGCAAGGCAAGGCACGGTGAGGCAAGGCAAGGCAAATGCACGACAACGCACGGCTAGGCAATGCACGGCAAGGCAAGGAAAGGGTAACGCAAGGCAAGGCACGGTCAGGCGAGGCAAGGCTAAGGCACGACAACGCAAGGCTAGGCAATGAACGGAAAGCAAGCAAAGAGTAACGGAAGGCAAGGAAGGCAAGGGAAAGCAAGGGAAGGCAAGGGCAACGAAAGGAACGGCACGGTAGGGGGAAACAAAGCTAAGGCAGGACAATGCAGGGCTAGGCAATGCACGGCAAGGCAAGGAAAGGGTAACGCAAGGCAAAGCACGGTGAGGCAAGACAAGGCAAATGCACGACAACGCACGGCTAGGCAATGCACGGCAAGGCAAGGAAAGGGTAACTCAAGGCAAGGCACGGTCAGGCGAGGCAAGGCTAAGGCACGACAACGCAAGGCTAGGCAATGCACGGAAGGCAAGCAAAGAGTAACGGAAGGCAAGGAAGGCAAGGGAAAGCAGGGGAAGGCAAGGGTAACGGAAGGAACGGCACGGTAAGGGGAAACAAGGCTAAGGCACGACAACGCAGGGCTAGCCAATGCACGGCAAGGAAAGGAAAGGGTAACGCAAGTCAAGGCACCGTTACGCGAGGCAAGGCTAAGGCACGACAACGCAAGGCTAGGCAATGCACGGAAGGCAAGCAAAGAGTAACGGAAGGCAAGGAAGGCAAGGGAAAGCAAGGCAAGGCAAGGGTAACGGAAGGAACGGCACAGCAAGGGGAAACAAGGCTAAGGCACGGAAACGCACGGCTAGGCAATGCACGGCAAGGCAAGGAAAGGGTAACGCAAGGGAAGGCACTGTCAGGCGAGGCAAGGCTAAGACACGACAACGCAAGGCTAGGCAATGCACGGAAGGCAAGCAAAGAGGAACGGAAGGCAAGGAAGGCTAGGGAAAGCAGGGAAAGGCAAGGGCAACGAAAGGAACGGCACGGTAAGGGGAAACAAAGCTAAGGCACGACAATGCAGGGCTAGGCAATGCACGGCAAGGCAAGGAAAGGGTAACGCAAGGCAAGGCACGGTTTGGGGAGGCAAAGCTAATGCACGACAACGCAAGGCTAGGCAGTGCACGGCTAGGCAAAGAAAGGGTAACTCAAGGCAAGGCACGGTCAGGCGAGGCAAGGCTAAGGCACGACAACGCAAGGCTAGGCAATGCACGGAAGGCAAGCAAAGAGTAACGGAAGGCAAGGAAGGCAAGGGAAAGCAGGGGAAGGCAAGGGTAACGAAAGGAACGGCACGGTAAGGGGAAACAAGGCTAAGGCACGACAAGACAGGGCTAGGCAATGCAGGGCAAGGCAAGGAAAGGGTAACGTAAGGCAAGGCACGGTTTGGGGAGGAAGGCGAATGCACGACAACGCAAGGCTAGGCAATGCACGGAAGGCAAGCAAAGAGTAACAGAAGGCAAGGAAGTCAAGGGAAAGCAAGGCAAGGCAAGGGTAACAGAAGGAACGGCACGGCAAGGGGAAACAAGGCTAAGGCACGGCAACGCACGGCTAGGCAATGCACGGCAAGGCAAGGAAAGGGTAACGCAAGGCAAAGCACGGTGAGGCAAGACAAGGCAAATGCACGACAAAGCACGGCTAGGCAATGCACGGCAAGGCAAGGAAAGGGTAACGCAAGGCAAGGCACGGTAAGGCAAGACAAGGCTAATGCACGACAACGCACGGCTAGGCAATGCACGGCCAGGCAAGGAAAGGGTAACGCAAGGCAAGGCACGGTGAGGCAAGGCAAGGCAAATGCACGACAACGCACGGCTAGGCAATGCACGGCAAGGCAAGGAAAGGGTAACGCAAGGCAAGGCACGGTCAGGCGAGGCAAGGCTAAGGCACGACAACGCAAGGCTAGGCAATGAACGGAAGGCAAGCAAAGAGTAACGGAAGGCAAGGAAGGCAAGGGAAAGCAAGGGAAGGCAAGGGCAACGAAAGGAACGGCACGGTAAGGGGAAACAAAGCTAAGGCACGACAACACAGGGCTAGGCAATGCAGGGCAAGGCAAGGAAAGGGTAACGCAAGGCAAGGCACGTTTTGGGGAGGAAGGCGAATGCACGACAACGCAAGGCTAGGCAATGCACTGAAGGCAAGCAAAGAGTAACGGAAGGCAAGGAAGGCAAGGGAAAGCAAGGCAAGGCAAGGGTAACAGAAGGAACGGCACGGCAAGGGGAAACAAGGCTAAGGCACGGCAACGCACGGCTAGGCAATGCACGGCAAGGCAAGGAAAGTGTAACGCAAGGCAAGGCACGGTGAGGCAAGGCAAGGCTGATGCACGACAACGCACGGCTAGGCAATGCACGGCAAGGCAAGGAAAGGGTAACGCAAGGCAAGGCACGGTCAGGCGAGGCAAGGCTAAGGCACGACAACGCAAGGCTAGGCAATGCACGGCAAGGCAAGGAAAGGGTAACTCAAGGCAAGGCACGGTCAGGCGAGGCAAGGCTAAGGCACGACAACGCAAGGCTAGGCAATGCACGGAAGGCAAGCAAAGAGTAACGGAAGGCAAGGAAGGCAAGGGAAAGCAGGGGAAGGCAAGGGTAACCAAAGGAACGGCACGGTAAGGGGAAACAAGGCTAAGGCACGACAACACAGGGCTAGGCAATGCAGGGCAAGGCAAGGAAAGGGTAACGCAAGGCAAGGCACGGTTTGGGGAGGAAGGCGAATGCACGACAACGCAAGGCTAGGCAATGCACGGAAGGCAAGCAAAGAGTAACAGAAGGCAAGGAAGGCAAGGGAAAGCAAGGCAAGGCAAGGGTAACAGAAGGAACGGCACGGCAAGGGGAAACAAGGCTAAGGCACGGCAACGCACGGCTAGGCAATGCACGGCAAGGCAAGGAAAGGGTAACGCAAGGCAAAGCACGGTGAGGCAAGACAAGGCAAATGCACGACAAAGCACGGCTAGGCAATGCACGGCAAGGCAAGGAAAGGGTAACGCAAGGCAAGGCACGGTAAGGCAAGACAAGGCTAATGCACGACAACGCACGGCTAGGCAATGCACGGCCAGGCAAGGATAGGGTAACGCAAGGCAAGGCACGGTGAAGCAAGGCAAGGCAAATGCACGACAACGCACGGCTAGGCAATGCACGGCAAGGCAAGGAAAGGGTAACGCAAGGCAAGGCACGGTCAGGCGAGGCAAGGCTAAGGCACGACAACGCAAGGCTAGGCAATGAACGGAAGGCAAGCAAAGAGTAACGGAAGGCAAGGAAGGCAAGGGAAAGCAAGGGAAGGCAAGGGCAACGAAAGGAACGGCACGGTAAGGGGAAACAAAGCTAAGGCACGACAACACAGGGCTAGGCAATGCAGGGCAAGGCAAGGAAAGGGTAACGCAAGGCAAGGCACGTTTTGGGGAGGAAGGCGAATGCACGACAACGCAAGGCTAGGCAATGCACGGAAGGCAAGCAAAGAGTAACGGAAGGCAAGGAAGGCAAGGGAAAGCAAGGCAAGGCAAGGGTAACAGAAGGAACGGCACGGCAAGGGGAAACAAGGCTAAGGCACGGCAACGCACGGCTAGGCAATGCACGGCAAGGCAAGGAAAGTGTAACGCAAGGCAAGGCACGGTGAGGCAAGGCAAGGCTGATGCACGACAACGCACGGCTAGGCAATGCACGGCAAGGCAAGGAAAGGGTAACGCAAGGCAAGGCACGGTCAGGCGAGGCAAGGCTAAGGCACGACAACGCAAGGCTAGGCAATGCACGGCAAGGCAAGGAAAGGGTAACGCAAGGCAAGGCACGGTAAGGCGCGGCAAGGCTAAGGCACGACGACGCAAGGCTAGGCAATAAACGGAAGGCAAGCAAAGAGTAACGGAAGGCAAGGAAGGCAAGGGAAAGCAGGGGAAGGCAAGGGTAACGGAAGGAACGGCACGGTAAGGGGAAACAAGGCTAAGGCACGACAACGCAGGGCTAGCCAATGCACGGCAAGGAAAGGAAAGGGTAACGCAAGGCAAGGCACCGTTACGCGAGGCAAGGCTAAGGCACGACAACGCAAGGCTAGGCAATGCACGGAAGGCAAGCAAAGAGTAACGGAAGGCAAGGAAGGCAAGGGAAAGCAAGGCAAGGCAAGGGTAACGGAAGGAACGGCACGGCAAGGGGAAACAAGGCTAAGGCACGGCAACGCACGGGTAGGCAATGCACGGCCAGGCAAGGAAAGGGTAACGTAAGGCAAGGCACGGTAAGGCAAGAAAAGGCTAATGCACGACAACGCACGGCTAAGCAATGCACGGCCAAGCAAGGAAAGGGTAACGCAAGGCAAGGCACGGTCAGGCGAGGCAAGGCTAAAGCACGACAACGCAAGGCTAGGCAATGCACGGAAGGCAAGCAAAGAGGAACGGAAGGCAAGGAAGGCTAGGAAAAGCAGGGAAAGGCAAGGGTAACGGAAGGAACGGCACGGTAAGGGCAAACAAGACTAAGGCACGACAACACAGGGCTAGGAAATGCAGGGCAAGGCAAGGAAATTGTAACGCAAGGCAAGGCACGGTTTGGGGAGGCAAAGCTAATGCACGACAACGCAAGGCTAGGCAGTGCACGGCTAGGCAAGGAAAGAGTAACGGAAGGAAAGGAAGGCAAGGCAAAGCAAGGCAAGGCAAGTGTAACAAAAGGCAAGGCACGGCAAGGGGAAACAAGGCTAAGGAACGGCAACGCACGGCTACGCAATGCACGGCCAGGCAAGGAAAGGGTAACGCAAGGCAAGGCACGGTAAGGGAAGACAAGGCTAATGCACGACAACGCACGGCTAGGCAATGCACGGCCAGGCAAGGAAAGGGTAACGCAAGGCAATGCACGGTGAGGCAAGGCAAGGCAAATGCACGACAACGCACGGCTAGGCAATGCACGGCAAGGCAAGGAAAGGGTAACGCAAGGCAAGGCACGGTCAGGCGAGGCAAGGCTAAGGCACGACAACGCAAGGCTAGGCAATGCACGGCAAGGCAAGGAAAGGGTAACTCAAGGCAAGGCACGGTCAGGCGAGGCAAGGCTAAGGCACGACAACGCAAGGCTAGGCAATGCACGGAAGGCAAGCAAAGAGTAACGGAAGGCAAGGAAGGCAAGGGAAAGCAGGGGAAGGCAAGGGTAACGGAAGGAACGGCACGGTAAGGGGAAACAAGGCTAAGGCACGACAACGCAGGGCTAGCCAATGCACGGCAAGGAAAGGAAAGGGTAACGCAAGGCAAGGCACCGTTACGCGACGCAAGGCTAAGGCACGACAACGCAAGGCTAGGCAATGCACGGAAGGCAAGCAAAGAGTAACGGAAGGCAAGGAAGGCAAGGGAAAGCAAGGCAAGGCAAGGGTAACGGAAGGAACGGCACGGAAAGGGGAAACAAGGCTAAGGCACGGCAACGCACGGCTAGGCAATGCACGGCAAGGAAGGAAAGCGTAACGCAAGGCAACGCACGGTCAGGCGAGGCAAGGCTAAGGAACGACAACGCAAGGCTAGGCAATGCACGGAAGGCAAGCAAAGAGGAACGGAAGGCAAGGAAGGGTAGGGAAAGCAGGGAAAGGCAAGGGTAACGGAAGGAACGGCACGGTAAGGGCAAACAATACTAAGGCACGACAACACAGGGCTAGGCAATGCAGGGCAAGGCAAGGAAATGGTAACGCAAGGCAAGGCACGGTTTGGGGAGGCACAGCTAATGCACGACAACGCAAGGCTAGGCAGTGCACGGCTAGGCAAGGAAAGAGTAACGGAAGGAAAGGAAGGCAAGGCAAAGCAAGGCAAGGCAAGTGTAACAAAAGGCAAGGCACGGCAAGGGGAAACAAGGCTAAGGAACGGCAACGCACGGCTACGCAATGCACGGCCAGGCAAGGAAAGGGTAACGCAAGGCAAGGCACAGTAAGGGAAGACAAGGCTAATGCACGACAACGCACGGCTAGGCAATGCACGGCCAGGCAAGGAAAGGGTAACGCAAAGCAAGGAACGGTGAGGCAAGGCAAGTCAAATGCACGACAACGCACGGCTAGGCAATGCACGGCAAGGCAAGGAAAGAGTAACGGAAGGAAAGGAAGGCAAGGCAAAGCAAGGCAAGGCAAGTGTAACAAAAGGCAAGGCACGGCAAGGGGAAACAAGGCTAAGGAACGGCAACGCACGGCTACGCAATGCACGGCCAGGCAAGGAAAGGGTAACGCAAGGCAAGGCACAGTAAGGGAAGACAAGGCTAATGCACGACAACGCACGGCTAGGCAATGCACGGCAAGGCAAGGAAAGGGTAACGCAAGGCAAGGCACGGTCAGGCGAGGCAAGGCTAAGGCACGACAACGCAAGGCTAGGCAATGAACGGAAGGCAAGCAAAGAGTAACGGAAGGCAAGGAAGGCAAGGGAAAGCAAGGGAAGGCAAAGGGCAACGAAAGGAACGGCACGGGAAGGGGAAACAAAGCTAAGGCACGACAATGCAGGGCTAGGCAATGCACGGCAAGGCAAGGAAAGGGTAACGCAAGGCAAAGCACGGTGAGGCGAGGCAAGGCTAAGGCACGACAACGCAAGGCTAGGCAATGCACGGCAAGGCAAGGAAAGGGTAACGCAAGGCAAGGCACGGTAAGGCGCGGCAAGGCTAAGGCACGACAACGCAAGGCTAGGCAATAAACGGAAGGCAAGCAAAGAGTAACGGAAGGCAAGGAAGGCAAGGGAAAGCAGGGGAAGGCAAGGGTAACGGAAGGAACGGCACGGTAAGCGGAAACAAGGCTAAGGCACGACAACGCAGGGCTAGCCAATGCACGGCAAGGAAAGGAAAGGGTAACGCAAGGCAAGGCACCCTTACGCGAGGCAAGGCTAAGGCACGACAACGCAAGGCTAGGCAATGCACGGAAGGCAAGCAAAGAGTTACGGAAGGCAAGGAAGGCAAGGGAAAGCAAGGCAAGGCAAGGGTACCAGAAGGAACGGCACGGCAAGGGGAAACAAGGCTAAGGCACGGCAACGCACGGCTAGGCAATGCACGGCCAGGGAAGGAAAGGGTAACGCAAGGCAAGGCACGGTAAGGCAAGACAAGGCTAATGCACGACAACGCACGGCTAGGCAATGCACGGCCAGGCAAGGAAAGGGTAACGCAAGGCAAGGCACGGTGAGGCAAGGCAAGGCAAATGCACGACAACGCACGGCTAGGCAATGCACGGGAAGGCAAGGAAAGGGTAACGCAAGGCAAGGCACGGTCAGGCGAGGCAAGTGTAAGGCACGACAACGCAAGGCTAGGCAATGAACCGAAGGCAAGCAAAGAGTAACGGAAGGCAAGGAAGGCAAGGGAAAGCAAGGGAAGGCAAGGGCAACGAAAGGAACGGCACGGTAAGGGGAAACAAAGCTAAGGAACGACAATGCAGGGCTAGGCAATGCACGGCAATGCAAGGAAAGGGTAACGCAAGGCAAAGCACGGTGAGGCAAGACAAGGCAAATGCACGACAACGCACGGCTAGGCAATGCACGGCAAGGCAAGGAAAGGGTAACGCAAAGCAAGGCACGGTCAGGCGAGGCAAGGCTAAGGCACGACAACGCAAGGCTAGGCAATGAACGGAAGGCAAGCAAAGAGTAACGGAAGGCAAGGAAGGCAAGGGAAAGCAAGGGAAGGCAAGGGCAACGAAAGGAACGGCACGGTAAGGGGAAACAAAGCTAAGGCAGGACAATGCAGGGCTAGGCAATGCACGGCAAGGCAAGGAAAGGGTAACGCAAGGCAAAGCACGGTGAGGCAAGACAAGGCAAATGCACGACAACGCACGGCTAGGCAATGCACGGCAAGGCAAGGAAAGGGTAACTCAAGGCAAGGCACGGTCAGGCGAGGCAAGGCTAAGGCACGACAACGCAAGGCTAGGCAATGCACGGAAGGCAAGCAAAGAGTAACGGAAGGCAAGGAAGGCAAGGGAAAGCAGGGGAAGGCAAGGGTAACGGAAGGAACGGCACGGTAAGGGGAAACAAGGCTAAGGCACGACAACGCAGGGCTAGCCAATGCACGGCAAGGAAAGGAAAGGGTAACGCAAGGCAAGGCACCGTTACGCGAGGCAAGGCTAAGGCACGACAACGCAAGGCTAGGCAATGCACGGAAGGCAAGCAAAGAGTAACGGAAGGCAAGGAAGGCAAGGGAAAGCAAGGCAAGGCAAGGGTAACGGAAGGAACGGCACAGCAAGGGGAAACAAGGCTAAGGCACGGAAACGCACGGCTAGGCAATGCACGGCAAGGCAAGGAAAGGGTAACGCAAGGCAAGGCACTGTCAGGCGAGGCAAGGCTAAGACACGACAACGCAAGGCTAGGCAATGCACGGAAGGAAAGCAAAGAGTAACGGAAGGCAATGAAAGTAAGGGAAAGCAAAGCAAGGTAAGGGTAACGCAAGGCAAGGCACGGTAAGGCAAGACTAGGCTAATGCACGACAACGCAGGGCTAGGCAATTCACGGCCAGGCAAGGAAAGGGTAACGCAAGGCAAGGCACGGTCAGGCGAGGCAAGGCTAAGGCACGACAACGCAAGGCTAGGCAATGCACGGAAGGCAAGCAAAGAGGAACGGAAGGCAAGGAAGGCTAGGGAAAGCAGGGAAAGGCAAGGGCAACGAAAGGAACGGCACGGTAAGGGGAAACAAAGCTAAGGCACGACAATGCAGGGCTAGGCAATGCACGGCAAGGCAAGGAAAGGGTAACGCAAGGCAAGGCACGGTTTGGGGAGGCAAAGCTAATGCACGACAACGCAAGGCTAGGCAGTGCACGGCTAGGCAAGGAAAGGGTAACTCAAGGCAAGGCACGGTCAGGCGAGGCAAGGCTAAGGCACGACAACGCAAGGCTAGGCAATGCACGGAAGGCAAGCAAAGAGTAACGGAAGGCAAGGAAGGCAAGGGAAAGCAGGGGAAGGCAAGGGTAACGAAAGGAACGGCACGGTAAGGGGAAACAAGGCTAAGGGACGACAACACAGGGCTAGGCAATGCAGGGCAAGGCAAGGAAAGGGTAACGCAAGGCAAGGCACGGTTTGGGGAGGAAGGCGAATGCACGACAACGCAAGGCTAGGCAATGCACGGAAGGCAAGCAAAGAGTAACAGAAGGCAAGGAAGTCAAGGGAAAGCAAGGCAAGGCAAGGGTAACAGAAGGAACGGCACGGCAAGGGGAAACAAGGCTAAGGCACGGCAACGCACGGCTAGGCAATGCACGGCAAGGCAAGGAAAGGGTAACGCAAGGCAAAGCACGTTGAGGCAAGACAAGGCAAATGCACGACAAAGCACGGCTAGGCAATGCACGGCAAGGCAAGGAAAGGGTAACGCAAGGCAAGGCACGGTAAGGCAAGACAAGGCTAATGCACGACAACGCACGGCTAGGCAATGCACGGCCAGGCAAGGAAAGGGTAACGCAAGGCAAGGCACGGTGAGGCAAGGCAAGGCAAATGCACGACAACGCACGGCTAGGCAATGCACGGCAAGGCAAGGAAAGGGTAACGCAAGGCAAGGCACGGTCAGGCGAGGCAAGGCTAAGGCACGACAACGCAAGGCTAGGCAATGAACGGAAGGCAAGCAAAGAGTAACGGAAGGCAAGGAAGGCAAGGGAAAGCAAGGGAAGGCAAGGGCAACGAAAGGAACGGCACGGTAAGGGGAAACAAAGCTAAGGCACGACAACACAGGGCTAGGCAATGCAGGGCAAGGCTAGGAAAGGGTAACGCAAGGCAAGGCACGTTTTGGGGAGGAAGGCGAATGCACGACAACGCAAGGCTAGGCAATGCACTGAAGGCAAGCAAAGAGTAACGGAAGGCAAGGAAGGCAAGGGAAAGCAAGGCAAGGCAAGGGTAACAGAAGGAACGGCACGGCAAGGGGAAACAAGGCTAAGGCACGGCAACGCACGGCTAGGCAATGCACGGCAAGGCAAGGAAAGTGTAACGCAAGGCAAGGCACGGTGAGGCAAGGCAAGGCTGATGCACGACAACGCACGGCTAGGCAATGCACGGCAAGGCAAGGAAAGGGTAACGCAAGGCAAGGCACGGTCAGGCGACGCAAGGCTAAGGCACGACAACGCAAGGCTAGGCAATGCACGGCAAGGCAAGGAAAGGGTAACTCAAGGCAAGGCACGGTCAGGCGAGGCAAGGCTAAGGCACGACAACGCAAGGCTAGGCAATGCACGGAAGGCAAGCAAAGAGTAACGGAAGGCAAGGAAGGCAAGGGAAAGCAGGGGAAGGCAAGGGTAACGAAAGGAACGGCACGGTAAGGGGAAACAAGGCTAAGGCACGACAACACAGGGCTAGGCAATGCAGGGCAAGGCAAGGAAAGGGTAACGCAAGGCAAGGCACGGTTTGGGGAGGAAGGCGAATGCACGACAACGCAAGGCTAGGCAATGCACGGAAGGCAAGCAAAGAGTAACAGAAGGCAAGGAAGGCAAGGGAAAGCAAGGCAAGGCAAGGGTAACAGAAGGAACGGCACGGCAAGGGGAAACAAGGCTAAGGCACGGCAACGCACGGCTAGGCAATGCACGGCAAGGCAAGGAAAGGGTAACGCAAGGCAAAGCACGGTGAGGCAAGACAAGGCAAATGCACGACAAAGCACGGCTAGGCAATGCACGGCAAGGCAAGGAAAGGGTAACGCAAGGCAAGGCACGGTAAGGCAAGACAAGGCTAATGCACGACAACGCACGGCTAGGCAATGCACGGCCAGGCAAGGAAAGGGTAACGCAAGGCAAGGCACGGTGAGGCAAGGCAAGGCAAATGCACGACAACGCACGGCTAGGCAATGCACGGCAAGGCAAGGAAAGGGTAACGCAAGGCAAGGCACGGTCAGGCGAGGCAAGGCTAAGGCACGACAACGCAAGGCTAGGCAATGAACGGAAGGCAAGCAAAGAGTAACGGAAGGCAAGGAAGGCAAGGGAAAGCAAGGGAAGGCAAGGGCAACGAAAGGAACGGCACGGTAAGGGGAAACAAAGCTAAGGCACGACAACACAGGGCTAGGCAATGCAGGGCAAGGCAAGGAAAGGGTAACGCAAGGCAAGGCACGTTTTGGGGAGGAAGGCGAATGCACGACAACGCAAGGCTAGGCAATGCACGGAAGGCAAGCAAAGAGTAACGGAAGGCAAGGAAGGCAAGGGAAAGCAACGCAAGGCAAGGGTAACAGAAGGAACGGCACGGCAAGGGGAAACAAGGCTAAGGCACGGCAACGCACGGCTAGGCAATGCACGGCAAGGCAAGGAAAGTGTAACGCAAGGCAAGGCACGGTGAGGCAAGGCAAGGCTGATGCACGACAACGCACGGCTCGGCAATGCACGGCAAGGCAAGGAAAGGGTAACGCAAGGCAAGGCACGGTCAGGCGAGGCAAGGCTAAGGCACGACAACGCAAGGCTAGGCAATGCACGGCAAGGCAAGGAAAGGGTAACGCAAGGCAAGGCACGGTAAGGCGCGGCAAGGCTAAGGCACGACAACGCAAGGCTAGGCAATAAACGGAAGGCAAGCAAAAAGTAACGGAAGGCAAGGAAGGCAAGGGAAAGCAGGGGAAGGCAAGGGTAACGGAAGGAACGGCACGGTAAGGAGAAACAAGGCTAAGGCAAGACCACGCAGGGCTAGCCAATGCACGGCAAGGAAAGGAAAGGGTAACGCAAGGCAAGGCACCGTTACGCGAGGCAAGGCTAAGGCACGACAACGCAAGGCTAGGCAATGCACGGAAGGCAAGCAAAGAGTAACGGAATGCAAGGAAGGCAAGGGAAAGCAAGGCAAGGCAAGGGTAACGGAAGGAACGGCACGGCAAGTGGAAACAAGGCTAAGGCACGGCAACGCACGGGTAGGCAATGCACGGCCAGGCAAGGAAAGGGTAACGTCAGGCAAGGCACGGTAAGGCAAGACAAGGCTAATGCACGACAACGCACGGCTAAGCAATGCACGGCCAGGCAAGGAAAGGGTAACGCAAGGCAAGGCACGGTCAGGCGAGGCAAGGCTAAAGCACGACAACGCAAGGCTAGGCAATGCACGGAAGGCAAGCAAAGAGGAACGGAAGGCAAGGAAGGCTAGGAAAACCAGGGAAAGGCAAGGGTAACGGAAGGAACGGCACGGTAAGGGCAAACAAGACTAAGGCACGACAACACAGGGCTAGGAAATGCAGGGCAAGGCAAGGAAATGGTAACGCAAGGCAAGGCACGGTTTGGGGAGGCAAAGCTAATGCACGACAACGCAAGGCTAGGCAGTGCACGGCTAGGCAAGGAAAGAGTAACGGAAGGAAAGGAAGGCAAGGCAAAGCAAGGCAAGGCAAGTGTAACAAAAGGCAAGGCACGGCAAGGGGAAACAAGGCTAAGGAACGGCAACGCACGGCTACGCAATGCACGGCCAGGCAAGGAAAGGGTAACGCAAGGCAAGGCACGGTAAGGGAAGACAAGGCTAATGCACGACAACGCACGGCTAGGCAATGCACGGCCAGGCAAGGAAAGGGTAACGCAAGGCAAGGCACGGTGAGGCAAGGCAAGGCAAATGCACGACAACGCACGGCTAGGCAATTCACGGCAAGGCAAGGAAAGGGTAACGCAAGGCAAGGCACGGTCAGGCGAGGCAAGGCTAAGGCACGACAACGCCAGGCTAGGCAATAAACGGAAGGCAATCAAAGAGTAACGGAAGGCAAGGAAGGCAAGGGAAAGCAGGGGAAGGCAAGGGTAACGGAAGGAACGGCACGGTAAGGGGAAACAAGGCTAAGGCACGACAACGCAGGGCTAGCCAATGCACGGCAAGGAAAGGAAAGGGTAACGCAAGGCAAGGCACCGTTACGCGACGCAAGGCTAAGGCACGACAACGCAAGGCTAGGCAATGCACGGAAGGCAAGCAAAGAGTAACGGAAGGCAAGGAAGGCAAGGGAAAGCAAGGCAAGGCAAGGGTAACGGAAGGAACGGCACGGAAAGGGGAAACAAGGCTAAGGCACGGCAACGCACGGCTAGGCAATGCACGGCAAGGAAGGAAAGCGTAACGCAAGGCAACGCACGGTCAGGCGAGGCAAGGCTAAGGCACGACAACGCAAGGCTAGGCAATGCACGGAAGGCAAGCAAAGAGGAACGGAAGGCAAGGAAGGGTAGGGAAAGCAGGGAAAGGCAAGGGTAACGGAAGGAACGGCACGGTAAGGGCAAACAATACTAAGGCACGACAACACAGGGCTAGGCAATGCAGGGCAAGGCAAGGAAATGGTATCGCAAGGCAAGGCACGGTTTGGGGAGGCACAGCTAATGCACGACAACGCAAGGCTAGGCAGTGCACGGCTAGGCAAGGAAAGAGTAACGGAAGGAAAGGAAGGCAAGGCAAAGCAAGGCAAGGCAAGTGTAACAAAAGGCAAGGCACGGCAAGGGGAAACAAGGCTAAGGAACGGCAACGCACGGCTACGCAATGCACGGCCAGGCAAGGAAAGGGTAACGCAAGGCAAGGCACAGTAAGGGAAGACAAGGCTAATGCACGACAACGCACGGCTAGGCAATGCACGGCCAGGCAAGGAAAGGGTAACGCAAAGCAAGGAACGGTGAGGCAAGGCAAGTCAAATGCACGACAACGCACGGCTAGGCAATGCACGGCAAGGCAAGGAAAGGGTAACGCAAGGCAAGGCACGGTCAGGCGAGGCAAGGCTAAGGCACGACAACGCAAGGCTAGGCAATGAACGGAAGGCAAGCAAAGAGTAACGGAAGGCAAGGAAGGCAAGGGAAAGCAAGGGAAGGCAAAGGGCAACGAAAGGAACGGCACGGGAAGGGGAAACAAAGCTAAGGCACGACAATGCAGGGCTAGGCAATGCACGGCAAGGCAAGGAAAGGGTAACGCAAGGCAAAGCACGGTGAGGCGAGGCAAGGCTAAGGCACGACAACGCAAGGCTAGGCAATGCACGGCAAGGCAAGGAAAGGGTAACGCAAGGCAAGGCACGGTAAGGCGCGGCAAGGCTAAGGCACGACAACGCAAGGCTAGGCAATAAACGGAAGGCAAGCAAAGAGTAACGGAAGGCAAGGAAGGCAAGGGAAAGCAGGGGAAGGCAAGGGTAACGGAAGGAACGGCACGGTAAGGGGAAACAAGGCTAAGGCACGACAACGCAGGGCTAGCCAATGCACGGCAAGGAAAGGAAAGGGTAACGCAAGGCAAGGCACCGTTACGCGAGGCAAGGCTAAGGCACGACAACGCAAGGCTAGGCAATGCACGGAAGGCAAGCAAAGAGTTACGGAAGGCAAGGAAGGCAAGGGAAAGCAAGGCAAGGCAAGGGTACCAGAAGGAACGGCACGGCAAGGGGAAACAAGGCTAAGGCACGGCAACGCACGGCTAGGCAATGCACGGCCAGGCAAGGAAAGGGTAACGCAAGGCAAGGCACGGTGAGGCAAGGCAAGGCAAATGCACGACAACGCACGGCTAGGCAATGCACGGGAAGGCAAGGAAAGGGTAACGCAAGGCAAGGCACGGTCAGGCGAGGCAAGTGTAAGGCACGACAACGCAAGGCTAGGCAATGAACCGAAGGCAAGCAAAGAGTAACGGAAGGCAAGGAAGGCAAGGGAAAGCAAGGGAAGGCAAGGGCAACGAAAGGAACGGCACGGTAAGGGGAAACAAAGCTAAGGAACGACAATGCAGGGCTAGGCAATGCACGGCAAGGCAAGGAAAGGGTAACGCAAGGCAAAGCACGGTGAGGCAAGACAAGGCAAATGCACGACAACGCACGGCTAGGCAATGCACGGCAAGGCAAGGAAAGGGTAACTCAAGGCAAGGCACGGTCAGGCGAGGCAAGGCTAAGGCACGACAACGCAAGGCTAGGCAATGCACGGAAGGCAAGCAAAGAGTAACGGAAGGCAAGGAAGGCAAGGGAAAGCAGGGGAAGGCAAGGGTAACGAAAGGAACGGCACGGTAAGGGGAAACAAGGCTAAGGCACGACAACACAGGGCTAGGCAATGCAGGGCAAGGCAAGGAAAGGGTAACGCAAGGCAAGGCACGGTTAGGGGAGGAAGGCGAATGCACGACAACGCAAGGCTAGGCAATGCACGGAAGGCAAGCAAAGAGTAACGGAAGGCAAGGAAGGCAAGGGAAAGCAAGGCAAGGCAAGGGTAACAGAAGGAACGGCACGGCAAGGGGAAACAAGGCTAAGGCACGGCAACGCACGGCTAGGCAATGCACGGCAAGGCAAGGAAAGGGTAACGCAAGGCAAGGCACGGTGAGGCAAGGCAAGGCTGATGCACGACAACGCACGGCTAGGCAATGCACGGCAAGGCAAGGAAAGGGTAACGCAAGGCAAGGCACGGTCAGGCGAGGCAAGGCTAAGGCACGACAACGCAAGGCTAGGCAATGCACGGCAAGGCAAGGAAAGGGTAACGCAAGGCAAGGCACGGTAAGGCGCGGCAAGGCTAAGGCACGACAACGCACGGCTAGGCAATTCACGGCAAGGCAAGGAAAGGGTAACGCAAGGCAAGGCACGGTCAGGCGAGGCAAGGCTAAGGCACGACAACGCAAGGCTAGGCAATGCACGGAAGGCAAGCAAAGAGTAACGGAAAGCAATGAAAGGAAGGGAAAGCAAGGCAAGGTAAGGGTAACGCAAGGCAAGGCACGGTGAGGCAAGGCAAGGCTGATGCACGACAACGCAAGGCTAGGCAATGCACGGAAGGCAAGCAAAGAGGAACGGAAGGCAAGGAAGGCTAGGGAAAGCAGGGAAAGGCAAGGGTAACGGAAGGAATGGCAAGGTAAGGGCAAACAAGACTAAGGCACGACAACACAGGGCTAGGCAATGCAGGGCAAGGCAAGGAAATGGTAACGCAAGGCAAGGCACGGTTTGGGGAGGCAAAGCTAATGCACGACAACGCAAGGCTAGGCAGTGCACGGCTAGGCAAGGAAAGAGTAACGGAAGGAAAGGAAGGCAAGGCAAAGCAAGGCAAGGCAAGTGTAACAAAAGGCAAGGCACGGCAAGGGGAAACAAGGCTAAGGAACGGCAACGCACGGCTACGCAATGCACGGCCAGGCAAGGAAAGGGTAACGCAAGGCAAGGCACGGTAAGGCAAGACAAGGCTAAGGCAAGACAACGCAAGGCTAGGCAATGAACGGAAGGCAAGCAAAGAGTAACGGAAGGCAAGGAAGGCAAGGGAAAGCAAGGGAAGGCAAGGGCAACGAAAGGAACGGCACGGTAAGGGGAAACAAAGCTAAGGCAGGACAAAGCAGGGCTAGGCAATGCACGGCAAGGCAAGGAAAGGGTAACGCAAGGCAAAGCACGGTGAGGCAAGACAAGGCAAATGCACGAAAACGCACGGCTAGGCAATGCACGGCAAGGCAAGGAAAGGGTAACTCAAGGCAAGGCACGGTCAGGCGAGGCAAGGCTAAGGCACGACAACGCAAGGCTAGGCAATGCACGGAAGGCAAGCAAAGAGTAACGGAAGGCAAGGAAGGCAAGGGAAAGCAGGGGAAGGCAAGGGTAACGGAAGGAACGGCACGGTAAGGGGAAAGAAGGCTAAGGCACGACAACGCAGGGCTAGCCAATGCACGGCAAGGAAAGGAAAGGGTAACGGAAGGCAAGGCACCGTTACGCGAGGCAAGGCTAAGGCACGACAACGCAAGGCTAGGCAATGCACGGAAGGCAAGCAAAGAGTAACGGAAGGCAAGGAAGGCAAGGGAAAGCAAGGCAAGGCAAGGGTAACGGAAGGAACGGCACAGCAAGGGGAAACAAGGCTAAGGCACGGAAACGCACGGCTAGGCAATGCACGGCAAGGCAAGGAAAGGGTAACGCAAGGCAAGGCACTGTCAGGCGAGGCAAGGCTAAGACACGACAACGCAAGGCTAGGCAATGCACGGAAGGAAAGCAAAGAGTAACGGAAGGCAATGAAAGTAAGGGAAAGCAAAGCAAGGTAAGGGTAACGCAAGGCAAGGCACGGTAAGGCAAGACAAGGCTAATGCACGACAACGCACGGCTAGGCAATTCACGGCAAGGCAAGGAAAGGGTAACGCAAGGCAAGGCACGGTCAGGCGAGGCAAGGCTAAGGCACGACAACGCAAGGCTAGGCAATGCACGGAAGGCAAGCAAAGAGGAACGGAAGGCAAGGAAGGCTAGGGAAAGCAGGGAAAGGCAAGGGTAACGGAAGGAACGGCACGGTAAGGGCAAACAAGACTAAGGCACGACAACACAGGGCTAGGCAATGCAGGGCAAGGCAAGGAAATGGTAACGCAAGGCAAGGCACGGTTTGGGGAGGCAAAGCTAATGCACGACAACGCAAGGCTAGGCAGTGCACGGCTAGCCAAGGAAAGAGTAACGGAAGGAAAGGAAGGCAAGGCAAAGCAAGGCAAGGCAAGCGTAACAAAAGGCAAGGCACGGCAAGGGGAAACAAGGCTAAGGAACGGCAACGCACGGCTACGCAATGCACGGCCAGGCAAGGAAAGTGTAACGCAAGGCAAGGCACGGTAAAGCAAGACAAGGCTAATGCACGACAACGCACGGCTAGGCAATGCACGGCCAGGCAAGGAAAGGGTAACGCAAGGCAAGGCACGGTGAGGCAAGGCAAGGCAAATGCACGACAACGCACGGCTAGGCAATGAACGGAAGGCAAGCAAAGAGTAACGGAAGGCAAGGAAGGCAAGGGAAAGCAAGGGAAGGCAAGGGCAACGAAAGGAACGGCACGGTGAGGGGAAACAAAGCGAAGGCACGACAATGCAGGGCTAGGCAATGCACGGCAAGGCAAGGAAAGGGTAACGCAAGGCAAAGCACGGTGAGGCAAGACAAGGCAAATGCACGACAACGCACGGCTAGGCAATGCACGGCAAGGCAAGGAAAGGGTAACTCAAGGCAAGGCACGGTCAGGCGAGGCAAGGCTAAGGCACGACAACGCAAGGCTAGGCAATGCACGGAAGGCAAGCAAAGAGTAACGGAAGGCAAGGAAGGCAAGGGAAAGCAGGGGAAGGCAAGGGTAACGAAAGGAACGGCACGGTAAGGGGAAACAAGGGTAAGGCACGACAACACAGGGCTAGGCAATGCAGGGCAAGGCAAGGAAAGGGTAACGCAAGGCAAGGCACGGTTTGGGGAGGCAAAGCTAATGCACGACAACGCAAGGCTAGGCAGTGCACGGCTAGGCAAGGAAAGAGTAACGGAAGGCAAGGAAGGCAAGGCAAAGCAAGGCAAGGCAAGGGTAACAGAATGAACGGCACGGCAAGGGGAAACAAGGCTAAGGAACGGCAACGCACGGCTAGGCAATGCACGGCAAGGCAAGGAAAGGGTAACGCAAGGCAAGGCACGGTCAGGCGAGGCAAGGCTAAGGCACGACAACGCAAGGCTAGGCAATGCACGGCAAGGCAAGGAAAGGGTAACGCAAGGCAAGGCACGGTAAGGCGCGGCAAGGCTAAGGCACGACAACGCAAGGCTAGGCAATAAACGGAAGGCAAGCAAAGAGTAACGGAAGGCAAGGAAGGCAAGGGAAAGCAGGGGAAGGCAAGGGTAACGGAAGGAACGGCACGGTAAGGGGAAACAAGGCTAAGGCACGGCAACGCAGGGCTAGCCAATGCACGGCAAGGAAAGGAAAGGGTAACGCAAGGCAAGGCACCGTTACGCGAGGCAAGGCTAAGGCACGACAACGCAAGGCTAGGCAATGCACGGAAGGCAAGCAAAGAGTAACGGAAGGCAAGGAAGGCAAGGGAAAGCAAGGCAAGGCAAGGGTAACGGAAGGAACGGCACGGTAAGGGGAAACAAGGCTAAGGCACGACAACACAGGGCTAGGCAATGCACGGCAAGGTAAGGAAAGGGTAACGCAAGGCAAGGCACGGTGAGGCAAGGCAAGGCTGATGCACGACAACGCACGGCTAGGCAATGCACGGCAAGGCAAGGAAAGGGTAACGCAAGGCAAGGAACGGTGAGGCAAGGCAAGGCAAATGCACGACAATGCACGGCTAGGCAATGCACGGCAAGGCAAGGAAAGGGTAACGCAAGGCAAGGCACGGTCAGGCGAGGCAAGTCTAAGGCACGACAACGCAAGGCTAGGCAATGAACGGAAGGCAAGCAAAGAGTAACGGAAGGCAAGGAAGGCAAGGGAAAGCAAGGGAAGGCAAGGGAAACGAAAGGAACGGCACGGTAAGGGGAAACAAAGCTAAGGCACGACAATGCAGGGCTAGGTAATGCACGGCAAGGCAAGGAAAGGGTAACGCAAGGGAAAGCACGGTGAGGCAAGACAAGGCAAATGCACGACAACGCACGGCTAGGCAATGCACGGCAAGGCAAGGAAAGGGTAACGCAAGGCAAGGCACGGTCAGGCGAGGCAAGTCTAAGGCACGACAACGCAAGGCTAGGCAATGAACGGAAGGCAAGCAAAGAGTAACGGAAGGCAAGGAAGGCAAGGGAAAGGAAGGCAAGGCAAGGGTAACAGAAGGAACGGCACGGCAAGGGGAAACAAGGCTAAGGCACGGCAACGCACGGCTAGACAATGCACGGCAAGGCAAGGAAAGGGTAACGCAAGGCAAGGCACGGTGAGGCAAGGCAAGGCTGATGCACGACAACGCACGGCTAGGCAATGCACGGCAAGGCAAGGAAAGGGTAACGCAAGGCAAGGCACGGTCAGGCGAGGCAAGGCTAAGGCACGACAACGCAAGGCTAGGCAATGCACGGCAAGGCAAGGAAAGGGTAACGCAAGGCAAGGCACGGTAAGGCGCGGCAAGGCTAAGGCACGACAACGCAAGGCTAGGCAATAAACGGAAGGCAAGCAAAGAGTAACGGAAGGCAAGGAAGGCAAGGGAAAGCAGGGGAAGCCAAGGGTAACGGAAGGAACGGCACGGTAAGGGGAAACAAGGCTAAGGCACGACAACGCAGGGCTAGCCAATGCACGGCAAGGAAAGGAAAGGGTAACGCAAGGCAAGGCACCGTTACGCGAGGCAAGGCTAGGGCATGACAACGCAAGGCTAGGCAATGCACGGAAGGCAAGCAAAGAGTAACGGAAGGCAAGGAAGGCAAGGGAAAGCAAGGCAAGGCAAGGGTAACGGAAGGAACGGCACGGCAAGGGGAAACAAGGCTAAGGCACGGCAACGCACGGCTAGGCAATGCACGGCAAGGCAAGGAAAGGGTAACGCAAGGCAAGGCACGGTAAGGCGAGGCAAGGCTAAGGCACGACAACGCAAGGCTAGGCAATGCACGGAAGGCAAGCAAAGAGGAACGGAAGGCAAGGAAGGCTAGGGAAAGCAGGGAAAGGCAAGGGTAACGGAAGGAACGGCACGGTAAGGGCAAACAAGACTAAGGCACGACAACAGAGGGCTAGGCAATGCAGGGCAAGGCAAGGAAATGGTAACGCAAGGCAAGGCACGGTTTGGGGAGGCAAAGCTAATGCACGACAACGCAAGGCTAGGCAGTGCACGGCTAGGCAAGGAAAGAGTAACGGAAGGCAAGGCACGGTAAGGCAAGACAAGGCTAATGCACGACAACGCAAGGCTAGGCAATGCACGGAAGGCAAGCAAAGAGTAACGGAAGGCAAGGAAGGCAAGGGAAAGCAAGGCAAGGCAAGGGTAACGGAAGGAACGGCACGGTAAGGGGAAACAAGGCTAAGGCACGACAACACAGGGCTAGTCAATGCACGGCAAGGTAACGAAAGGGTAACGCAAGGCAAGGCACGGTGAGGCAAGGCAAGGCTGATGCACGACAACGCACGGCTAGGCAATGCACGGCAAGGCAAGGAAAGGGTAACGCAAGGCAAGGCACGGTGAGGCAAGGCAAGGCAAATGCACGACAACGCACGGCTAGGCAATGCACGGCAAGGCAAGGAAAGGGTAACGCAAGGCAAGGCACGGTCAGGCGAGGCAAGTCTAAGGCACGACAACGCAAGGCTAGGCAATGAACGGAAGGCAAGCAAAGAGTAACGGAAGGCAAGGAAGGCAAGGGAAAGCAAGGGAAGGCAAGGGAAACGAAAGGAACGGCACGGTAAGGGGAAACAAAGCTAAGGCACGACAATGCAGGGCTAGGTAATGCACGGCAAGGCAAGGAAAGGGTAACGCAAGGCAAAGCACGGTGAGGCAAGACAAGGCAAATGCACGACAACGCACGGCTAGGCAATGCACGGCAAGGCAAGGAAAGGGTAACTCAAGGCAAGGCACGGTCAGGCGAGGCAAGTCTAAGGCACGACAACTCAAGGCTAGGCAATGCACGGAAGGCAAGCAAAGAGTAACGGAAAGCAAGGAAGGCAAGGGAAAGCAGGGGAAGGCAAGGGTAACGAAAGGAACGGCACGGTAAGGGGAAACAAGGCTAAGGCACGACAACACAGGGCTAGGCAATGCACGGCAAGGCAAGGAAAGGGTAACGCAAGGCAAGGCACGGTGAGGCAAGGCAAGGCTGATGCACGACAACGCACGGCTAGGCAATGCACGGCAAGGCAAGGAAAGGGTAACGCAAGGCAAGGCACGATCAGGCGAGGCAAGGCTAAGGCACGACAACGCAAGGCTAGGCAATGCACGGCAAGGCAAGGAAAGGGTAACGCAAGGCAAGGCACGGTAAGGCGCGGCAAGGCTAAGGCACGACAACGCAAGGCTAGGCAATAAACGGAAGGCAAGCAAAGAGTAACGGAAGGCAAGGAAGGCAAGGGAAAGCAGGGGAAGGCAAGGGTAACGGAAGGAACGGCACGGTAAGGGGAAACAAGGCTAAGGCACGACAACGCAGGGCTAGCCAATGCACGGCAAGGAAAGGAAAGGGTAACGCAAGGCAAGGCACCGTTACGCGAGGCAAGGCTAAGGCACGACAACGCAAGGCTAGGCAATGCACGGAAGGCAAGCAAAGAGTAACGGAAGGCAAGGAAGGCAAGGGAAAGCAAGGCAAGGCAAGCGTAACGGAAGGAACGGCACGGCAAGGGGAAACAAGGCTAAGGCACGGCAACGCACGGCTAGGCAATGCACGGCCAGGCAAGGAAAGGGTAACGCAAGGCAAGGCACGGTAAGGCAAGACAAGGCTAATGCACGACAACGCACGGCTAGGCAATGCACGGCCAGGCAAGGAAAGGGTAACGCAAGGCAAGGCACGGTGAGGCAAGGCAAGGCAAATGCACGACAACGCACGGCTAGGCAATTCACGGCAAGGCAAGGAAAGGGTAACGCAAGGCAAGGCACGGTCAAGCGAGGCAAGGCTAAGGCACGACAACGCAAGGCTAGGCAATGCACGGAAGGCAAGCAAAGAGGAACGGAAGGCAAGGAAGGCTAGGAAAAGCAGGGAAAGGCAAGGGTAACGGAAGGAACGGCACGGTAAGGGCAAACAAGACTAAGGCACGACAACACAGGGCTAGGCAATGCAGGGCAAGGCAAGGAAATGGTAACGCAAGGCAAGGCACGGTATGGGGAGGCCAAGCTAATGCACGACAACGCAAGGCTAGGCAGTGCACGGCTAGCCAAGGAAAGAGTAACGGAAGGAAAGGAAGGCAAGGCAAAGCAAGGCAAGGCAAGTGTAACAAAAGGCAAGGCACGGCAAAGGGAAACAAGGCTAAGGAACGGCAACGCACGGCTACGCAATGCACGGCCAGGCAAGGAAAGGGTAACGCAAGGCAAGGCACGGTAAGGCAAGACAAGGCTAATGCAAGACAACGCACGGCTAGGCAATGCACGGTCAGGCAAGGAAAGGGTAACGCAAGGCAAGGCACGGTGAGGCAAGGCAAGGCAAATGCACGACAACGCACGGCTAGGCAATGCACGGCAAGGCAAGGAAAGGGTAACGCAAGGCAAGGCACGGTCAGGCGAGGCAAGGCTAAGGCACGACAACGCAAGGCTAGGCAATGAACGGAAGGCAAGCAAATAGTAACGGAAAGCAAGGAAGGCAAGGGAAAGCAAGGGAAGGCAAGGGTAAGGAAAGGAACGGCACGGCAAGGGGAAACAAGGCTAAGGCACTGCAACGCACGGCTAGGCCATGCACGGCAAGGCAAGAAAAGGGTAACGCAAGGCAAGGCACGGTGAGGCAAGGCAAGGCTGATGCACGACAACGCACGGCTAGGCAATGCACGGCAAGGCAAGGAAAGGGTAACGCAAGTCAAGGCACGGTCAGGCGAGGCAAGGCTAAGGCACGACAACGCAAGGCTAGGCAATGCACGGCAAGGCAAGGAAAGGGTAACGCAAGGCAAGGCACGGTAAGGCGCGGCAAGGCTAAGGCACGACAACGCAAGGCTAGGCAATAAACGGAAGGCAAGCAAAGAGTAACGGAAGGCAAGGAAGGCAAGGGAAAGCAGGGGAAGGCAAGGGTAACGGAAGGATCGGCACGGTAAGGGGAAACAAGGCTAAGGCACGACAACGCAGGGCTAGCCAATGCACGGCAAGGAAAGGAAAGGGTAACGCAAAGCAAGGCACCGTTACGCGAGGCAAGGCTAGGGCACGACAACGCAAGGCTAGGCAATGCACGGAAGGCAAGCAAAGAGTAACGGAAGGCCAGGAAGGCAAGGGAAAGCAAGGTAAGGCAAGGGTAACGGAAGGAACGGCACGGCAAGGGGAAACAAGGCTAAGGCACGGCAACGCACGGCTAGGCAATGCACGGCAAGGCAAGGAAAGGGTAACGCAAGGCAAGGCACTGTCAGGCGAGGCAAGGCTAAGGCACGACAACGCAAGGCTAGGCAATGCACGGAAGGAAATCAAAGAGTAACGGAAGGCAATGAAAGGAAGGGAAAGGAAGGCAAGGTAAGTGTAACGCAAGGCAAGGCACGGTGAGGAAAGGCAAGGCTGATGCACGACAACGCACGGCTAGGCAATTCACGGCAAGGCAAGGACAGGGTAACGCAAGGCAAGGCACGGTCAGGCGAGGCAAGGCTAAGGCACGACAACGCAAGGCTAGGCAATGCACGGAAGTCAAGCAAAGAGGAACGGAAGGCAAGGAAGGCTAGGGAAAGCAGGGAAAGGCAAGGGTAACGGAAGGAACGGCACGGTAAGGGCAAACAAGACTAAGGCACGACAACACAGGGCTAGGCAATGCAGGGCAAGGCAAGGAAATGGTAACGCAAGGCAAGGCACGGTTTGGGGAGGCAAAGCTAATGCACGACAACGCAAGGCTAGGCAGTGCACGGCTAGGCAAGGAAAGAGTAACGGAAGGCAAGGAAGGCAAGGGAAAGCAAGGCAAGGCAAGCGTAACAAAAGGCAAGGCACGGCAAGGGGAAACAAGGCTAAGGAACGGCAACGCACGGCTACGCAATGCACGGCCAGGCAAGGAAAGGGTAATGCATGGAAAGGCACGGTAAGGCAAGACAAGGCTAATGCACGACAACGCACGGCTAGGCAATGCACGGCCAGGCAAGGAAAGGGTAACGCAAGGCAAGGAACGGTGAGGCAAGGCAAGGCAAATGCACGACAACGCACGGCTAGGCAATGCACGGCAAGGCAAGGAAAGGGTAACGCAAGGCAAGGCACGGTCAGGCGAGGCAAGGCTAAGGCACGACAACGCAAGGCTAGGCAATGAACGGAAGGCAAGCAAAGGGTAACGGAAGGCAAGGAAGGCAAGGGAAAGCAGGGGAAGGCAAGGGTAACGAAAGGAACGGCACGGTAAGGGGAAACAAGGCTAAGGCACGACAACACAGGGCTAGGCAATGCACGGCAAGGTAAGGAAAGGGTAACGCAAGGCAAGGCACGGTGAGGCAAGGCAAGGCTGATGCACGACAACGCACGGCTAGGCAATGCACGGCAAGGCAAGGAAAGGGTAACGCAAGGCAAGGCACGGTCAGGCGAGGCAAGGCTAAGGCACGAGAACGCAAGGCTAGGCAATGCACGGCAAGGCAAGGAAAGGGTAACGCAAGGCAAGGCACGGTAAGGCGCGGCAAGGCTAAGGCACGACAACGCAAGGCTAGGCAATAAACGGAAGGCAAGCAAAGAGTAACGGAAGGCAAGGAAGGCAAGGGAAAGCAGGGGAAGGCAAGGGTAACGGAAGGAACGGCACGGTAAGGGGAAACAAGGCTAAGGCACGACAACGCAGGGCTAGCCAATGCACGGCAAGGAAAGGAAAGGGTAACGCAAGGCAAGGCACCGTTACGCGAGGCAAGGCTAAGGCACGACAACGCAAGGCTAGGCAATGCACGGAAGGCAAGCAAAGAGTAACGGAAGGCAAGGAAGGCAAGGGAAAGCAAGGCAAGGCAAGGGTAACAGAAGGAACGGCACGGCAAGGGGAAACAAGGCTAAGGCACGTCAACGCACGGCTAGGCAATGCACGGCCAGGCAAGGAAAGGGTAACGCAAGGCAAGGCACGGTGAGGCAAGGCAAGGCAAATGCACGACAACGCACGGCTAGGCAATGCACGGCAAGGCAAGGAAAGGGTAACGCAAGGCAAGGCACGGTGAGGCAAGGCAAGGCTGATGCACGACAACGCATGGCTAGGCAATGCACGGCAAGGCAAGGAAAGGGTAACGCAAGGCAAGGCACGGTCAGGCGAGGCAAGGCTAAGGCACGACAACGCAAGGCTAGGCAATGAACGGAAGGCAAGTAAAGAGTAACGGAAGGCAAGGAAGGCAAGGGAAAGCAAGGGAAGGCACGGGCAACGAAAGGAACGGCACGGTAAGGGGAAACAATGCTAAGGCACGACAATGCAGGGCTAGGCAATGCACGGCAAGGCAAGGAAAGGGTAACGCAAGGCAAAGCACGGTGAGGCAAGACAAGGCAAATGCACGACAACGCACGGCTAGGCAATGCACAGCAAGGCAAGGAAAGGGTAACTCAAGGCAAGGCACGGTCAGGCGAGGCAAGGCTAAGGCACGACAACGCAAGGCTAGGCAATGCACGGAAGGCAAGCAAAGAGTAACGGAAGGCAAGGAAGGCAAGGGAAACAAGGGGAAGGCAAGGGTAACGAAAGGAACGGCACGGTAAGGGGAAACAAGGCTAAATCACGACAACACAGGGCTAGGCAATGCAGGGCAAGGCAAGGAAAGGGTAACGCAAGGCAAGGCACGGTTTGGGGAGGAAGGCGAATGCACGACAACGCAAGGCTAGGCAATGCACGGAAGGCAAGCAAAAAGTAACGGAAGGCAAGGAAGGCTAGGGAAAGCAGGGAAAGGCAAGGGTAACGGAAGGAACGGCACGGTAAGGGCAAACAAGACTAAGGCACGACAACACAGGGCTAGGCAATGCAGGGCAAGGCAAGGAAATGGTAACGCAAGGCAAGGCACGGTTTGGGGAGGCAAAGCTAATGCACGACAACGCAAGGCTAGGCAGTGCACGGCTAGCCAAGGAAACAGTAACGGAAGTAAAGGAAGGCAAGGCAAAGCAAGGCAAGGCAAGTGTAACAAAAGGCAAGGCACGGCAAGGTGAAACAAGGCTAAGGAACGGCAACGCACGGCTACGCAATGCACGGCCAGGCAAGGAAAGGGTAACGCAAGGCAAGGCACGGTAAGGAAAGACAAGGCTAATGCACGACAACGCACGGCTAGGCAATGCACGGCCAGGCAAGGAAAGGGTAACGCAAGGCAAGGCACGGTGAGGCAAGGCAAGGCAAATGCACGACAACGCACGGCTAGGCAATGCACGGCAAGGCAAGGAAAGGGTAACGCAAGGCAAGGCACGGTCAGGCGAGGCAAGGCTAAGGCACGACAACGCAAGGCTAGGCAATGAACGGAAGGCAAGCAAAGAGTAACGGAAGGCAAGGAAGGCAAGGGAAAGCAAGGGAAGGCAAGGGCAACGAAAGGAACGGCACGGTAAGGGGAAACAAACCTAAGGCACGACAATGCAGGGCTAGGCAATGCACGGCAAGGCAAGGAAAGGGTAACGCAAGGCAAATCACGGTGAGGCAAGACAAGGCAAATGCACGACAACGCACGGCTAGGCAATGCACGGCAAGGCAAGGAAAGGGTAACTCAAGGCAAGGCACGGTCAGGCGAGGCAAGGCTAAGGCACGACAACGCAAGGCTAGGCAATGCACGGAAGGCAAGCAAAGAGTAACGGAAGGCAACGAAGGCAAGGGAAAGCAAGGCAAGGCAAGGGTAACAGAAGGAACGGCACGGCAAGGGGAAACAAGGCTAAGGCACGTCAACGCACGGCTAGGCAATGCACGGCAAGGCAAGGAAAGGGTAACGCAAGGCAAGGCACGGTGAGGTAAGGCAAGGCTGATGCACGACAACGCACGGCTAGGCAATGCACGGCAAGGCAAGGAAAGGGTAACGCAAGGCAAGGCACGGTCAGGCGAGGCAAGGCTGAGGCACGACAACGCAAGGCTAGGCAATAAACGGAAGGCAAGCAAAGAGTAACGGAAGGCAAGGAAGGCAAGGGAAAGCAGGGGAAGCCAAGGGTAACGGAAGGAACGGCACGGCAAGGGGAAACAAGGCTAAGGCACGACAACGCAGGGGTAGCCAATGAACGGCAAGGAAAGGAAAGGGTAACGCAAGGCAAGGCACCGTTACGCGAGGCAAGGCTAGGGCATGACAACGCAAGGCTAGGCAATGCACGGAAGGCAAGCAAAGAGTAACGGAAGGCCAGGAAGGCAAGGGAAACAAGGCAAGGCAAGGGTAACGGAAGGAACGGCACGGCAAGGGGAAACAAGGCTAAGGCACGGCAACGCACGGCTAGGCAATGCACGGCAAGGCAAGGAAAGGGTAACGCAAGGCAAGGCACGGTCAGGCGAGGCAAGGCTAAGGCACGACAACGCAAGGCTAGGCAATGCACGGAAGGCAAGCAAAGAGGAACGGAAGGCAAGGAAGGCTAGGGAAAGCAGGGAAAGGCAAGGGTAACGGAAGGAACGGCACGGTAAGGGCAAACAAGACTAAGGCACGACAACAGAGGGCTAGGCAATGCAGGGCAAGGCAAGGAAATGGTAACGCAAGGCAAGGCACGGTTTGGGGAGGCAAAGCTAATGCACGACAACGCAAGGCTAGGCAGTGCACGGCTAGGCAAGGAAAGAGTAACGGAAGGAAAGGAAGGCAAGGCAAAGCAAGGCAAGGCAAGTGTAACAAAAGGCAAGGCACGGCAAGGGGAAACAAGGCTAAGGAACGGCAACGCACGGCTACGCAATGCACGGCCAGGCAAGGAAAGGGTAACGCAAGGCAAGGCACGGTGAGGCAAGGCAAGGCAAATGCACGACAACGCACGGCTAGGCAATGCACGGCAAGGCAAGGAAAGGGTAACGCAAGGCAAGGCACGGTGAGGCAAGGCAAGGCTGATGCACGACAACGCATGGCTAGGCAATGCACGGCAAGGCAAGGAAAGGGTAACGCAAGGCAAGGCACGGTCAGGCGAGGCAAGGCTAAGGCACGACAACGCAAGGCTAGGCAATGCACGGCAAGGCAAGGAAAGGGTAACGCAAGGCAAAGCACGGTGAGGCAAGACAAGGCAAATGCACGACAACGCACGGCTAGGCAATGCACAGCAAGGCAAGGAAAGGGTAACTCAAGGCAAGGCACGGTCAGGCGAGGCAAGGCTAAGGCACGACAACGCAAGGCTAGCCAATGCACGGAAGGCAAGCAAAGAGTAACGGAAGGCAAGGAAGGCAAGGGAAAGAAGGGGAAGGCAAGGGTAACGAAAGGAACGGCACGGTAAGGGGAAACAAGGCTAAGGCACGACAACACAGGGCTAGGCAATGCAGGGCAAGGCAAGGAAAGGGTAACGCAAAGCAAGGCACGGTTTGGGGAGGAAGGCGAATGCACGACAACGCAAGGCTAGGCAATGCACGGAAGGCAAGCAAAAAGTAACGGAAGGCAAGGAAGGCTAGGGAAAGCAGGGAAAGGCAAGGGTAACGGAAGGAACGGCACGGTAAGGGCAAACAAGACTAAGGCACGACAACACAGGGCTAGGCAATGCAGGGCAAGGCAAGGAAATGGTAACGCAAGGCAAGGCACGGTTTGGGGAGGCAAAGCTAATGCACGACAACGCAAGGCTAGGCAGTGCACGGCTAGGCAAGGAAAGAGTAACGGAAGGAAAGGAAGGCAAGGCAAAGCGAGGCAAGGCAAGTGTAACAAAAGGCAAGGCACGGCAAGGGGAAACAAGGCTAAGGCACGACAACGCAGGGTTAGCCAATGCACGGCAAGGAAAGGAAAGGGTAACGCAAGGCAAGGCACCGTTACGCGAGGCAAGGCTAAGGCACGACAACGCAAGGCTAGGCAATGCACGGAAGGCAAGCAAAGAGTAACGGAAGGCAAGGAAGGCAAGGGAAAGCAAGTCAAGGCAAGGGTAACGGAAGGAACGGCACAGCAAGGGGAAACAAGGCTAAGGCACGGAAACGCACGGCTAGGCAATGCACGGCACGGCAAGGAAAGGGTAACGCAAGGCAAGGCACTGTCAGGCGAGGCAAGGCTAAGACACGACAACGCAAGGCTAGGCAATGCACGGCAAGGAAAGCAAAGAGTAACGGAAGGCAATGAAAGTAAGGGAAAGCAAAGCAAGGTAAGGGTAACGCAAGGCAAGGCACGGTAAGGCAAGACAAGGCTAATGCACGACAACGCACGGCTAGGCAATTCACGGCAAGGCAAGGAAAGGGTAACGCAAGGCAAGGCACGGTCAGGCGAGGCAAGGCTAAGGCACGACAACGCAAGGCTAGGCAATGCACGGAAGGCAAGCAAAGAGGAACGGAAGGCAAGGAAGGCTAGGGAAAGCAGGGAAAGGCAAGGGTAACGGAAGGAACGGCACGGTAAGGGCAAACAAGACTAAGGCACGACAACACAGGGCTAGGCAATGCAGGGCAAGGCAAGGAAATGGTAACGCAAGGCAAGGCACGGTTTGGGGAGGCAAAGCTAATGCACGACAACGCAAGGCCAGGAAGTGCACGGCTAGGCAAGGAAAGAGTAACGGAAGGCAAGGAAGGCAAGGAAAGCAAGGCAAGGCAAGCGTAACAAAAGGCAAGGCACGGCAAGGGGAAACAAGGCTAAGGAACGGCAACGCACGGCTACGCAATTCACGGCCAGGCAAGGAAAGGGTAATGCATGGCAAGGCACGGTAAGGCAAGACAAGGCTAATGCACGACAACGCACGGCTAGGCAATGCACGGCCAGGCAAGGAAAGGGTAACGCAAGGCAAGGAACGGTGAGGCAAGGCAAGGCAAATGCACGACAACGCACGGCTAGGCACTGCACGGCAAGGCAAGGAAAGCGTAACTCAAGGCAAGGCACGGTCAGGCGAGGCAAGGCTAAGGCACGACAACGCAAGGCTAGGCAATGCACGGAAGGCAAGCAAAGAGTAACGGAAGGCAAGGAAGGCAAGGGAAAGCAGGGGAAGGCAAGCGTAACGAAAGGAACGGCACGGTAAGGGGAAACAAGGCTAAGGCACGACAACACAGGGCTAGGCAATGCACGGCAAGGCAAGGAAAGGGTAACGCAAGGCAAGGCACGGTCAGGCGAGGCAAGGCTAAGGCACGACAACGCAAGGCTAGGCAATGCACGGCAAGGCAAGGAAAGGGTAACGCAAGGCAAGGCACGGTAAGGCGCGGCAAGGCTAAGGCACGACAACGCAAGGCTAGGCAATAAACGGAAGGCAAGCAAAGAGTAACGGAAGGCAAGGAAGGCAAGGGAAAGCAGGGGCAGGCAAGGGTAACGGAAGGAACGGCACGGTAAGGGGAAACAAGGCTAAGGCACGACAACGCAGGGCTAGCCAATGCACGGCAAGGAAAGGAAAGGGTAACGCAAGGCAAGGCACCGTTACGCGAGGCAAGGCTAAGGCACGACAACGCAAGGCTAGGCAATGCACGGAAGGCAAGCAAAGAGTAACGGAAGGCAACGAAGGCAAGGGAAAGCAAGGCAAGGCAAGGGTAACAGAAGGAACGGCACGGCAAGGGGAAACAAGGCTAAGGCACGTCAACGCACGGCTAGGCAATGCACGGCAAGGCAAGGAAAGGGTAACGCAAGGCAAGGCACGGTGAGGTAAGGCAAGGCTGATGCACGACAACGCACGGCTAGGCAATGCACGGCAAGGCAAGGAAAGGGTAACGCAAGGCAAGGCACGGTGAGGCAAGGCAAGGCAAATGCACGACAACGCACGGCTAGGCCATGCACGGCAAGGCAAGGAAAGGGTAACGCAAGGCAAGGCACGGTAAGGCGCGGCAAGGCTAAGGCACGACAACGCAAGGCTAGGCAATGAACGGAAGGCAAGCAAAGAGTAACGGAAGGCAAGGAAGGCAAGGGAAAGCAAGGGAAGGCAAGGGTAAGGAAAGGAACGGCACGGCAAGGGGAAACAAGGCTAAGGCACTGCAACGCTCGGCTAGGCCATGCACGGCAAGGCAAGGAAAGGGTAACGCAAGGCAAGGCACGGTGAGGCAAGGCAAGACTGATGCACGACAACGCACGGCTAGGCAATGCACGGCAAGGCAAGGAAAGGTTAACGCAAATCAAGGCACGGTCAGGCGAGGCAAGGCTAAGGCACGACAACGCAAGGCTAGGCAATGCACGGCAAGGCAAGGAAAGGGTAACGCAAGGCAAGGCACGGTAAGGCGCGGCAAGGCTAAGGCACGACAACGCAAGGCTAGGCAATAAACGGAAGGCAAGCAAAGAGTAACGGAAGGCAAGGAAGGCAAGGGAAAGCAGGGGCAGGCAAGGGTAACGGAAGGAACGGCACGGTAAGGGGAAACAAGGCTAAGGCACGACAACGCAGGGCTAGCCAATGCACGGCAAGGAAAGGAAAGGGTAACGCAAAGCAAGGCACCGTTACGCGAGGCAAGGCTAGGGCACGACAACGCAAGGCTAGGCAATGCACGGAAGGCAAGCAAAGAGTAACGGAAGGCCAGGAAGGCAAGGGAAAGCAAGGTAAGGCAAGGGTAATGGAAGGAACGGCACGGCAAGGGGAAACAAGGCTAAGGCACGGCAACGCACGGCTAGGCAATGCACGGCAAGGCAAGGAAAGGGTAACGCAAGGCAAGGCACTGTCAGGCGAGGCAAGGCTAAGGCACGACAACGCAAGGCTAGGCAATGCACGGAAGGAAAGCAAAGAGTAACGGAAGGCAATGAAAGGAAGGGAAAGCAAGGCAAGGTAAGTGTAACGCAAGGCAAGGCACGGTGAGGCAAGGCAAGGCTGATGCACGACAACGCACGGCTAGGCAATTCACGGCAAGGCAAGGACAGGGTAACGCAAGGCAAGGCACGGTCAGGCGAGGCAAGGCTAAGGCACGACAACGCAAGGCTAGGCAATGCACGGAAGGCAAGCAAAGAGGAACGGAAGGCAAGGAAGGCTAGGGAAAGCAGGGAAAGGCAAGGGTAACGGAAGGAACGGCACGGTAAGGGCAAACAAGTCTAAGGCACGACAACACAGGGCTAGGCAATGCAGGGCAAGGCAAGGAAATGGTAACGCAAGGCAAGGCACGGTTTGGGGAGGCAAAGCTAATGCACGACAACGCAAGGCTAGGCAGTGCACGGCTAGGCAAGGAAAGAGTAACGGAAGGCAAGGAAGGCAAGGGAAAGCAAGGCAAGGCAAGCGTAACAAAAGGCAAGGCACGGCAAGGGGAAACAAGGCTAAGGAACGGCAACGCACGGCTACGCAATGCACGGCCAGGCAAGGAAAGGGTAACGCAAGGCAAGGAACGGTGAGCCAAGGCAAGGCAAATGCACGACAACGCACGGCTAGGCAATGCACGGCCAGGCAAGGAAAGGGTAACGCAAGGCAAGGAACGGTGAGGCAAGGCAAGGCAAATGCACGACAACGCACGGCTAGGCAATGCACGGCAAGGCAAGGAAAGGGTAACGCAAGGCAAGGCACGGTCAGGCGAGGCAAGGCTAATTCACGACAACGCAAGGCTAGGCAATGAACGGAAGGCAAGCAAAGAGTAACGGAAGGCAAGGAAGGCAAGGGAAAGCAAGGGAAGGCAAGGGCAACGAAAGGAACGGCACGGTAAGGGGAAACAAAGCTAAGGCACGACAATGCAGGGCTAGGCAATGCACGGCAAGGCAAGGAAAGGGTAACGCAAGGCAAAGCACGGTGAGGCAAGACAAGGCAAATGCACGACAACGCACGGCTAGGCACTGCACGGCAAGGCAAGGAAAGGGTAATTCAAGGCAAGGCACGGTCAGGCGAGGCAAGGCTAAGGCACGACAACGCAAGGCTAGGCAATGCACGGAAGGCAAGCAAAGAGTAACGGAAGGCAAGCAAGGCAAGGGAAAGCAGGGGAAGGCAAGCGTAACGAAAGGAACGGCACGGTAAGGGGAAACAAGGCTAAGGCACGACAACACAGGGCTAGGCAATGCACGGAAAGGCAAGGAAAGGGTAACGCAAGGCAAGGCACGGTCAGGCGAGGCAAGGCTAAGGCACGACAACGCAAGGCTAGGCAATGCACGGCAAGGCAAGGAAAGGGTAACGCAAGGCAAGGCACGGTAAGGCGCGGCAAGGCTAAGGCACGACAACGCAAGGCTAGGCAATAAACGGAAGGCAAGCAAAGAGTAACGGAAGGCAAGGAAGGCAAGGGAAAGCAGGGGAAGGCAAGGGTAACGGAAGGAACGGCACGGTAAGGGGAAACAAGGCTAAGGCACGACAACGCAGGGCTAGCCAATGCACGGCAAGGAAAGGAAAGGGTAACGCAAGGCAAGGCACCGTTACGCGAGGCAAGGCTAGGGCATGACAACGCAAGGCTAGGCAATGCACGGAAGGCAAGCAAAGAGTAACGGAAGGCCAGGAAGGCAAGGGAAAGCAAGGCAAGGCAAGGGTAACGGAAGGAACGGCACGGCAAGGGGAAACAAGGCTAAGGCACGGCAACGCACGGCTAGGCAATGCACGGCAAGGCAAGGAAAGGGTAACGCAAGGCAAGGCACGGTCAGGCGAGGCAAGGCTAAGGCACGACAACGCAAGGCTAGGCAATGCACGGAAGGCAAGCAAAGAGGAACGGAAGGCAAGGAAGGCTAGGGAAAGCAGGGAAAGGCAAGGGTAACGGAAGGAACGGCACGGTAAGGGCAAACAAGACTAAGGCACGACAACAGAGGGCTAGGCAATGCAGGGCAAGGCAAGGAAATGGTAACGCAAGGCAAGGCACGGTTTGGGGAGGCAAAGCTAATGCACGACAACGCAAGGCTAGGCAGTGCACGGCTAGGCAAGGAAAGAGTAACGGAAGGAAAGGAAGGCAAGGCAAAGCAAGGCAAGGCAAGTGTAACAAAAGGCAAGGCACGGCAAGGGGAAACAAGGCTAAGGAACGGCAACGCATGGCTACGCAATGCACGGCCAGGCAAGGAAAGGGTAACGCAAGGCAAGGCACGGTGAGGCAAGGCAAGGCTGATGCACGACAACGCACGGCTAGGCAATGCACGGCAAGGCAAGGAAAGGGTAACGCAAGTCAAGGCACGGTCAGGCGAGGCAAGGCTAAGGCACGACAACGCAAGGCTAGGCAATGCACGGCAAGGCAAGGAAAGGGTAACGCAAGGCAAGGCACGGTAAGGCACGGCAAGGCTAAGGCACGACAACGCAAGGCTAGGCAATAAACGGAAGGCAAGCAAAGAGTAACGGAAGGCAAGGAAGGCAAGGGAAATCAGGGGAAGGCAAGGGTAACGGAAGGAACGGCACGGTAAGGGGAAACAAGGCTAAGGCACGACAACGCAGGGCTAGCCAATGCACGGCAAGGAAAGGAAAGGGTAACGCAAAGCAAGGCACCGTTACGCGAGGCAAGGCTAGGGCACGACAACGCAAGGCTAGGCAATGCACGGAAGGCAAGCAAAGAGTAACGGAAGGCCAGGAAGGCAAGGGAAAGCAAGGTAAGGCAAGGGTAACGGAAGGAACGGCACGGCAAGGGGAAACAAGGCTAAGGCACGGCAACGCACGGCTAGGCAATGCACGGCAAGGCAAGGAAAGGGTAACGCAAGGCAAGGCACTGTCAGGCGAGGCAAGGCTAAGGCACGACAACGCAAGGCTAGGCAATGCACGGAAGGAAAGCAAAGAGTAACGGAAGGCAATGAAAGGAAGGGAAAGCAAGGCAAGGTAAGTGTAACGCAAGGCAAGGCACGGTGAGGCAAGGCAAGGCTGATGCACGACAACGCACGGCTAGGCAATTCACGGCAAGGCAAGGACAGGGTAACGCAAGGCAAGGCACGGTCAGGCGAGGCAAGGCTAAGGCACGACAACGCAAGGCTAGGCAATGCACGGCAAGGCAAGGAAAGGGTAACTCAAGGCAAGGCACGGTTTGGGGAGGAAGGCGAATGCACGACAACGCAAGGCTAGGCAATGCACGGAAGGCAAGCAAAAAGTAACGGAAGGCAAGGAAGGCTAGGGAAAGCAGGGAAAGGCAAGGGTAACGGAAGGAACGGCACGGTAAGGGCAAACAAGACTAAGGCACGACAACACAGGGCTAAGCAATGCAGGGCAAGGCAAGGAAAGGGTAACGCAAGGCAAGGCACGGTTTGGGGAGGCAAAGCTAATGCACGACAACGCAAGGCTAGGCAGTGCACGGCTAGGCAAGGAAAGAGTAACGGAAGGAAAGGAAGGCAAGGCAAAGCGAGGCAAGGCAAGTGTAACAAAAGGCAAGGCACGGCAAGGGGAAACAAGGCTAAGGCACGACAACGCAGGGTTAGCCAATGCACGGCAAGGAAAGGAAAGGGTAACGCAAGGCAAGGCACGGTAAGGCAAGACAAGGCTAATGCACGACAACGCACGGCTAGGCAATGCACGGCCAGGCAAGGAAAGGGTAACGCAAAGCAAGGCACCGTTACGCGAGGCAAGGCTAGGGCACGACAACGCAAGGCTAGGCAATGCACGGAAGGCAAGCAAAGAGTAACGGAAGGCCAGGAAGGCAAGGGAAAGCAAGGTAAGGCAAGGGTAACGGAAGGAACGGCACGGCAAGGGGAAACAAGGCTAAGGCACGGCAACGCACGGCTAGGCAACGCACGGCAAGGCAAGGAAAGGGTAACGCAAGGCAAGGCACTGTCAGGCGAGGCAAGGCTAAGGCACGACAACGCAAGGCTAGGCAATGCACGGAAGGAAAGCAAAGAGTAACGGAAGGCAATGAAAGGAAGGGAAAGCAAGGCAAGGTAAGTGTAACGCAAGGCAAGGCACGGTGAGGCAAGGCAAGGCTGATGCACGACAACGCACGGCTAGGCAATTCACGGCAAGGCAAGGACAGGGTAACGCAAGGCAAGGCACGGTCAGGCGAGGCAAGGCTAAGGCACAACAACGCAAGGCTAGGCAATGCACGGAAGGCAAGCAAAGAGGAACGGAAGGCAAGGAAGGCTAGGGAAAGCAGGGAAAGGCAAGGGTAACGGAAGGAACGGCACGGTAAGGGCAAACAAGACTAAGGCACGACAACACAGGGCTAGGCAATGCAGGGCAAGGCAAGGAAATGGTAACGCAAGGCAAGGCACGGTTTGGGGAGGCAAAGCTAATGCACGACAACGCAAGGCTAGGCAGTGCACGGCTAGGCAAGGAAAGAGTAACGGAAGGCAAGGAAGGCAAGGAAAGCAAGGCAAGGCAAGCGTAACAAAAGGCAAGGCACGGCAAGGGGAAACAAGGCTAAGGAACGGCAACGCACGGCTACGCAATTCACGGCCAGGCAAGGAAAGGGTAATGCATGGCAAGGCACGGTAAGGCAAGACAAGGCTAATGCACGACAACGCACGGCTAGGCAATGCACGGCCAGGCAAGGAAAGGGTAACGCAAGGCAAGGAACGGTGAGGCAAGGCAAGGCAAATGCACGACAACGCACGGCTAGGCACTGCACGGCAAGGCAAGGAAAGGGTAACTCAAGGCAAGGCACGGTCAGGCGAGGCAAGGCTAAGGCACGACAACGCAAGGCTAGGCAATGCACGGAAGGCAAGCAAAGAGTAACGGAAGGCAAGGAAGGCAAGGGAAAGCAGGGGAAGGCAAGCGTAACGAAAGGAACGGCACGGTAAGGGGAAACAAGGCTAAGGCACGACAACACAGGGCTAGGCAATGCACGGCAAGGCAAGGAAAGGGTAACGCAAGGCAAGGCACGGTCAGGCGAGGCAAGGCTAAGGCACGACAACGCAAGGCTAGGCAATGCACGGCAAGGCAAGGAAAGGGTAACGCAAGGCAAGGCACGGTAAGGCGCGGCAAGGCTAAGGCACGACAACGCAAGGCTAGGCAATAAACGGAAGGCAAGCAAAGAGTAACGGAAGGCAAGGAAGGCAAGGGAATGCAGGGGAAGGCAAGGGTAACGGAAGGAACGGCACGGTAAGGGGAAACAAGGCTAAGGCAAGACAACGCAGGGCTAGCCAATGCACGGCAAGGAAAGGAAAGGGTAACGCAAGGCAAGGCACCGTTACGCGAGGCAAGGCTAAGGCACGACAACGCAAGGCTAGGCAATGCACGGAAGGCAAGCAAAGAGTAACGGAAGGCAACGAAGGCAAGGGAAAGCAAGGCAAGGCAAGGGTAACAGAAGGAACGGCACGGCAAGGGGAAACAAGGCTAAGGCACGTCAACGCACGGCTAGGCAATGCACGGCAAGGCAAGGAAAGGGTAACGCAAGGCAAGTCACGGTGAGGTAAGGCAAGGCTGATGCACGACAACGCACGGCTAGGCAATGCACGGCAAGGCAAGGAAAGGGTAACGCAAGGCAAGGCACGGTGAGGCAAGGCAAGGCAAATGCACGACAACGCACGGCTAGGCCATGCACGGCAAGGCAAGGAAAGGGTAACGCAAGGCAAGGCACGGTAAGGCGCGGCAAGGCTAAGGCACGACAACGCAAGGCTAGGCAATGAACGGAAGGCAAGCAAAGAGTAACGGAAGGCAAGGAAGGCAAGGGAAAGCAAGGGAAGGCAAGGGCAAGGAAAGGAACGGCACGGCAAGGGGAAACAAGGCTAAGGCACTGCAACGCTCGGCTAGGCCATGCACGGCAAGGCAAGGAAAGGGTAACGCAAGGCAAGGCACGGTGAGGCAAGGCAAGACTGATGCACGACAACGCACGGCTAGGCAATGCACGGCAAGGCAAGGAAAGGGTAACGCAAATCAAGGCACGGTCAGGCGAGGCAAGGCTAAGGCACGACAACGCAAGGCTAGGCAATGCACGGCAAGGCAAGGAAAGGGTAACGCAAGGCAAGGCACGGTAAGGCGCGGCAAGGCTAAGGCACGACAACGCAAGGCTAGGCAATAAACGGAAGGCAAGCAAAGAGTAACGGAAGGCAAGGAAGGCAAGGGAAAGCAGGGGCAGGCAAGGGTAACGGAAGGAACGGCACGGTAAGGGGAAACAAGGCTAAGGCACGACAACGCAGGGCTAGCCAATGCACGGCAAGGAAAGGAAAGGGTAACGCAAAGCAAGGCACCGTTACGCGAGGCAAGGCTAGGGCACGACAACGCAAGGCTAGGCAATGCACGGAAGGCAAGCAAAGAGTAACGGAAGGCCAGGAAGGCAAGGGAAAGCAAGGTAAGGCAAGGGTAATGGAAGGAACGGCACGGCAAGGGGAAACAAGGCTAAGGCACGGCAACGCACGGCTAGGCAATGCACGGCAAGGCAAGGAAAGGGTAACGCAAGGCAAGGCACGGTCAGGCGAGGCAAGGCTAAGGCACGACAACGCAGGGCTAGGCAATGCACGGCAAGGAAAGGAAGGGAAAGCAAGGCAAGGTAAGGGTAACGCAAGGCAAGGCACGGTGAGGCAAGGCAAGGCTGATGCACGACAACGCACGGCTAGGCAATTCACGGCAAGGCAAGGACAGGGTAACGCAAGGCAAGGCACGGTCAGGCGAGGCAAGGCTAAGGCACGACAACGCAAGGCTAGGCAATGCACGGAAGGCAAGCAAAGAGGAACGGAAGGCAAGGAAGGCTAGGGAAAGCAGGGAAAGGCAAGGGTAACGGAAGGAACGGCACGGTAAGGGCAAACAAGTCTAAGGCACGACAACACAGGGCTAGGCAATGCAGGGCAAGGCAAGGAAATGGTAACGCAAGGCAAGGCACGGTTTGGGGAGGCAAAGCTAATGCACGACAACGCAAGGCTAGGCAGTGCACGGCTAGGCAAGGAAAGAGTAACGGAAGGCAAGGAAGGCAAGGGAAAGCAAGGCAAGGCAAGCGTAACAAAAGGCAAGGCACGGCAAGGGGAAACAAGGCTAAGGAACGGCAACGCACGGCTACGCAATGCACGGCCAGGCAAGGAAAGGGTAACGCAAGGCAAGGAACGGTGAGCCAAGGCAAGGCAAATGCACGACAACGCACGGCTAGGCAATGCACGGCCAGGCAAGGAAAGGGTAACGCAAGGCAAGGAACGGTGAGGCAAGGCAAGGCAAATGCACGACAACGCACGGCTAGCCAATGCACGGCAAGGAAAGGAAAGGGTAACGCAAGGCAAGGCACGGTAAGGCGCGGCAAGGCTAAGGCACGACAACGCAAGGCTAGGCAATAAACGGAAGGCAAGCAAAGAGTAACGGAAGGCAAGGAAGGCAAGGGAAAGCAGGGGAAGCCAAGGGTAACGGAAGGAACGGCACGGTAAGGGGAAACAAGGCTAAGGCACGACAACGCAGGGCTAGCCAATGCACGGCAAGGAAAGGAAAGGGTAACGCAAGGCAAGGCACCGTTACGCGAGGCAAGGCTAAGGCACGACAACGCAAGGCTAGGCAATGCAC
Organism: Macrotis lagotis; assembly: GCF_037893015.1. Taxonomy (NCBI): domain Eukaryota; kingdom Metazoa; phylum Chordata; class Mammalia; order Peramelemorphia; family Peramelidae; genus Macrotis; species Macrotis lagotis. The sequence goes on from NW_027421911.1 coordinate 141,520, forward strand.
GGAAGGCAAGCAAAGAGTAACGGAAGGCAAGGAAGGCAAGGGAAAGCAAGGCAAGGCAAGGGTAACAGAAGGAACGGCACGGCAAGGGGAAACAAGGCTAAGGCACGGCAACGCACGGCTAGGCAATGCACGGCAATGCAAGGAAAGGGTAACGCAAGGCAAGGCACGGTGAGGCAAGGCAAGGCTGATGCACAACAACGCACGGCTAGGCAATGCACGGCAAGGCAAGGAAAGGGTAACGCAAGGCAAGGCACGGTCAGGCGAAGCAAGGCTAAGGCACGACAACGCAAGGCTAGGCAATGCACGGCAAGGCAAGGAAAGGATAACGCAAGGCAAGGCACGGTAAGGCGCGGCAAGGCTAAGGCACGACAACGCAAGGCTAGGCAATAAACGGAAGGCAAGCAAAGAGTAACGGAAGGCAAGGAAGGCAAGGGAAAGCAGGGGAAGCCAAGGGTAACGGAAGGAACGGCACGGTAAGGGGAAACAAGGCTAAGGCACGACAACGCAGGGCTAGCCAATGCACGGCAAGGAAAGGAAAGGGTAACGCAAGGCAAGGCACCGTTACGCGAGGCAAGGCTAGGGCATGACAACGCAAGGCTAGGCAATGCACGGAAGGCAAGCAAAGAGTAACGGAAGGCCAGGAAGGCAAGGGAAAGCAAGGCAAGGCAAGGGTAACGGAAGGAACGGCACGGCAAGGGGAAACAAGGCTAAGGCACGGCAACGTACGGCTAGGCAATGCACGGCAAGGCAAGGAAAGGGTAACGCAAGGCAAGGCACGGTCAGGCGAGGCAAGGCTAAAGCACGACAACGCAAGGCTAGGCAATGCACGGAAGGCAAGCAAAGAGGAACGGAAGGCAAGGAAGGCTAGGGAAAGCAGGGAAAGGCAAGGGTAACGGAAGGAACGGCACGGTAAGGGCAAACAAGACTAAGGCACGACAACAGAGGGCTAGGCAATGCAGGGCAAGGCAAGGAAATGGTAACGCAAGGCAAGGCACGGTTTGGGGAGGCAAAGCTAATGCACGACAACGCAAGGCTAGGCAGTGCACGGCTAGGCAAGGAAAGAGTAACGGAAGGAAAGGAAGGCAAGGCAAAGCAAGGCAAGGCAAGTGTAACAAAAGGCAAGGCACGGCAAGGGGAAACAAGGCAAAGGAACGGCAACGCATGGCTACGCAATGCACGGCCAGGCAAGGAAAGGGTAACGCAAGGCAAGGCACGGTAAAGCAAGACAAGGCTAATTCACGACAACGCACGGCTAGGCAATGCACGGCCAGGCAAGGAAAGGGTAACGCAAGGCAAGGCACGGTGAGGCAAGGCAAGGCAAATGCACGACAACGCACGGCTAGGCAATGCACGGCAAGGCAAGGAAAGGGTAACGCAAGGCAAGGCACGGTCAGGCGAGGCAAGGCTAAGGCACGACAACGCAAGGCTAGGCAATGAACGGAAGGCAAGCAAAGAGTAACGGAAGGCAAGGAAGGCAAGGGAAAGCAAGGGAAGGCAAGGGCAACGAAAGGAACGGCACGGTAAGGGGAAACAAAGCTAAGGCACGACAATGCAGGGCTAGGCAATGCACGGCAAGGCAAGGAAAGGGTAACGCAAGGCAAAGCACGGTAAGGCAAGACAAGGCAAATGCACGACAACGCACGGCTAGGCAATGCACGGCAAGGCAAGGAAAGGGTAACTCAAGGCAAGGCACGGTCAGGCGAGGCAAGGCTAAGGCACGACAACTCAAGGCTAGGCAATGCACGGAAGGCAAGCAAAGAGTAACGGAAAGCAAGGAAGGCAAGGGAAAGCAGGGGAAGGCAAGGGTAACGAAAGGAACGGCACGGTAAGGGGAAACAAGGCTAAGGCACGACAACACAGGGCTAGGCAATGCACGGCAAGGCAAGGAAAGGGTAACGCAAGGCAAGGCACGGTGAGGCAAGGCAAGGCTGATGCACGACAACGCACGGCTAGGCAATGCACGGCAAGGCAAGGAAAGGGTAACGCAAGGCAAGGCACGATCAGGCGAGGCAAGGCTAAGGCACGACAACGCAAGGCTAGGCAATGCACGGCAAGGCAAGGAAAGGGTAACGCAAGGCAAGGCACGGTAAGGCGCGGCAAGGCTAAGGCACGACAACGCAAGGCTAGGCAATAAACGGAAGGCAAGCAAAGAGTAACGGAAGGCAAGGAAGGCAAGGGAAAGCAAGGCAAGGCAAGGGTAACAGAAGGAACGGCACGGCAAGGGGAAACAAGGCTAAGGCACGGCAACGCACGGCTAGGCAATGCACGGCAAGGCAAGGAAAGGGTAACGCAAGGCAAGGCACGGTGAGGCAAGGCAAGGCTGATGCACGACAACGCACGGCTAGGCAATGCACGGCAAGGCAAGGAAAGGGTAACGCAAGTCAAGGCACGGTCAGGCGAGGCAAGGCTAAGGCACGACAACGCAAGGCTAGGCAATGCACGGCAAGGCAAGGAAAGGGTAACACAAGGCAAGGCACGGTAAGGCGCGGCAAGGCTAAGGCACGACAACGCAAGGCTAGGCAATAAACGGAAGGCAAGCAAAGAGTAACGGAAGGCAAGGAAGGCAAGGGAAAGCAGGGGAAGGCAAGGGTAACGGAAGGAACGGCACGGTAAGGGGAAACAAGGCTAAGGCACGACAACGCAGGGCTAGCCAATGCACGGCAAGGAAAGGAAAGGGTAACGCAAAGCAAGGCACCGTTACGCGAGGCAAGGCTACGGCACGACAACGCAAGGCTAGGCAATGCACGGAAGGCAAGCAAAGAGTAACGGAAGGCCAGGAAGGCAAGGGAAAGCAAGGTAAGGCAAGGGTAACGGAAGGAACGGCACGGCAAGGGGAAACAAGGCTAAGGCACGGCAACGCACGGCTAGGCAATGCACGGCAAGGCAAGGAAAGGGTAACGCAAGGCAAGGCACTGTCAGGCGAGGCAAGGCTAAGGCACGACAACGCAAGGCTAGGCAATGCACGGAAGGAAAGCAAAGAGTAACGGAAGGCAATGAAAGGAAGGGAAAGCAAGGCAAGGTAAGTGTAACGCAAGGCAAGGCACGGTGAGGCAAGGCAAGGCTGATGCACGACAACGCACGGCTAGGCAATTCACGGCAAGGCAAGGACAGGGTAACGCAAGGCAAGGCACGGTCAGGCGAGGCAAGGCTAAGGCACGACAACGCAAGGCTAGGCAATGCACGGAAGGCAAGCAAAGAGGAACGGAAGGCAAGGAAGGCTAGGGAAAGCAGGGAAAGGCAAGGGTAACGGAAGGAACGGCACGGTAAGGGCAAACAAGACTAAGGCACGACAACACAGGGCTAGGCAATGCAGGGCAAGGCAAGGAAATGGTAACGCAAGGCAAGGCACGGTTTGGGGAGGCAAAGCTAATGCACGACAACGCAAGGCTAGGCAGTGCACGGCTAGGCAAGGAAAGAGTAACGGAAGGCAAGGAAGGCAAGGGAAAGCAAGGCAAGGCAAGCGTAACAAAAGGCAAGGCACGGCAAGGGGAAACAAGGCTAAGGAACGGCAACGCACGGCTACGCAATGCACGGCCAGGCAAGGAAAGGGTAATGCATGGAAAGGCACGGTAAGGCAAGACAAGGCTAATGCACGACAACGCACGGCTAGGCAATGCACGGCCAGGCAAGGAAAGGGTAACGCAAGGCAAGGAACGGTGAGGCAATGCAAGGCAAATGCACGACAACGCACGGCTAGGCAATGCACGGCAAGGCAAGGAAAGGGTAACGCAAGGCAACGCACGGTCAGGCGAGGCAAGGCTAATTCACGACAACGCAAGGCTAGGCAATGAACGGAAGGCAAGCAAAGAGTAACGGAAGGCAAGGAAGGCAAGGGAAAGCAAGGGAAGGCAAGGGCAACGAAAGGAACGGCACGGTAAGGGGAAACAAAGCTAAGGCACGACAATGCAGGGCTAGGCAATGCACGGCAAGGCAAGGAAAGGGTAACGCAAGGCAAAGCACGGTGAGGCAAGACAAGGCAAATGCACGACAACGCACGGCTAGGCACTGCACGGCAAGGCAAGGAAAGGGTAATTCAAGGCAAGGCACGGTCAGGCGAGGCAAGGCTAAGGCACGACAACGCAAGGCTAGGCAATGCACGGAAGGCAAGCAAAGAGTAACGGAAGGCAAGCAAGGCAAGGGAAAGCAGGGGAAGGCAAGCGTAACGAAAGGAACGGCACGGTAAGGGGAAACAAGGCTAAGGCACGACAACACAGGGCTAGGCAATGCACGGCAAGGCAAGGAAAGGGTAACGCAAGGCAAGGCACGGTCAGGCGAGGCAAGGCTAAGGCACGACAACGCAAGGCTAGGCAATGCACGGCAAGGCAAGGAAAGGGTAACGCAAGGCAAGGCACGGTAAGGCGCGGCAAGGCTAAGGCACGACAACGCAAGGCTAGGCAATAAACGGAAGGCAAGCAAAGAGTAACGGAAGGCAAGGAAGGCAAGGGAAAGCAGGGGAAGCCAAGGGTAACGGAAGGAACGGCACGGTAAGGGGAAACAAGGCTAAGGCACGACAACGCAGGGCTAGCCAATGCACGGCAAGGAAAGGAAAGGGTAACGCAAGGCAAGGCACCGTTACGCGAGGCAAGGCTAGGGCATGACAACGCAAGGCTAGGCAATGCACGGAAGGCAAGCAAAGAGTAACGGAAGGCCAGGAAGGCAAGGGAAAGCAAGGCAAGGCAAGGGTAACGGAAGGAACGGCACGGCAAGGGGAAACAAGGCTAAGGCACGGCAACGTACGGCTAGGCAATGCACGGCAAGGCAAGGAAAGGGTAACGCAAGGCAAGGCACGGTCAGGCGAGGCAAGGCTAAAGCACGACAACGCAAGGCTAGGCAATGCACGGAAGGCAAGCAAAGAGGAACGGAAGGCAAGGAAGGCTAGGGAAAGCAGGGAAAGGCAAGGGTAACGGAAGGAACGGCACGGTAAGGGCAAACAAGACTAAGGCACGACAACAGAGGGCTAGGCAATGCAGGGCAAGGCAAGGAAATGGTAACGCAAGGCAAGGCACGGTTTGGGGAGGCAAAGCTAATGCACGACAACGCAAGGCTAGGCAGTGCACGGCTAGGCAAGGAAAGAGTAACGGAAGGAAAGGAAGGCAAGGCAAAGCAAGGCAAGGCAAGTGTAACAAAAGGCAAGGCACGGCAAGGGGAAACAAGGCTAAGGAACGGCAACGCATGGCTACGCAATGCACGGCCAGGCAAGGAAAGGGTAACGCAAGGCAAGGCACGGTAAAGCAAGACAAGGCTAATTCACGACAACGCACGGCTAGGCAATGCACGGCCAGGCAAGGAAAGGGTAACGCAAGGCAAGGCACGGTGAGGCAAGGCAAGGCAAATGCACGACAACGCACGGCTAGGCAATGCACGGCAAGGCAAGGAAAGGGTAACGCAAGACAAGGCACGGTCAGGCGAGGCAAGGCTAAGGCACGACAACGCAAGGCTAGGCAATGAACGGAAGGCAAGCAAAGAGTAACGGAAGGCAAGGAAGGCAAGGGAAAGCAAGGGAAGGCAAGGGCAACGAAAGGAACGGCACGGTAAGGGGAAACAAAGCTAAGGCACGACAATGCAGGGCTAGGCAATGCACGGCAAGGCAAGGAAAGGGTAACGCAAGGCAAAGCACGGTAAGGCAAGACAAGGCAAATGCACGACAACGCACGGCTAGGCAATGCACGGCAAGGCAAGGAAAGGGTAACTCAAGGCAAGGCACGGTCAGGCGAGGCAAGGCTAAGGCACGACAACTCAAGGCTAGGCAATGCACGGAAGGCAAGCAAAGAGTAACGGAAAGCAAGGAAGGCAAGGGAAAGCAGGGGAAGGCAAGGATAACGAAAGGAACGGCACGGTAAGGGGAAACAAGGCTAAGGCACGACAACACAGGGCTAGGCAATGCACGGCAAGGCAAGGAAAGGGTAACGCAAGGCAAGGCACGGTGAGGCAAGGCAAGGCTGATGCACGACAACGCACGGCTAGGCAATGCACGGCAAGGCAAGGAAAGGGTAACGCAAGGCAAGGCACGATCAGGCGAGGCAAGGCTAAGGCACGACAACGCAAGGCTAGGCAATGCACGGCAAGGCAAGGAAAGGGTAACGCAAGGCAAGGCACGGTAAGGCGCGGCAAGGCTAAGGCACGACAACGCAAGGCTAGGCAATAAACGGAAGGCAAGCAAAGAGTAACGGAAGGCAAGGAAGGCAAGGGAAAGCAAGGCAAGGCAAGGGTAACAGAAGGAACGGCACGGCAAGGGGAAACAAGGCTAAGGCACGGCAACGCACGGCTAGGCAATGCACGGCAAGGCAAGGAAAGGGTAACGCAAGGCAAGGCACGGTGAGGCAAGGCAAGGCTGATGCACGACAACGCACGGCTAGGCAATGCACGGCAAGGCAAGGAAAGGGTAACGCAAGTCAAGGCACGGTCAGGCGAGGCAAGGCTAAGGCACGACAACGCAAGGCTAGGCAATGCACGGCAAGGCAAGGAAAGGGTAACACAAGGCAAGGCACGGTAAGGCGCGGCAAGGCTAAGGCACGACAACGCAAGGCTAGGCAATAAACGGAAGGCAAGCAAAGAGTAACGGAAGGCAAGGAAGGCAAGGGAAAGCAGGGGAAGGCAAGGGTAACGGAAGGAACGGCACGGTAAGGGGAAACAAGGCTAAGGCACGACAACGCAGGGCTAGCCAATGCACGGCAAGGAAAGGAAAGGGTAACGCAAAGCAAGGCACCGTTACGCGAGGCAAGGCTAGGGCACGACAACGCAAGGCTAGGCAATGCACGGAAGGCAAGCAAAGAGTAACGGAAGGCCAGGAAGGCAAGGGAAAGCAAGGTAAGGCAAGGGTAACGGAAGGAACGGCACGGCAAGGGGAAACAAGGCTAAGGCACGGCAACGCACGGCTAGGCAATGCACGGCAAGGCAAGGAAAGGGTAACGCAAGGCAAGGCACTGTCAGGCGAGGCAAGGCTAAGGCACGACAACGCAAGGCTAGGCAATGCACGGAAGGAAAGCAAAGAGTAACGGAAGGCAATGAAAGGAAGGGAAAGCAAGGCAAGGTAAGTGTAACGCAAGGCAAGGCACGGTGAGGCAAGGCAAGGCTGATGCACGACAACGCACGGCTAGGCAATTCACGGCAAGGCAAGGACAGGGTAACGCAAGGCAAGGCACGGTCAGGCGAGGCAAGGCTAAGGCACGACAACGCAAGGCTAGGCAATGCACGGAAGGCAAGCAAAGAGGAACGGAAGGCAAGGAAGGCTAGGGAAAGCAGGGAAAGGCAAGGGTAACGGAAGGAACGGCACGGTAAGGGCAAACAAGACTAAGGCACGACAACACAGGGCTAGGCAATGCAGGGCAAGGCAAGGAAATGGTAACGCAAGGCAAGGCACGGTTTGGGGAGGCAAAGCTAATGCACGACAACGCAAGGCTAGGCAGTGCACGGCTAGGCAAGGAAAGAGTAACGGAAGGCAAGGAAGGCAAGGGAAAGCAAGGCAAGGCAAGCGTAACAAAAGGCAAGGCACGGCAAGGGGAAACAAGGCTAAGGAACGGCAACGCACGGCTACGCAATGCACGGCCAGGCAAGGAAAGGGTAATGCATGGAAAGGCACGGTAAGGCAAGACAAGGCTAATGCACGACAACGCACGGCTAGGCAATGCACGGCCAGGCAAGGAAAGGGTAACGCAAGGCAAGGAACGGTGAGGCAAGGCAAGGCAAATGCACGACAACGCACGGCTAGGCAATGCACGGCAAGGCAAGGAAAGGGTAACGCAAGGCAAGGCACGGTCAGGCGAGGCAAGGCTAATTCACGACAACGCAAGGCTAGGCAATGAACGGAAGGCAAGCAAAGAGTAACGGAAGGCAAGGAAGGCAAGGGAAAGCAAGGGAAGGCAAGGGCAACGAAAGGAACGGCACGGTAAGGGGAAACAAAGCTAAGGCACGACAATGCAGGGCTAGGCAATGCACGGCAAGGCAAGGAAAGGGTAACGCAAGGCAAAGCACGGTGAGGCAAGACAAGGCAAATGCACGACAACGCACGGCTAGGCACTGCACGGCAAGGCAAGGAAAGGGTAATTCAAGGCAAGGCACGGTCAGGCGAGGCAAGGCTAAGGCACGACAACGCAAGGCTAGGCAATGCACGGAAGGCAAGCAAAGAGTAACGGAAGGCAAGCAAGGCAAGGGAAAGCAGGGGAAGGCAAGCGTAACGAAAGGAACGGCACGGTAAGGGGAAACAAGGCTAAGGCACGACAACACAGGGCTAGGCAATGCACGGCAAGGCAAGGAAAGGGTAACGCAAGGCAAGGCACGGTCAGGCGAGGCAAGGCTAAGGCACGACAACGCAAGGCTAGGCAATGCACGGCAAGGCAAGGAAAGGGTAACGCAAGGCAAGGCACGGTAAGGCGCGGCAAGGCTAAGGCACGACAACGCAAGGCTAGGCAATAAACGGAAGGCAAGCAAAGAGTAACGGAAGGCAAGGAAGGCAAGGGAAAGCAGGGGAAGCCAAGGGTAACGGAAGGAACGGCACGGTAAGGGGAAACAAGGCTAAGGCACGACAACGCAGGGCTAGCCAATGCACGGCAAGGAAAGGAAAGGGTAACGCAAGGCAAGGCACCGTTACGCGAGGCAAGGCTAGGGCATGACAACGCAAGGCTAGGCAATGCACGGAAGGCAAGCAAAGAGTAACGGAAGGCCAGGAAGGCAAGGGAAAGCAAGGCAAGGCAAGGGTAACGGAAGGAACGGCACGGCAAGGGGAAACAAGGCTAAGGCACGGCAACGTACGGCTAGGCAATGCACGGCAAGGCAAGGAAAGGGTAACGCAAGGCAAGGCACGGTCAGGCGAGGCAAGGCTAAAGCACGACAACGCAAGGCTAGGCAATGCACGGAAGGCAAGCAAAGAGGAACGGAAGGCAAGGAAGGCTAGGGAAAGCAGGGAAAGGCAAGGGTAACGGAAGGAACGGCACGGTAAGGGCAAACAAGACTAAGGCACGACAACAGAGGGCTAGGCAATGCAGGGCAAGGCAAGGAAATGGTAACGCAAGGCAAGGCACGGTTTGGGGAGGCAAAGCTAATGCACGACAACGCAAGGCTAGGCAGTGCACGGCTAGGCAAGGAAAGAGTAACGGAAGGAAAGGAAGGCAAGGCAAAGCAAGGCAAGGCAAGTGTAACAAAAGGCAAGGCACGGCAAGGGGAAACAAGGCTAAGGAACGGCAACGCATGGCTACGCAATGCACGGCCAGGCAAGGAAAGGGTAACGCAAGGCAAGGCACGGTAAAGCAAGACAAGGCTAATTCACGACAACGCACGGCTAGGCAATGCACGGCCAGGCAAGGAAAGGGTAACGCAAGGCAAGGCACGGTGAGGCAAGGCAAGGCAAATGCACGACAACGCACGGCTAGGCAATGCACGGCAAGGCAAGGAAAGGGTAACGCAAGACAAGGCACGGTCAGGCGAGGCAAGGCTAAGGCACGACAACGCAAGGCTAGGCAATGAACGGAAGGCAAGCAAAGAGTAACGGAAGGCAAGGAAGGCAAGGGAAAGCAAGGGAAGGCAAGGGCAACGAAAGGAACGGCACGGTAAGGGGAAACAAAGCTAAGGCACGACAATGCAGGGCTAGGCAATGCACGGCAAGGCAAGGAAAGGGTAACGCAAGGCAAAGCACGGTAAGGCAAGACAAGGCAAATGCACGACAACGCACGGCTAGGCAATGCACGGCAAGGCAAGGAAAGGGTAACTCAAGGCAAGGCACGGTCAGGCGAGGCAAGGCTAAGGCACGACAACTCAAGGCTAGGCAATGCACGGAAGGCAAGCAAAGAGTAACGGAAAGCAAGGAAGGCAAGGGAAAGCAGGGGAAGGCAAGGATAACGAAAGGAACGGCACGGTAAGGGGAAACAAGGCTAAGGCACGACAACACAGGGCTAGGCAATGCAGGGCAAGGCAAGGAAAGGGTAACGCAAGGCAAGGCACGGTGAGGCAAGGCAAGGCTGATGCACGACAACGCACGTCTAGGCAATGCACGGCAAGGCAAGGAAAGAGTAACGCAAGGCAAGGCACGATCAGGCGAGGCAAGGCTAAGGCACGACAACGCAAGGCTAGGCAATGCACGGCAAGGCAAGGAAAGGGTAACGCAAGGCAAGGCACGGTAAGGCGCGGCAAGGCTAAGGCACGACAACGCAAGGCTAGGCAATAAACGGAAGGCAAGCAAAGAGTAACGGAAGGCAAGGAAGGCAAGGGAAAGCAAGGCAAGGCAAGGGTAACAGAAGGAACGGCACGGCAAGGGGAAACAAGGCTAAGGCACGGCAACGCACGGCTAGGCAATGCACGGCAAGGCAAGGAAAGGGTAACGCAAGGCAAGGCACGGTGAGGCAAGGCAAGGCTGATGCACGACAACGCACGGCTAGGCAATGCACGGCAAGGCAAGGAAAGGGTAACGCAAGTCAAGGCACGGTCAGGCGAGGCAAGGCTAAGGCACGACAACGCAAGGCTAGGCAATGCACGGCAAGGCAAGGAAAGGGTAACACAAGGCAAGGCACGGTAAGGCGCGGCAAGGCTAAGGCACGACAACGCAAGGCTAGGCAATAAACGGAAGGCAAGCAAAGAGTAACGGAAGGCAAGGAAGGCAAGGGAAAGCAGGGGAAGGCAAGGGTAACGGAAGGAACGGCACGGTAAGGGGAAACAAGGCTAAGGCACGACAACGCAGGGCTAGCCAATGCACGGCAAGGAAAGGAAAGGGTAACGCAAAGCAAGGCACCGTTACGCGAGGCAAGGCTAGGGCACGACAACGCAAGGCTAGGCAATGCACGGAAGGCAAGCAAAGAGTAACGGAAGGCCAGGAAGGCAAGGGAAAGCAAGGTAAGGCAAGGGTAACGGAAGGAACGGCACGGCAAGGGGAAACAAGGCTAAGGCACGGCAACGCACGGCTAGGCAATGCACGGCAAGGCAAGGAAAGGGTAACGCAAGGCAAGGCACTGTCAGGCGAGGCAAGGCTAAGGCACGACAACGCAAGGCTAGGCAATGCACGGAAGGAAAGCAAAGAGTAACGGAAGGCAATGAAAGGAAGGGAAAGCAAGGCAAGGTAAGTGTAACGCAAGGCAAGGCACGGTGAGGCAAGGCAAGGCTGATGCACGACAACGCACGGCTAGGCAATTCACGGCAAGGCAAGGACAGGGTAACGCAAGGCAAGGCACGGTCAGGCGAGGCAAGGCTAAGGCACGACAACGCAAGGCTAGGCAATGCACGGAAGGCAAGCAAAGAGGAACGGAAGGCAAGGAAGGCTAGGGAAAGCAGGGAAAGGCAAGGGTAACGGAAGGAACGGCACGGTAAGGGCAAACAAGACTAAGGCACGACAACACAGGGCTAGGCAATGCAGGGCAAGGCAAGGAAATGGTAACGCAAGGCAAGGCACGGTTTGGGGAGGCAAAGCTAATGCACGACAACGCAAGGCTAGGCAGTGCACGGCTAGGCAAGGAAAGAGTAACGGAAGGCAAGGAAGGCAAGGGAAAGCAAGGCAAGGCAAGCGTAACAAAAGGCAAGGCACGGCAAGGGGAAACAAGGCTAAGGAACGGCAACGCACGGCTACGCAATGCACGGCCAGGCAAGGAAAGGGTAATGCATGGAAAGGCACGGTAAGGCAAGACAAGGCTAATGCACGACAACGCACGGCTAGGCAATGCACGGCCAGGCAAGGAAAGGGTAACGCAAGGCAAGGAACGGTGAGGCAAGGCAAGGCAAATGCACGACAACGCACGGCTAGGCAATGCACGGCAAGGCAAGGAAAGGGTAACGCAAGGCAAGGCACGGTCAGGCGAGGCAAGGCTAATTCACGACAACGCAAGGCTAGGCAATGAACGGAAGGCAAGCAAAGAGTAACGGAAGGCAAGGAAGGCAAGGGAAAGCAAGGGAAGGCAAGGGCAACGAAAGGAACGGCACGGTAAGGGGAAACAAAGCTAAGGCACGACAATGCAGGGCTAGGCAATGCACGGCAAGGCAAGGAAAGGGTAACGCAAGGCAAAGCACGGTGAGGCAAGACAAGGCAAATGCACGACAACGCACGGCTAGGCACTGCACGGCAAGGCAAGGAAAGGGTAATTCAAGGCAAGGCACGGTCAGGCGAGGCAAGGCTAAGGCACGACAACGCAAGGCTAGGCAATGCACGGAAGGCAAGCAAAGAGTAACGGAAGGCAAGCAAGGCAAGGGAAAGCAGGGGAAGGCAAGCGTAACGAAAGGAACGGCACGGTAAGGGGAAACAAGGCTAAGGCACGACAACACAGGGCTAGGCAATGCACGGCAAGGCAAGGAAAGGGTAACGCAAGGCACGGCACGGTCAGGCGAGGCAAGGCTAAGGCACGACAACGCAAGGCTAGGCAATGCACGGCAAGGCAAGGAAAGGGTAACGCAAGGCAAGGCACGGTAAGGCGCGGCAAGGCTAAGGCACGACAACGCAAGGCTAGGCAATAAACGGAAGGCAAGCAAAGAGTAACGGAAGGCAAGGAAGGCAAGGGAAAGCAGGGGAAGGCAAGGGTAACGGAAGGAACGGCACGGTAAGGGGAAACAAGGCTAAGGCACGACAACGCAGGGCTAGCCAATGCACGGCAAGGAAAGGAAAGGGTAACGCAAGGCAAGGCACCGTTACGCGAGGCAAGGCTAGGGCATGACAACGCAAGGCTAGGCAATGCACGGAAGGCAAGCAAAGAGTAACGGAAGGCCAGGAAGGCAAGGGAAAGCAAGGCAAGGCAAGGGTAACGGAAGGAACGGCACGGCAAGGGGAAACAAGGCTAAGGCACGGCAACGCACGGCTAGGCAATGCACGGCAAGGCAAGGAAAGGGTAACGCAAGGCAAGGCACGGTCAGGCGAGGCAAGGCTAAGGCACGACAACGCAAGGCTAGGCAATGCACGGAAGGCAAGCAAAGAGGAACGGAAGGCAAGGAAGGCTAGGGAAAGCAGGGAAAGGCAAGGGTAACGGAAGGAACGGCACGGTAAGGGCAAACAAGACTAAGGCACGACAACACAGGGCTAGGCAATGCAGGGCAAGGCAAGGAAATGGTAACGCAAGGCAAGGCACGGTTTGGGGAGGCAAAGCTAATGCACGACAACGCAAGGCTAGGCAGTGCACGGCTAGGCAAGGAAAGAGTAACGGAAGGAAAGGAAGGCAAGGCAAAGCAAGGCAAGGCAAGTGTAACAAAAGGCAAGGCACGGCAAGGGGAAACAAGGCTAAGGAACGGCAACGCATGGCTACGCAATGCACGGCCAGGCAAGGAAAGGGTAACGCAAGGCAAGGCACGGTAAGGCAAGACAAGGCTAATTCACGACAACGCACGGCTAGGCAATGCACGGCCAGGCAAGGAAAGGGTAACGCAAGGCAAGGCACGGTGAGGCAAGGCAAGGCAAATGCACGACAACGCACGGCTAGGCAATGCACGGCAAGGCAAGGAAAGGGTAACGCAAAGCAAGGCACGGTCAGGCGAGGCAAGGCTAAGGCACGACAACGCAAGGCTAGGCAATGAACGGAAGGCAAGCAAAGAGTAACGGAAGGCAAGGAAGGCAAGGGAAAGCAAGGGAAGGCAAGGGCAACGAAAGGAACGGCACGGTAAGGGGAAACAAAGCTAAGGCACGACAATGCAGGGCTAGGCAATGCACGGCAAGGCAAGGAAAGGGTAACGCAAGGCAAAGCACGGTAAGGCAAGACAAGGCAAATGCACGACAACGCACGGCTAGGCAATGCACGGCAAGGCAAGGAAAGGGTAACTCAAGGCAAGGCACGGTCAGGCGAGGCAAGGCTAAGGCACGACAACTCAAGGCTAGGCAATGCACGGAAGGCAAGCAAAGAGTAACGGAAAGCAAGGAAGGCAAGGGAAAGCAGGGGAAGGCAAGGGTAACGAAAGGAACGGCACGGTAAGGGGAAACAAGGCTAAGGCACGACAACACAGGGCTAGGCAATGCACGGCAAGGCAAGGAAAGGGTAACGCAAGGCAAGGCACGGTGAGGCAAGGCAAGGCTGATGCACGACAACGCACGGCTAGGCAATGCACGGCAAGGCAAGGAAAGGGTAACGCAAGGCAAGGCACGATCAGGCGAGGCAAGGCTAAGGCACGACAACGCAAGGCTAGGCAATGCACGGCAAGGCAAGGAAAGGGTAACGCAAGGCAAGGCACGGTAAGGCGCGGCAAGGCTAAGGCACGACAACGCAAGGCTAGGCAATAAACGGAAGGCAAGCAAAGAGTAACGGAAGGCAAGGAAGGCAAGGGAAAGCAAGGCAAGGGTAACAGAAGGAACGGCACGGCAAGGGGAAACAAGGCTAAGGCACGGCAACGCACGGCTAGGCAATGCACGGCAAGGCAAGGAAAGGGTAACGCAAGGCAAGGCACGGTGAGGCAAGGCAAGGCTGATGCACGACAACGCACGGCTAGGCAATGCACGGCAAGGCAAGGAAAGGGTAACGCAAGTCAAGGCACGGTCAGGCAAGGCAAGGCTAAGGCACGACAACGCAAGGCTAGGCAATGCACGGCAAGGCAAGGAAAGGGTAACGCAAGGCAAGGCACGGTAAGGCACGGCAAGGCTAAGGCACGACAACGCAAGGCTAGGCAATAAACGGAAGACAAGCAAAGAGTAACGGAAGGCAAGGAAGGCAAGGGAAATCAGGGGAAGGCAAGGGTAACGGAAGGAACGGCACGGTAAGGGGAAACAAGGCTAAGGCACGACAACGCAGGGCTAGCCAATGCACGGCAAGGAAAGGAAAGGGTAACGCAAAGCAAGGCACCGTTACGCGAGGCAAGGCTAGGGCACGACAACGCAAGGCTAGGCAATGCACGGAAGGCAAGCAAAGAGTAACGGAAGGCCAGGAAGGCAAGGGAAAGCAAGGTAAGGCAAGGGTAACGGAAGGAACGGCACGGCAAGGGGAAACAAGGCTAAGGCACGGCAACGCACGGCTAGGCAATGCACGGCAAGGCAAGGAAAGGGTAACGCAAGGCAAGGCACTGTCAGGCGAGGCAAGGCTAAGGCACGACAACGCAAGGCTAGGCAATGCACGGAAGGAAAGCAAAGAGTAACGGAAGGCAATGAAAGGAAGGGAAAGCAAGGCAAGGTAAGTGTAACGCAAGGCAAGGCACGGTGAGGCAAGGCAAGGCTGATGCACGACAACGCACGGCTAGGCAATTCACGGCAAGGCAAGGACAGGGTAACGCAAGGCAAGGCACGGTCAGGCGAGGCAAGGCTAAGGCACGACAACGCAAGGCTAGGCAATGCACGGAAGGCAAGCAAAGAGGAACGGAAGGCAAGGAAGGCTAGGGAAAGCAGGGAAAGGCAAGGGTAACGGAAGGAACGGCACGGTAAGGGCAAACAAGACTAAGGCACGACAACACAGGGCTAGGCAATGCAGGGCAAGGCAAGGAAATGGTAACGCAAGGCAAGGCACGGTTTGGGGAGGCAAAGCTAATGCACGACAACGCAAGGCTAGGCAGTGCACGGCTAGGCAAGGAAAGAGTAACGGAAGGCAAGGAAGGCAAGGGAAAGCAAGGCAAGGCAAGGGTAACGAAAGGAACGGCACGGTAAGGGGAAACAAGGCTAAGGCACGACAACACAGGGCTAGGCAATGCACGGCAAGGCAAGGAAAGGGTAACGCAAGGCAAGGCACGGTGAGGCAAGGCAAGGTTGATGCACGACAACGCACGGCTAGGCAATGCACGGCAAGGCAAGCAAAGGGTAACGCAAGGCAAGGAACGGTGAGGCTAGACAAGGCTAATGCACGACAACGCAAGGCTAGGCAATGCACGACAATGCAAGGAAAGCTTAAAGCAAAGGAAGGCAAGGTCAGGCGAGATAAGGCAAAGGCACGAAAACGCAAGGCTAGGCAATTGAGGGAAGGCAAGCAAAGAGTAACGGAAGGTAAGCAAGGCAAGGAAAAGCAAGGAAAGGCAAGTGTAACAAAAGGCACGCAACGGCAAGGGGAAACAAGGCGAAGGCACGACAACGCAGGGCTAGGCAATGCACGGCAAGGCAGGCAAAGAGTAACGGAAGGAAAGGAAGGCAAGGCAAAGCCAGGCAAGGCAAGTGTAACAAAAGGCACGCAACGGCAAGGGGAAACAAGGCTAAGGCACGACAACACACGGCTAGGAAATGCACGGCAAGGCAAGGAAAGGGTAACGCAAGGCAAGGCACGGTGAGGCAAGGCAAGGTTGATGCACGACAACGCACGGCTAGGCAATGCACGGCAAGGCAAGGAAAGGGTAACGCAAGGCAAGGCACGGTCAGGCGAGGCAAGGCTAAGGCAAGACAACGCAAGGCTAGGCAATGCACGGCAAGGCAAGGAAAGGGTAACGCAAGGCAAGGCACGGTGAGGCGAGTCAAGGCTGATGCACGACAACGCACGGCTAGGCAATGCACGGCAAGGCAAGGAAAGGGTAACGCAAGGCAAGGCACGGTCAGGCGAGGCAAGGGTAAGGCACGACAACACAAGGCTAGGCAATGCACGGCAAGGCAAGGAAAGGGTAACGCAAGGCAAGGCACAGTAAGGCGCGGCAAGGCTAAGGCACGACAACGCAAGGCTAGGCAATAAACGGAAGGCAAGCAAAGAGTAACGGAAGGCAAGGAAGGCAAGGGAAAGCAGGGGAAGGCAAGGGTAACGGAAGGAACGGCACGGCAAGGGGAAACAAGGCTAAGGCACGGCAACGCACGGCTAGGCAATGCACGGCAAGGCAAGGAAAGGGTAACGCAAGGCAAGGCACTGTCAGGCGACTCAAGGCTAAGGCACGACAACGCAAGGCTAGGCAATGCACAGGAAGGAAAGCAAAGAGTAACGGAAGGCAATGAAAGGAAGGGAAAGGAAGGCAAGGTAAGGGTAACGCAAGGCAAGGCACGGTGAGGCAAGGCAAGGCTGATGCACGACAACGCACGGCTAGGCAATTCACGGCAAGGCAAGGAAAGGGTAACGCAAGGCAAGGCACGGTAAGGCGCGGCAAGGCTAAGGCACGACAACGCAAGGCTAGGCAATAAACGGAAGGCAAGCAAAGAGTAACGGAAGGCAAGGAAGGCAAGGGAAAGCAGGGGAAGGCAAGGGTAACGGAAGGAACGGCACGGTAAGGGGAAACAAGGCTAAGGCACGACAACGCAGGGCTAGCCAATGCACGGCAAGGAAAGGAAAGCGTAACGCAAGGCAAGGCACCGTTACGCGAGGCAAGGCTAGGGCATGACAACGCAAGGCTAGGCAATGCACGGAAGGCAAGCAAAGAGTAACGGAAGGCCAGGAAGGCAAGGGAAAGCAAGGCAAGGCAAGGGTAACGGAAGGAACGGCACGGCAAGGGGAAACAAGGCTAAGGCACGGCAACGCACGGCTAGGCAATGCACGGCAAGGCAAGGAAAGGGTAACGCAAGGCAAGGCACGGTCAGGCGAGGCAAGGCTAAGGCACGACAACGCAAGGCTAGGCAATGCACGGAAGGCAAGCAAAGAGGAACGGAAGGCAAGGAAGGCTAGGGAAAGCAGGGAAAGGCAAGGGTAACGGAAGGAACGGCACGGTAAGGGCAAACAAGACTAAGGCACGACAACACAGTGCTAGGCAATGCAGGGCAAGGCAAGGAAATGGTAACGCAAGGCAAGGCACGGTTTGGGGAGGCAAAGCTAATGCACGACAACGCAAGGCTAGGCAGTGCACGGCTAGGCAAGGAAAGAGTAACGGAAGGAAAGGAAGGCAAGGCAAAGCAAGGCAAGGCAAGCGTAACAAAAGGCAAGGCACGGCAAGGGGAAACAAGGCTAAGGAACGGCAACGCACGGCTACGCAATGCACGGCCAGGCAAGGAAAGGGTAACGCAAGGCAAGGCACGGTAAGGCAAGACAAGGCTAATGCACGACAACGCACGGCTAGGCAATGCACGGCCAGGCAAGGAAAGGGTAACACAAGGCAAGGCACGGTGAGGCAAGGCAAGGCAAATGCACGACAACGCACGGCTAGGCAATGCACGGCAAGGCAAGGAAAGGGTAACGCAAGGCAAGGCACGGTCAGGCGAGGCAAGGCTAAGGCACGACAACGCAAGGCTAGGCAATGCACGGCAAGGCAAGGAAAGGGTAACGCAAGGCAAGGCACGGTGAGGCAAGGCAAGGCTGATGCACGACAACGCACGGCTAGGCAATGCACGGCAAGGCAAGGAAAGGGTAACGCAAGGCAAGGCACGGTCAGGCGACGCAAGGCTAAGGCACGACAACGCAAGGCTAGGCAATGCACGGCAAGGCAAGGAAAGGGTAACGCAAGGCAAGGCACGGTAATGCGAGGCAAGGCTAAGGCACGACAACGCAAGGCTAGGCAATGAACGGAAGGCAAGTAAAGAGTAACGGAAGAAAAGGAAGGCAAGGGAAAGCAAGGGAAGGCACGGGCAACGAAAGGAACGGCACGGTAAGGGGAAACAATGCTAAGGCACGACAATGCAGGGCTAGGCAATGCACGGCAAGGCAAGGAAAGGGTAACGCAAGGCAAGGCACGGTGAGGCAAGGCAAGGCAAATGCACGACAACGCACGGCTAGGCAATGCACGGCAAGGCAAGGAAAGGGTAACGCAAGGCAAGGCACGGTGAGGCAAGGCAAGGCTGATGCACGACAACGCATGGCTAGGCAATGCACGGCAAGGCAAGGAAAGGGTAACGCAAGGCAAGGCACGGTCAGGCGAGGCAAGGCTAAGGCACGACAACGCAAGGCTAGGCAATGAACGGAAGGCAAGTAAAGAGTAACGGAAGGCAAGGAAGGCAAGGGAAAGCAAGGGAAGGCACGGGCAACGAAAGGAACGGCACGGTAAGGGGAAACAATGCTAAGGCACGACAATGCAGGGCTAGGCAATGCACGGCAAGGCAAGGAAAGGGTAACGCAAGGCAAAGCACGGTGAGGCAAGACAAGGAAAATGCACGACAACGCACGGCTAGGCAATGCACAGCAAGGCAAGGAAAGGGTAACTCAAGGCAAGGCACGGTCAGGCGAGGCAAGGCTAAGGCACGACAACGCAAGGCTAGGCAATGCACGGAAGGCAAGCAAAGAGTAACGGAAGGCAAGGAAGGCAAGGGAAAGAAGGGGAAGGCAAGGGTAACGAAAGGAACGGCACGGTAAGGGGAAACAAGGCTAAGGCACGACGACACAGGGCTAGGCAATGCAGGGCAAGGCAAGGAAAGGGTAACGCAAGGCAAGGCAAGGTTTGGGGAGGAAGGCGAATGCACGACAACGCAAGGCTAGGCAATGCACGGAAGGCAAGCAAAAAGTAACGGAAGGCAAGGAAGGCTAGGGAAAGCAGGGAAAGGCAAGGGTAACGGAAGGAACGGCACGGTAAGGGCAAACAAGACTAAGGCACGACAACACAGGGCTAGGCAATGCAGGGCAAGGCAAGGAAATGGTAACGCAAGGTAAGGCACGGTTTGGGGAGGCAAAGCTAATGCACGACAACGCAAGGCTAGGCAGTGCACGGCTAGGCAAGGAAAGAGTAACGGAAGGAAAGGAAGGCAAGGCAAAGCAAGGCAAGGCAAGGGTAACGGAAGGAACGGCACAGCAAGGGGAAACAAGGCTAAGGCACGGAAACGCACGGCTAGGCAATGCACGGCAAGGCAAGGAAAGGGTAACGCAAGGCAAGGCACTGTCAGGCGAGGCAAGGCTAAGACACGACAACGCAAGGCTAGGCAATGCACGGAAGGCAAGCAAAGAGTAACGGAAGGCAATGAAAGTAAGGGAAAGCAAAGCAAGGTAAGGGTAACGCAAGGCAAGGCACGGTAAGGCAAGACAAGGCTAATGCACGACAACGCAGGGCTAGGCAATTCACGGCAAGGCAAGGAAAGGGTAACGCAAGGCAAGGCACGGTCAGGCGACGCAAGGCTAAGGCACGACAACGCAAGGCTAGGCAATGCACGGCAAGGCAAGGAAAGGGTAACGCAAGGCAAGGCACGGTAATGCGAGGCAAGGCTAAGGCACGACAACGCAAGGCTAGGCAATGAACGGAAGGCAAGTAAAGAGTAACGGAAGAAAAGGAAGGCAAGGGAAAGCAAGGGAAGGCACGGGCAACGAAAGGAACGGCACGGTAAGGGGAAACAATGCTAAGGCACGACAATGCAGGGCTAGGCAATGCACGGCAAGGCAAGGAAAGGGTAACGCAAGGCAAGGCACGGTGAGGCAAGGCAAGGCAAATGCACGACAACGCACGGCTAGGCAATGCACGGCAAGGCAAGGAAAGGGTAACGCAAGGCAAGGCACGGTGAGGCAAGGCAAGGCTGATGCACGACAACGCATGGCTAGGCAATGCACGGCAAGGCAAGGAAAGGGTAACGCAAGGCAAGGCACGGTCAGGCGAGGCAAGGCTAAGGCACGACAACGCAAGGCTAGGCAATGAACGGAAGGCAAGTAAAGAGTAACGGAAGGCAAGGAAGGCAAGGGAAAGCAAGGGAAGGCACGGGCAACGAAAGGAACGGCACGGTAAGGGGAAACAATGCTAAGGCACGACAATGCAGGGCTAGGCAATGCACGGCAAGGCAAGGAAAGGGTAACGCAAGGCAAAGCACGGTGAGGCAAGACAAGGAAAATGCACGACAACGCACGGCTAGGCAATGCACAGCAAGGCAAGGAAAGGGTAACTCAAGGCAAGGCACGGTCAGGCGAGGCAAGGCTAAGGCACGACAACGCAAGGCTAGGCAATGCACGGAAGGCAAGCAAAGAGTAACGGAAGGCAAGGAAGGCAAGGGAAAGAAGGGGAAGGCAAGGGTAACGAAAGGAACGGCACGGTAAGGGGAAACAAGGCTAAGGCACGACGACACAGGGCTAGGCAATGCAGGGCAAGGCAAGGAAAGGGTAACGCAAGGCAAGGCAAGGTTTGGGGAGGAAGGCGAATGCACGACAACGCAAGGCTAGGCAATGCACGGAAGGCAAGCAAAAAGTAACGGAAGGCAAGGAAGGCTAGGGAAAGCAGGGAAAGGCAAGGGTAACGGAAGGAACGGCACGGTAAGGGCAAACAAGACTAAGGCACGACAACACAGGGCTAGGCAATGCAGGGCAAGGCAAGGAAATGGTAACGCAAGGTAAGGCACGGTTTGGGGAGGCAAAGCTAATGCACGACAACGCAAGGCTAGGCAGTGCACGGCTAGGCAAGGAAAGAGTAACGGAAGGAAAGGAAGGCAAGGCAAAGCAAGGCAAGGCAAGGGTAACGGAAGGAACGGCACAGCAAGGGGAAACAAGGCTAAGGCACGGAAACGCACGGCTAGGCAATGCACGGCAAGGCAAGGAAAGGGTAACGCAAGGCAAGGCACTGTCAGGCGAGGCAAGGCTAAGACACGACAACGCAAGGCTAGGCAATGCACGGAAGGAAAGCAAAGAGTAACGGAAGGCAATGAAAGTAAGGGAAAGCAAAGCAAGGTAAGGGTAACGCAAGGCAAGGCACGGTAAGGCAAGACAAGGCTAATGCACGACAACGCACGGCTAGGCAATTCACGGCAAGGCAAGGAAAGGGTAACGCAAGGCAAGGCACGGTCAGGCGAGGCAAGGCTAAGGCACGACAACGCAAGGCTAGGCAATGCACGGAAGGCAAGCAAAGAGGAACGGAAGGCAAGGAAGGCTAGGGAAAGCAGGGAAAGGCAAGGGTAACGGAAGGAACGGCACGGTAAGGGCAAACAAGACTAAGGCACGACAACACAGGGCTAGGCAATGCAGGGCAAGGCAAGGAAATGGTAACGCAAGGCAAGGCACGGTTTGGGGAGGCAAAGCTAATGCACGACAACGCAAGGCTAGGCAGTGCACGGCTAGGCAAGGAAAGAGTAACGGAAGGCAAGGAAGGCAAGGGAAAGCAAGGCAAGGCAAGCGTAACAAAAGGCAAGGCACGGCAAGGGGAAACAAGGCTAAGGAACGGCAACGCACGGCTACGCAATGCACGGCCAGGCAAGGAAAGGGTAACGCAAGGCAAAGCACGGTGAGGCAAGACAAGGCAAATGCACGACAACGCACGGCTAGGCACTGCACGGCAAGGCAAGGAAAGGGTAATTCAAGGCAAGGCACGGTCAGGCGAGGCAAGGCTAAGGCACGACAACGCAAGGCTAGGCAATGCACGGAAGGCAAGCAAAGAGTAACGGAAGGCAAGCAAGGCAAGGGAAAGCAGGGGAAGGCAAGCGTAACGAAAGGAACGGCACGGTAAGGGGAAACAAGGCTAAGGCACGACAACACAGGGCTAGGCAATGCACGGCAAGGCAAGGAAAGGGTAACGCAAGGCAAGGCACGGTCAGGCGAGGCAAGGCTAAGGCACGACAACGCAAGGCTAGGCAATGCACGGCAAGGCAAGGAAAGGGTAACGCAAGGCAAGGCACGGTAAGGCGCGGCAAGGCTAAGGCACGACAACGCAAGGCTAGGCAATAAACGGAAGGCAAGCAAAGAGTAACGGAAGGCAAGGAAGGCAAGGGAAAGCAGGGGAAGGCAAGGGTAACGGAAGGAACGGCACGGTAAGGGGAAACAAGGCTAAGGCACGACAACGCAGGGCTAGCCAATGCACGGCAAGGAAAGGAAAGGGTAACGCAAGGCAAGGCACCGTTACGCGAGGCAAGGCTAGGGCATGACAACGCAAGGCTAGGCAATGCACGGAAGGCAAGCAAAGAGTAACGGAAGGCCAGGAAGGCAAGGGAAAGCAAGGCAAGGCAAGGGTAACGGAAGGAACGGCACGGCAAGGGGAAACAAGGCTAAGGCACGGCAACGCACGGCTAGGCAATGCACGGCAAGGCAAGGAAAGGGTAACGCAAGGGAAGGCACGGTCAGGCGAGGCAAGGCTAAGGCACGACAACGCAAGGCTAGGCAATGCACGGAAGGCAAGCAAAGAGGAACGGAAGGCAAGGAAGGCTAGGGAAAGCAGGGAAAGGCAAGGGTAACGGAAGGAACGGCACGGTAAGGGCAAACAAGACTAAGGCACGACAACAGAGGGCTAGGCAATGCAGGGCAAGGCAAGGAAATGGTAACGCAAGGCAAGGCACGGTTTGGGGAGGCAAAGCTAATGCACGACAACGCAAGGCTAGGCAGTGCACGGCTAGGCAAGGAAAGAGTAACGGAAGGAAAGGAAGGCAAGGCAAAGCAAGGCAAGGCAAGTGTAACAAAAGGCAAGGCACGGCAAGGGGAAACAAGGCTAAGGAACGGCAACGCATGGCTACGCAATGCACGGCCAGGCAAGGAAAGGGTAACGCAAGGCAAGGCACGGTAAGGCAAGACAAGGCTAATTCACGACAACGCACGGCTAGGCAATGCACGGCCAGGCAAGGAAAGGGTAACGCAAGGCAAGGCACGGTGAGGCAAGGCAAGGCAAATGCACGACAACGCACGGCTAGGCAATGCACGGCAAGGCAAGGAAAGGGTAACGCAAGGCAAGGCACGGTCAGGCGAGGCAAGGCTAAGGCACGACAACGCAAGGCTAGGCAATGAACGGAAGGCAAGCAAAGAGTAACGGAAGGCAAGGAAGGCAAGGGAAAGCAAGGGAAGGCAAGGGCAACGAAAGGAACGGCACGGTAAGGGGAAACAAAGCTAAGGCACGACAATGCAGGGCTAGGCAATGCACGGCAAGGCAAGGAAAGGGTAACGCAAGGCAAAGCACGGTAAGGCAAGACAAGGCAAATGCACGACAACGCACGGCTAGGCAATGCACGGCAAGGCAAGGAAAGGGTAACTCAAGGCAAGGCACGGTCAGGCGAGGTAAGGCTAAGGCACGACAACTCAAGGCTAGGCAATGCACGGAAGGCAAGCAAAGAGTAACGGAAAGCAAGGAAGGCAAGGGAAAGCAGGGGAAGGCAAGGGTAACGAAAGGAACGGCACGGTAAGGGGAAACAAGGCTAAGGCACGACAACACAGGGCTAGGCAATGCACGGCAAGGCAAGGAAAGGGTAACGCAAGGCAAGGCACGGTGAGGCAAGGCAAGGCTGATGCACGACAACGCACGGCTAGGCAATGCACGGCAAGGCAAGGAAAGGGTAACGCAAGGCAAGGCACGATCAGGCGAGGCAAGGCTAAGGCACGACAACGCAAGGCTAGGCAATGCACGGCAAGGCAAGGAAAGGGTAACGCAAGGCAAGGCACGGTAAGGCGCGGCAAGGCTAAGGCACGACAACGCAAGGCTAGGCAATAAACGGAAGGCAAGCAAAGAGTAACGGAAGGCAAGGAAGGCAAGGGAAAGCAAGGCAAGGCAAGGGTAACAGAAGGAACGGCACGGCAAGGGGAAACAAGGCTAAGGCACTGCAACGCACGGCTAGGCAATGCACGGCAAGGCAAGGAAAGGGTAACGCAAGGCAAGGCACGGTGAGGCAAGGCAAGGCTGATGCACGACAACGCACGGCTAGGCAATGCACGGCAAGGCAAGGAAAGGGTAACGCAAGTCAAGGCACGGTCAGGCGAGGCAAGGCTAAGGCACGACAACGCAAGGCTAGGCAATGCACGGCAAGGCAAGGAAAGGGTAACGCATGGCAAGGCACGGTAAGGCACGGCAAGGCTAAGGCACGACAACGCAAGGCTAGGCAATAAACGGAAGGCAAGCAAAGAGTAACGGAAGGCAAGGAAGGCAAGGGAAATCAGGGGAAGGCAAGGGTAACGGAAGGAACGGCACGGTAAGGGGAAACAAGGCTAAGGCACGACAACGCAGGGCTAGCCAATGCACGGCAAGGAAAGGAAAGGGTAACGCAAAGCAAGGCACCGTTACGCGAGGCAAGGCTAGGGCACGACAACGCAAGGCTAGGCAATGCACGGAAGGCAAGCAAAGAGTAACGGAAGGCCAGGAAGGCAAGGGAAAGCAAGGTAAGGCAAGGGTAACGGAAGGAACGGCACGGCAAGGGGAAACAAGGCTAAGGCACGGCAACGCACGGCTAGGCAATGCACGGCAAGGCAAGGAAAGGGTAACGCAAGGCAAGGCACTGTCAGGCGAGGCAAGGCTAAGGCACGACAACGCAAGGCTAGGCAATGCACGGAAGGAAAGCAAAGAGTAACGGAAGGCAATGAAAGGAAGGGAAAGCAAGGCAAGGTAAGTGTAACGCAAGGCAAGGCACGGTGAGGCAAGGCAAGGCTGATGCACGACAACGCACGGCTAGGCAATTCACGGCAAGGCAAGGACAGGGTAACGCAAGGCAAGGCACGGTCAGGCGAGGCAAGGCTAAGGCACGACAACGCAAGGCTAGGCAATGCACGGAAGGCAAGCAAAGAGGAACGGAAGGCAAGGAAGGCTAGGGAAAGCAGGGAAAGGCAAGGGTAACGGAAGGAACGGCACGGTAAGGGCAAACAAGACTAAGGCACGACAACACAGGGCTAGGCAATGCAGGGCAAGGCAAGGAAATGGTAACGCAAGGCAAGGCACGGTTTGGGGAGGCAAAGCTAATGCACGACAACGCAAGGCTAGGCAGTGCACGGCTAGGCAAGGAAAGAGTAACGGAAGGCAAGGAAGGCAAGGGAAAGCAAGGCAAGGCAAGCGTAACAAAAGGCAAGGCACGGCAAGGGGAAACAAGGCTAAGGAACGGCAACGCACGGCTACGCAATGCACGGCCAGGCAAGGAAAGGGTAATGCATGGAAAGGCACGGTAAGGCAAGACAAGGCTAATGCACGACAACGCACGGCTAGGCAATGCACGGCCAGGCAAGGAAAGGGTAACGCAAGGCAAGGCACGGTGAGGCAAGGCAAGGCAAATGCACGACAACGCACGGCTAGGCAATGCACGGCAAGGCAAGGAAAGGGTAACGCAAGGCAAGGCACGGTCAGGCGAGGCAAGGCTAAGGCACGACAACGCAAGGCTAGGCAATGCACGGCAAGGCAAGGAAAGGGTAACGCAAGGCAAGGCACGGTAAGGCGCGGCAAGGCTAAGGCACGACAACGCAAGGCTAGGCAATAAACGGAAGGCAAGCAAAGAGTAACGGAAGGCAAGGAAGGCAAGGGAAAGCAAGGCAAGGCAAGGGTAACAGAAGGAACGGCACGGCAAGGGGAAACAAGGCTAAGGCACGGCAACGCACGGCTAGGCAATGCACGGCAAGGCAAGGAAAGGGTAACGCAAGGCAAGGCACGGTGAGGCAAGGCAAGGCTGATGCACGACAACGCACGGCTAGGCAATGCACGGCAAGGCAAGGAAAGGGTAACGCAAGTCAAGGCACGGTCAGGCAAGGCAAGGCTAAGGCACGACAACGCAAGGCTAGGCAATGCACGGCAAGGCAAGGAAAGGGTAACGCAAGGCAAGGCACGGTAAGGCACGGCAAGGCTAAGGCACGACAACGCAAGGCTAGGCAATAAACGGAAGACAAGCAAAGAGTAACGGAAGGCAAGGAAGGCAAGGGAAATCAGGGGAAGGCAAGGGTAACGGAAGGAACGGCACGGTAAGGGGAAACAAGGCTAAGGCACGACAACGCAGGGCTAGCCAATGCACGGCAAGGAAAGGAAAGGGTAACGCAAAGCAAGGCACCGTTACGCGAGGCAAGGCTAGGGCACGACAACGCAAGGCTAGGCAATGCACGGAAGGCAAGCAAAGAGTAACGGAAGGCCAGGAAGGCAAGGGAAAGCAAGGTAAGGCAAGGGTAACGGAAGGAACGGCACGGCAAGGGGAAACAAGGCTAAGGCACGGCAACGCACGGCTAGGCAATGCACGGCAAGGCAAGGAAAGGGTAACGCAAGGCAAGGCACTGTCAGGCGAGGCAAGGCTAAGGCACGACAACGCAAGGCTAGGCAATGCACGGAAGGAAAGCAAAGAGTAACGGAAGGCAATGAAAGGAAGGGAAAGCAAGGCAAGGTAAGTGTAACGCAAGGCAAGGCACGGTGAGGCAAGGCAAGGCTGATGCACGACAACGCACGGCTAGGCAATTCACGGCAAGGCAAGGACAGGGTAACGCAAGGCAAGGCACGGTCAGGCGAGGCAAGGCTAAGGCACGACAACGCAAGGCTAGGCAATGCACGGAAGGCAAGCAAAGAGGAACGGAAGGCAAGGAAGGCTAGGGAAAGCAGGGAAAGGCAAGGGTAACGGAAGGAACGGCACGGTAAGGGCAAACAAGACTAAGGCACGACAACACAGGGCTAGGCAATGCAGGGCAAGGCAAGGAAATGGTAACGCAAGGCAAGGCACGGTTTGGGGAGGCAAAGCTAATGCACGACAACGCAAGGCTAGGCAGTGCACGGCTAGGCAAGGAAAGAGTAACGGAAGGCAAGGAAGGCAAGGGAAAGCAAGGCAAGGCAAGGGTAACGAAAGGAACGGCACGGTAAGGGGAAACAAGGCTAAGGCACGACAACACAGGGCTAGGCAATGCACGGCAAGGCAAGGAAAGGGTAACGCAAGGCAAGGCACGGTGAGGCAAGGCAAGGTTGATGCACGACAACGCACGGCTAGGCAATGCACGGCAAGGCAAGCAAAGGGTAACGCAAGGCAAGGAACGGTGAGGCTAGACAAGGCTAATGCACGACAACGCAAGGCTAGGCAATGCACGACAATGCAAGGAAAGCTTAAAGCAAAGGAAGGCAAGGTCAGGCGAGATAAGGCAAAGGCACGAAAACGCAAGGCTAGGCAATTGAGGGAAGGCAAGCAAAGAGTAACGGAAGGTAAGCAAGGCAAGGAAAAGCAAGGAAAGGCAAGTGTAACAAAAGGCACGCAACGGCAAGGGGAAACAAGGGTAAGGCACGACAACGCAGGGCTAGGCAATGCACGGCAAGGCAGGCAAAGAGTAACGGAAGGAAAGGAAGGCAAGGCAAAGCCAGGCAAGGCAAGTGTAACAAAAGGCACGCAACGGCAAGGGGAAACAAGGCTAAGGCACGACAACACACGGCTAGGAAATGCACGGCAAGGCAAGGAAAGGGTAACGCAAGGCAAGGCACGGTGAGGCAAGGCAAGGTTGATGCACGACAACGCACGGCTAGGCAATGCACGGCAAGGCAAGGAAAGGGTAACGCAAGGCAAGGCACGGTCAGGCGAGGCAAGGCTAAGGCAAGACAACGCAAGGCTAGGCAATGCACGGCAAGGCAAGGAAAGGGTAACGCAAGGCAAGGCACGGTGAGGCGAGTCAAGGCTGATGCACGACAACGCACGGCTAGGCAATGCACGGCAAGGCAAGGAAAGGGTAACGCAAGGCAAGGCACGGTCAGGCGAGGCAAGGGTAAGGCACGACAACACAAGGCTAGGCAATGCACGGCAAGGCAAGGAAAGGGTAACGCAAGGCAAGGCACGGTAAGGCGCGGCAAGGCTAAGGCACGACAACGCAAGGCTAGGCAATAAACGGAAGGCAAGCAAAGAGTAACGGAAGGCAAGGAAGGCAAGGGAAAGCAGGGGAAGGCAAGGGTAACGGAAGGAACGGCACGGCAAGGGGAAACAAGGCTAAGGCACGGCAACGCACGGCTAGGCAATGCACGGCAAGGCAAGGAAAGGGTAACGCAAGGCAAGGCACTGTCAGGCGACTCAAGGCTAAGGCACGACAACGCAAGGCTAGGCAATGCACAGGAAGGAAAGCAAAGAGTAACGGAAGGCAATGAAAGGAAGGGAAAGGAAGGCAAGGTAAGGGTAACGCAAGGCAAGGCACGGTGAGGCAAGGCAAGGCTGATGCACGACAACGCACGGCTAGGCAATTCACGGCAAGGCAAGGAAAGGGTAACGCAAGGCAAGGCACGGTAAGGCGCGGCAAGGCTAAGGCACGACAACGCAAGGCTAGGCAATAAACGGAAGGCAAGCAAAGAG
Source organism: Macrotis lagotis (assembly GCF_037893015.1). Taxonomy (NCBI): domain Eukaryota; kingdom Metazoa; phylum Chordata; class Mammalia; order Peramelemorphia; family Peramelidae; genus Macrotis; species Macrotis lagotis. The sequence continues at coordinate 170,135 of NW_027421911.1, forward strand.
TAACGGAAGGCAAGGAAGGCAAGGGAAAGCAGGGGAAGGCAAGGGTAACGGAAGGAACGGCACGGTAAGGGGAAACAAGGCTAAGGCACGACAACGCAGGGCTAGCCAATGCACGGCAAGGAAAGGAAAGCGTAACGCAAGGCAAGGCACCGTTACGCGAGGCAAGGCTAGGGCATGACAACGCAAGGCTAGGCAATGCACGGAAGGCAAGCAAAGAGTAACGGAAGGCCAGGAAGGCAAGGGAAAGCAAGGCAAGGCAAGGGTAACGGAAGGAACGGCACGGCAAGGGGAAACAAGGCTAAGGCACGGCAACGCACGGCTAGGCAATGCACGGCAAGGCAAGGAAAGGGTAACGCAAGGCAAGGCACGGTCAGGCGAGGCAAGGCTAAGGCACGACAACGCAAGGCTAGGCAATGCACGGAAGGCAAGCAAAGAGGAACGGAAGGCAAGGAAGGCTAGGGAAAGCAGGGAAAGGCAAGGGTAACGGAAGGAACGGCACGGTAAGGGCAAACAAGACTAAGGCACGACAACACAGTGCTAGGCAATGCAGGGCAAGGCAAGGAAATGGTAACGCAAGGCAAGGCACGGTTTGGGGAGGCAAAGCTAATGCACGACAACGCAAGGCTAGGCAGTGCACGGCTAGGCAAGGAAAGAGTAACGGAAGGAAAGGAAGGCAAGGCAAAGCAAGGCAAGGCAAGCGTAACAAAAGGCAAGGCACGGCAAGGGGAAACAAGGCTAAGGAACGGCAACGCACGGCTACGCAATGCACGGCCAGGCAAGGAAAGGGTAACGCAAGGCAAGGCACGGTAAGGCAAGACAAGGCTAATGCACGACAACGCACGGCTAGGCAATGCACGGCCAGGCAAGGAAAGGGTAACACAAGGCAAGGCACGGTGAGGCAAGGCAAGGCAAATGCACGACAACGCACGGCTAGGCAATGCACGGCAAGGCAAGGAAAGGGTAACGCAAGGCAAGGCACGGTCAGGCGAGGCAAGGCTAAGGCACGACAACGCAAGGCTAGGCAATGCACGGCAAGGCAAGGAAAGGGTAACGCAAGGCAAGGCACGGTGAGGCAAGGCAAGGCTGATGCACGACAACGCACGGCTAGGCAATGCACGGCAAGGCAAGGAAAGGGTAACGCAAGGCAAGGCACGGTCAGGCGACGCAAGGCTAAGGCACGACAACGCAAGGCTAGGCAATGCACGGCAAGGCAAGGAAAGGGTAACGCAAGGCAAGGCACGGTAATGCGAGGCAAGGCTAAGGCACGACAACGCAAGGCTAGGCAATGAACGGAAGGCAAGTAAAGAGTAACGGAAGAAAAGGAAGGCAAGGGAAAGCAAGGGAAGGCACGGGCAACGAAAGGAACGGCACGGTAAGGGGAAACAATGCTAAGGCACGACAATGCAGGGCTAGGCAATGCACGGCAAGGCAAGGAAAGGGTAACGCAAGGCAAGGCACGGTGAGGCAAGGCAAGGCAAATGCACGACAACGCACGGCTAGGCAATGCACGGCAAGGCAAGGAAAGGGTAACGCAAGGCAAGGCACGGTGAGGCAAGGCAAGGCTGATGCACGACAACGCATGGCTAGGCAATGCACGGCAAGGCAAGGAAAGGGTAACGCAAGGCAAGGCACGGTCAGGCGAGGCAAGGCTAAGGCACGACAACGCAAGGCTAGGCAATGAACGGAAGGCAAGGAAAGAGTAACGGAAGGCAAGGAAGGCAAGGGAAAGCAAGGGAAGGCACGGGCAACGAAAGGAACGGCACGGTAAGGGGAAACAATGCTAAGGCACGACAATGCAGGGCTAGGCAATGCACGGCAAGGCAAGGAAAGGGTAACGCAAGGCAAAGCACGGTGAGGCAAGACAAGGAAAATGCACGACAACGCACGGCTAGGCAATGCACAGCAAGGCAAGGAAAGGGTAACTCAAGGCAAGGCACGGTCAGGCGAGGCAAGGCTAAGGCACGACAACGCAAGGCTAGGCAATGCACGGAAGGCAAGCAAAGAGTAACGGAAGGCAAGGAAGGCAAGGGAAAGAAGGGGAAGGCAAGGGTAACGAAAGGAACGGCACGGTAAGGGGAAACAAGGCTAAGGCACGACGACACAGGGCTAGGCAATGCAGGGCAAGGCAAGGAAAGGGTAACGCAAGGCAAGGCAAGGTTTGGGGAGGAAGGCGAATGCACGACAACGCAAGGCTAGGCAATGCACGGAAGGCAAGCAAAAAGTAACGGAAGGCAAGGAAGGCTAGGGAAAGCAGGGAAAGGCAAGGGTAACGGAAGGAACGGCACGGTAAGGGCAAACAAGACTAAGGCACGACAACACAGGGCTAGGCAATGCAGGGCAAGGCAAGGAAATGGTAACGCAAGGTAAGGCACGGTTTGGGGAGGCAAAGCTAATGCACGACAACGCAAGGCTAGGCAGTGCACGGCTAGGCAAGGAAAGAGTAACGGAAGGAAAGGAAGGCAAGGCAAAGCAAGGCAAGGCAAGGGTAACGGAAGGAACGGCACAGCAAGGGGAAACAAGGCTAAGGCACGGAAACGCACGGCTAGGCAATGCACGGCAAGGCAAGGAAAGGGTAACGCAAGGCAAGGCACTGTCAGGCGAGGCAAGGCTAAGACACGACAACGCAAGGCTAGGCAATGCACGGAAGGAAAGCAAAGAGTAACGGAAGGCAATGAAAGTAAGGGAAAGCAAAGCAAGGTAAGGGTAACGCAAGGCAAGGCACGGTAAGGCAAGACAAGGCTAATGCACGACAACGCACGGCTAGGCAATTCACGGCAAGGCAAGGAAAGGGTAACGCAAGGCAAGGCACGGTCAGGCGAGGCAAGGCTAAGGCACGACAACGCAAGGCTAGGCAATGCACGGAAGGCAAGCAAAGAGGAACGGAAGGCAAGGAAGGCTAGGGAAAGCAGGGAAAGGCAAGGGTAACGGAAGGAACGGCACGGTAAGGGCAAACAAGACTAAGGCACGACAACACAGGGCTAGGCAATGCAGGGCAAGGCAAGGAAATGGTAACGCAAGGCAAGGCACGGTTTGGGGAGGCAAAGCTAATGCACGACAACGCAAGGCTAGGCAGTGCACGGCTAGGCAAGGAAAGAGTAACGGAAGGCAAGGAAGGCAAGGGAAAGCAAGGCAAGGCAAGCGTAACAAAAGGCAAGGCACGGCAAGGGGAAACAAGGCTAAGGAACGGCAACGCACGGCTACGCAATGCACGGCCAGGCAAGGAAAGGGTAACGCAAGGCAAAGCACGGTGAGGCAAGACAAGGCAAATGCACGACAACGCACGGCTAGGCACTGCACGGCAAGGCAAGGAAAGGGTAATTCAAGGCAAGGCACGGTCAGGCGAGGCAAGGCTAAGGCACGACAACGCAAGGCTAGGCAATGCACGGAAGGCAAGCAAAGAGTAACGGAAGGCAAGCAAGGCAAGGGAAAGCAGGGGAAGGCAAGCGTAACGAAAGGAACGGCACGGTAAGGGGAAACAAGGCTAAGGCACGACAACACAGGGCTAGGCAATGCACGGCAAGGCAAGGAAAGGGTAACGCAAGGCAAGGCACGGTCAGGCGAGGCAAGGCTAAGGCACGACAACGCAAGGCTAGGCAATGCACGGCAAGGCAAGGAAAGGGTAACGCAAGGCAAGGCACGGTAAGGCGCGGCAAGGCTAAGGCACGACAACGCAAGGCTAGGCAATAAACGGAAGGCAAGCAAAGAGTAACGGAAGGCAAGGAAGGCAAGGGAAAGCAGGGGAAGGCAAGGGTAACGGAAGGAACGGCACGGTAAGGGGAAACAAGGCTAAGGCACGACAACGCAGGGCTAGCCAATGCACGGCAAGGAAAGGAAAGGGTAACGCAAGGCAAGGCACCGTTACGCGAGGCAAGGCTAGGGCATGACAACGCAAGGCTAGGCAATGCACGGAAGGCAAGCAAAGAGTAACGGAAGGCCAGGAAGGCAAGGGAAAGCAAGGCAAGGCAAGGGTAACGGAAGGAACGGCACGGCAAGGGGAAACAAGGCTAAGGCACGGCAACGCACGGCTAGGCAATGCACGGCAAGGCAAGGAAAGGGTAACGCAAGGCAAGGCACGGTCAGGCGAGGCAAGGCTAAGGCACGACAACGCAAGGCTAGGCAATGCACGGAAGGCAAGCAAAGAGGAACGGAAGGCAAGGAAGGCTAGGGAAAGCAGGGAAAGGCAAGGGTAACGGAAGGAACGGCACGGTAAGGGCAAACAAGACTAAGGCACGACAACAGAGGGCTAGGCAATGCAGGGCAAGGCAAGGAAATGGTAACGCAAGGCAAGGCACGGTTTGGGGAGGCAAAGCTAATGCACGACAACGCAAGGCTAGGCAGTGCACGGCTAGGCAAGGAAAGAGTAACGGAAGGAAAGGAAGGCAAGGCAAAGCAAGGCAAGGCAAGTGTAACAAAAGGCAAGGCACGGCAAGGGGAAACAAGGCTAAGGAACGGCAACGCATGGCTACGCAATGCACGGCCAGGCAAGGAAAGGGTAACGCAAGGCAAGGCACGGTAAGGCAAGACAAGGCTAATTCACGACAACGCACGGCTAGGCAATGCACGGCCAGGCAAGGAAAGGGTAACGCAAGGCAAGGCACGGTGAGGCAAGGCAAGGCAAATGCACGACAACGCACGGCTAGGCAATGCACGGCAAGGCAAGGAAAGGGTAACGCAAGGCAAGGCACGGTCAGGCGAGGCAAGGCTAAGGCACGACAACGCAAGGCTAGGCAATGAACGGAAGGCAAGCAAAGAGTAACGGAAGGCAAGGAAGGCAAGGGAAAGCAAGGGAAGGCAAGGGCAACGAAAGGAACGGCACGGTAAGGGGAAACAAAGCTAAGGCACGACAATGCAGGGCTAGGCAATGCACGGCAAGGCAAGGAAAGGGTAACGCAAGGCAAAGCACGGTAAGGCAAGACAAGGCAAATGCACGACAACGCACGGCTAGGCAATGCACGGCAAGGCAAGGAAAGGGTAACTCAAGGCAAGGCACGGTCAGGCGAGGTAAGGCTAAGGCACGACAACTCAAGGCTAGGCAATGCACGGAAGGCAAGCAAAGAGTAACGGAAAGCAAGGAAGGCAAGGGAAAGCAGGGGAAGGCAAGGGTAACGAAAGGAACGGCACGGTAAGGGGAAACAAGGCTAAGGCACGACAACACAGGGCTAGGCAATGCACGGCAAGGCAAGGAAAGGGTAACGCAAGGCAAGGCACGGTGAGGCAAGGCAAGGCTGATGCACGACAACGCACGGCTAGGCAATGCACGGCAAGGCAAGGAAAGGGTAACGCAAGGCAAGGCACGATCAGGCGAGGCAAGGCTAAGGCACGACAACGCAAGGCTAGGCAATGCACGGCAAGGCAAGGAAAGGGTAACGCAAGGCAAGGCACGGTAAGGCGCGGCAAGGCTAAGGCACGACAACGCAAGGCTAGGCAATAAACGGAAGGCAAGCAAAGAGTAACGGAAGGCAAGGAAGGCAAGGGAAAGCAAGGCAAGGCAAGGGTAACAGAAGGAACGGCACGGCAAGGGGAAACAAGGCTAAGGCACTGCAACGCACGGCTAGGCAATGCACGGCAAGGCAAGGAAAGGGTAACGCAAGGCAAGGCACGGTGAGGCAAGGCAAGGCTGATGCACGACAACGCACGGCTAGGCAATGCACGGCAAGGCAAGGAAAGGGTAACGCAAGTCAAGGCACGGTCAGGCGAGGCAAGGCTAAGGCACGACAACGCAAGGCTAGGCAATGCACGGCAAGGCAAGGAAAGGGTAACGCAAGGCAAGGCACGGTAAGGCACGGCAAGGCTAAGGCACGACAACGCAAGGCTAGGCAATAAACGGAAGGCAAGCAAAGAGTAACGGAAGGCAAGGAAGGCAAGGGAAATCAGGGGAAGGCAAGGGTAACGGAAGGAACGGCACGGTAAGGGGAAACAAGGCTAAGGCACGACAACGCAGGGCTAGCCAATGCACGGCAAGGAAAGGAAAGGGTAACGCAAAGCAAGGCACCGTTACGCGAGGCAAGGCTAGGGCACGACAACGCAAGGCTAGGCAATGCACGGAAGGCAAGCAAAGAGTAACGGAAGGCCAGGAAGGCAAGGGAAAGCAAGGTAAGGCAAGGGTAACGGAAGGAACGGCACGGCAAGGGGAAACAAGGCTAAGGCACGGCAACGCACGGCTAGGCAATGCACGGCAAGGCAAGGAAAGGGTAACGCAAGGCAAGGCACTGTCAGGCGAGGCAAGGCTAAGGCACGACAACGCAAGGCTAGGCAATGCACGGAAGGAAAGCAAAGAGTAACGGAAGGCAATGAAAGGAAGGGAAAGCAAGGCAAGGTAAGTGTAACGCAAGGCAAGGCACGGTGAGGCAAGGCAAGGCTGATGCACGACAACGCACGGCTAGGCAATTCACGGCAAGGCAAGGACAGGGTAACGCAAGGCAAGGCACGGTCAGGCGAGGCAAGGCTAAGGCACGACAACGCAAGGCTAGGCAATGCACGGAAGGCAAGCAAAGAGGAACGGAAGGCAAGGAAGGCTAGGGAAAGCAGGGAAAGGCAAGGGTAACGGAAGGAACGGCACGGTAAGGGCAAACAAGACTAAGGCACGACAACACAGGGCTAGGCAATGCAGGGCAAGGCAAGGAAATGGTAACGCAAGGCAAGGCACGGTTTGGGGAGGCAAAGCTAATGCACGACAACGCAAGGCTAGGCAGTGCACGGCTAGGCAAGGAAAGAGTAACGGAAGGCAAGGAAGGCAAGGGAAAGCAAGGCAAGGCAAGCGTAACAAAAGGCAAGGCACGGCAAGGGGAAACAAGGCTAAGGAACGGCAACGCACGGCTACGCAATGCACGGCCAGGCAAGGAAAGGGTAATGCATGGAAAGGCACGGTAAGGCAAGACAAGGCTAATGCACGACAACGCACGGCTAGGCAATGCACGGCCAGGCAAGGAAAGGGTAACGCAAGGCAAGGAACGGTGAGGCAAGGCAAGGCAAATGCACGACAACGCACGGCTAGGCAATGCACGGCAAGGCAAGGAAAGGGTAACGCAAGGCAAGGCACGGTCAGGCGAGGCAAGGCTAAGGCACGACAACGCAAGGCTAGGCAATGAACGGAAGGCAAGCAAAGAGTAACGGAAGGCAAGGAAGGCAAGGGAAAGCAAGGGAAGGCAAGGGCAACGAAAGGAACGGCACGGTAAGGGGAAACAAAGCTAAGGCACGACAATGCAGGGCTAGGCAATGCACGGCAAGGCAAGGAAAGGGTAACGCAAGGCAAAGCACGGTGAGGCAAGACAAGGCAAATGCACGACAACGCACGGCTAGGCACTGCACGGCAAGGCAAGGAAAGGGTAACGCAAGGCAAGGCACGGTAAGGCGCGGCAAGGCTAAGGCACGACAACGCAAGGCTAGGCAATAAACGGAAGGCAAGCAAAGAGTAACGGAAGGCAAGGAAGGCAAGGGAAAGCAGGGGAAGGCAAGGGTAACGGAAGGAACGGCACGGTAAGGGGAAACAAGGCTAAGGCACGACAACGCAGGGCTAGCCAATGCACAGCAAGGAAAGGAAAGGGTAACGCAAGGCAAGGCACCGTTACGCGAGGCAAGGCTAAGGCACGACAACGCAAGGCTAGGCAATGCACGGAAGGCAAGCAAAGAGTAACGGAAGGCAACGAAGGCAAGGGAAAGCAAGGCAAGGCAAGGGTAACAGAAGGAACGGCACGGCAAGGGGAAACAAGGCTAAGGCACGTCAACGCACGGCTAGGCAATGCACGGCAAGGCAAGGAAAGGGTAACGCCAGGCAAGGCACGGTGAGGTAAGGCAAGGCTGATGCACGACAACGCACGGCTAGGCAATGCACGGCAAGGCAAGGAAAGGGTAACGCAAGGCAAGGCACGGTCAGGCGAGGCAAGGCTAAGGCACGACAACGCAAGGCTAGGCAATGCACGGCAAGGCAAGGAAAGGGTAACGCAAGGCAAGGCACGGTAAGGCGCGGCAAGGCTAAGGCACGACAACGCAAGGCTAGGCAATAAACGGAAGGCAAGCAAAGAGTAACGGAAGGCAAGGAAGGCAAGGGAAAGCAGGGGAAGCGAAGGGTAACGGAAGGAACGGCACGGTAAGGGGAAACAAGGCTAAGGCACGACAACGCAGGGCTAGCCAATGCACGGCAAGGAAAGGAAAGGGTAACGCAAGGCAAGGCACCGTTACGCGAGGCAAGGCTAGGGCATGACAACGCAAGGCTAGGCAATGCACGGAAGGCAAGCAAAGAGTAACGGAAGGCCAGGAAGGCAAGGGAAAGCAAGGCAAGGCAAGGGTAACGGAAGGAACGGCACGGCAAGGGGAAACAAGGCTAAGGCACGGCAACGCACGGCTAGGCAATGCACGGCAAGGCAAGGAAAGGGTAACGCAAGGCAAGGCACGGTCAGGCGAGGCAAGGCTAAGGCACGACAACGCAAGGCTAGGCAATGCACGGAAGGCAAGCAAAGAGGAACGGAAGGCAAGGAAGGCTAGGGAAAGCAGGGAAAGGCAAGGGTAACGGAAGGAACGGCACGGTAAGGGCAAACAAGACTAAGGCACGACAACAGAGGGCTAGGCAATGCAGGGCAAGGCAAGGAAATGGTAACGCAAGGCAAGGCACGGTTTGGGGAGGCAAAGCTAATGCACGACAACGCAAGGCTAGGCAGTGCACGGCTAGGCAAGGAAAGAGTAACGGAAGGAAAGGAAGGCAAGGCAAAGCAAGGCAAGGCAAGTGTAACAAAAGGCAAGGCACGGCAAGGGGAAACAAGGCTAAGGATTGGCAACGCACGGCTACGCAATGCACGGCCAGGCAAGGAAAGGGTAACGCAAGGCAAGGCACGGTAAGGCAAGACAAGGCTAATGCACGACAACGCACGGCTAGGCAATGCACGGCCAGGCAAGGAAAGGGTAACGCAAGGCAAGGCACGGTGAGGCAAGGCAAGGCAAATGCACGACAACGCACGGCTAGGTAATGCACGGCAAGGCAAGGAAAGGGTAACGCAAGGCAAGGCACGGTCAGGCGAGGCAAGGCTAAGGCACGACAACGCAAGGCTAGGCAATGCACGGCAAGGCAAGGAAAGGGTAACGCAAGGCAAGGCACGGTGAGGCAAGGCAAGGCTGATTCACGACAACGCATGGCTAGGCAATGCACGGCAAGGCAAGGAAAGGGTAACGCAAGGCAAGGCACGGTCAGGCGAGGCAAGGCTAAGGCACGACAACGCAAGGCTAGGCAATGCACGGCAAGGCAAGGAAAGGGTAACGCAAGGCAAGGCACGGTAAGGCGAGGCAAGGCTAAGGCACGACAACGCAAGGCTAGGCAATGAACGGAAGGCAAGTAAAGAGTAACGGAAGGCAAGGAAGGCAAGGGAAAGCAAGGGAAGGCACGGGCAACGAAAGGAACGGCACGGTAAGGGGAAACAAAGCTAAGGCACGACAATGCAGGGCTAGGCAATGCACGGCAAGGCAAGGAAAGGGTAACGCAAGGCAAAGCACGGTGAGGCAAGACAAGGCAAATGCACGACAACGCACGGCTAGGCAATGCACAGCAAGGCAAGGAAAGGGTAACTCAAGGCAAGGCACGGTCAGGCGAGGCAAGGCTAAGGCACGACAACGCAAGGCTAGGCAATGCACGGAAGGCAAGCAAAGAGTAACGGAAGGCAAGGAAGGCAAGGGAAAGAAGGGGAAGGCAAGGGTAACGAAAGGAACGGCACGGTAAGGGGAAACAAGGCTAAGGCAAGACAACACAGGGCTAGGCAATGCACGGCAAGGCAAGGAAAGGGTAACGCAAGGCAAGGCACTGTCAGGCGAGGCAAGGCTAAGACACGACAACGCAAGGCTAGGCAATGCACGGAAGGAAAGCAAAGAGTAACGGAAGGCAATGAAAGTAAGGGAAAGCAAAGCAAGGTAAGGGTAACGCAAGGCAAGGCACGGTAAGTCAAGACAAGGCTAATGCACGACAACGCACGGCTAGGCAATTCACGGCAAGGCAAGGAAAGGGTAACGCAAGGCAAGGCACGGTCAGGCGAGGCAAGGCTAAGGCACGACAACGCAAGGCTAGGCAATGCACGGAAGGCAAGCAAATAGGAACGGAAGGCAAGGAAGTCTAGGGAAAGCAGGGAAAGGCAAGGGTAACGGAAGGAACGGCACGGTAAGGGCAAACAAGACTAAGGCACGACAACACAGGGCTAGGCAATGCAGGGCAAGGCAAGGAAATGGTAACGCAAGGCAAGGCACGGTTTGGGGAGGCAAAGCTAATGCACGACAACGCAAGGCTAGGCAGTGCACGGCTAGCCAAGGAAAGAGTAACGGAAGTAAAGGAAGGCAAGGCAAAGCAAGGCAAGGCAAGTGTAACAAAAGGCAAGGCACGGCAAGGTGAAACAAGGCTAAGGAACGGCAACGCACGGCTACGCAATGCACGGCCAGGCAAGGAAAGGGTAACGCAAGGCAAGGCACGGTAAGGCAAGACAAGGCTAATGCACGACAACGCACGGCTAGGCAATGCACGGCCAGGCAAGGAAAGGGTAACGCAAGGCAAGGCACGGTGAGGCAAGGCAAGGCAAATGCACGACAACGCACGGCTAGGCAATGCACGGCAAGGCAAGGAAAGGGTAACGCAAGGCAAGGCACGGTCAGGCGAGGCAAGGCTAAGGCACGACAACCCAAGGCTAGGCAATGAACGGAAGGCAAGCAAAGAGTAACGGAAGGCAAGGAAGGCAAGGGAAAGCAAGGGAAGGCAAGGGCAACGAAAGGAACGGCACGGTAAGGGGAAACAAACCTAAGGAACGACAATGCAGGGCTAGGCAATGCACGGCAAGGCAAGGAAAGGGTAACGCAAGGCAAATCACGGTGAGGCAAGACAAGGCAAATGCACGACAACGCACGGCTAGGCAATGCACGGCAAGGCAAGGAAAGGGTAACTCAAGGAAAGGCACGGTCAGGCGAGGCAAGGCTAAGGCACGACAACGCAAGGCTAGGCAATGCACGGAAGGCAAGCAAAGAGTAATGGAAGGCAAGGAAGGCAAGGGAAAGCAGGGGAAGGCAAGGGTAACGAAAGGAACGGCACGGTAAGGGGAAACAAGGCTAAGGCACGACAACACAGGGCTAGGCAATGCAGGGCAAGGCAAGGAAAGGGTAACGCAAGGCAAGGCACGGTTTGGGGAGGCAAAGCTAATGCACGACAACGCAAGGCTAGGCAGTGCACGGCTAGGCAAGGAAAGAGTAACGGAAGGCAAGGAAGGCAAGGCAAAACAAGGCAAGGCAAGGGTAACAGAATGAACGGCACGGCAAGGGGAAACAAGGCTAAGGAACGGCAACGCACGGCTACGAAATGCACGGCAAGGCAAGGAAAGGGTAACGCAAGGCAAGGCACGGTGAGGCAAGGCAAGGTTGATGCACGACAACGCACGGCTAGGCAATGCACGGCAAGGCAAGGAAAGGGTAACGCAAGGCAAGGCACGGTCAGGCGAGGCAAGGCTAAGGCAAGACAACGCAAGGCTAGGCAATGCACGGCAAGGCAAGGAAAGGGTAACGCAAGGCAAGGCACGGTGAGGCGAGTCAAGGCTGATGCACGACAACGCACGGCTAGGCAATGCACGGCAAGGCAAGGAAAGGGTAACGCAAGGCAAGGCACGGTCAGGCGAGGCAAGGGTAAGGCACGACAACACAAGGCTAGGCAATGCACGGCAAGGCAAGGAAAGGGTAACGCAAGGCAAGGCACGGTAAGGCGCGGCAAGGCTAAGGCACGACAACGCAAGGCTAGGCAATAAACGGAAGGCAAGCAAAGAGTAACGGAAGGCAAGGAAGGCAAGGGAAAGCAGGGGAAGGCAAGGGTAACGGAAGGAACGGCACGGCAAGGGGAAACAAGGCTAAGGCACGGCAACGCACGGCTAGGCAATGCACGGCAAGGCAAGGAAAGGGTAACGCAAGGCAAGGCACTGTCAGGCGAGGCAAGGCTAAGGCACGACAACGCAAGGCTAGGCAATGCACAGGAAGGAAAGCAAAGAGTAACGGAAGGCAATGAAAGGAAGGGAAAGGAAGGCAAGGTAAGGGTAACGCAAGGCAAGGCACGGTCAGGCGAGGCAAGGCTAAGGCACGACAACGCAAGGCTAGGCAATGCACGGCAAGGCAAGGAAAGGGTAACGCAAGGCAAGGCACGGTGAGGCAAGGCAAGGCTGATGCACGACAACGCACGGCTAGGCAATGCACGGCAAGGCAAGGAAAGGGTAACGCAAGGCAAGGCACGGTCAGGCGACGCAAGGCTAAGGCACGACAACGCAAGGCTAGGCAATGCACGGCAAGGCAAGGAAAGGGTAACGCAAGGCAAGGCACGGTAATGCGAGGCAAGGCTAAGGCACGACAACGCAAGGCTAGGCAATGAACGGAAGGCAAGTAAAGAGTAACGGAAGGCAAGGAAGGCAAGGGAAAGCAAGGGAAGGCACGGGCAACGAAAGGAACGGCACGGTAAGGGGAAACAATGCTAAGGCACGACAATGCAGGGCTAGGCAATGCACGGCAAGGCAAGGAAAGGGTAACGCAAGGCAAGGCACGGTGAGGCAAGGCAAGGCAAATGCACGACAACGCACGGCTAGGCAATGCACGGCAAGGCAAGGAAAGGGTAACGCAAGGCAAGGCACGGTGAGGCAAGGCAAGGCTGATGCACGACAACGCATGGCTAGGCAATGCACGGCAAGGCAAGGAAAGGGTAACGCAAGGCAAGGCACGGTCAGGCGAGGCAAGGCTAAGGCACGACAACGCAAGGCTAGGCAATGAACGGAAGGCAAGTAAAGAGTAACGGAAGGCAAGGAAGGCAAGGGAAAGCAAGGGAAGGCACGGGCAACGAAATGAACGGCACGGTAAGGGGAAACAATGCTAAGGCACGACAATGCAGGGCTAGGCAATGCACGGCAAGGCAAGGAAAGGGTAACGCAAGGCAAAGCACGGTGAGGCAAGACAAGGCAAATGCACGACAACGCACGGCTAGGCAATGCACAGCAAGGCAAGGAAAGGGTAACTCAAGGCAAGGCACGGTCAGGCGAGGCAAGGCTAAGGCACGACAACGCAAGGCTAGGCAATGCACGGAAGGCAAGCAAATAGGAACGGAAGGCAAGGAAGTCTAGGGAAAGCAGGGAAAGGCAAGGGTAACGGAAGGAACGGCACGGTAAGGGCAAACAAGACTAAGGCACGACAACACAGGGCTAGGCAATGCAGGGCAAGGCAAGGAAATGGTAACGCAAGGCAAGGCACGGTTTGGGGAGGCAAAGCTAATGCACGACAACGCAAGGCTAGGCAGTGCACGGCTAGCCAAGGAAAGAGTAACGGAAGTAAAGGAAGGCAAGGCAAAGCAAGGCAAGGCAAGTGTAACAAAAGGCAAGGCACGGCAAGGTGAAACAAGGCTAAGGAACGGCAACGCACGGCGACGCAATGCACGGCCAGGCAAGGAAAGGGTAACGCAAGGCAAGGCACGGTAAGGCAAGACAAGGCTAATGCACGACAACGCACGGCTAGGCAATGCACGGCCAGGCAAGGAAAGGGTAACGCAAGGCAAGGCACGGTGAGGCAAGGCAAGGCAAATGCACGACAACGCACGGCTAGGCAATGCACGGCAAGGCAAGGAAAGGGTAACGCAAGGCAAGGCACGGTCAGGCGAGGCAAGGCTAAGGCACGACAACCCAAGGCTAGGCAATGAACGGAAGGCAAGCAAAGAGTAACGGAAGGCAAGGAAGGTAAGGGAAAGCAAGGGAAGGCAAGGGCAACGAAAGGAACGGCACGGTAAGGGGAAACAAACCTAAGGAACGACAATGCAGGGCTAGGCAATGCACGGCAAGGCAAGGAAAGGGTAACGCAAGGCAAATCACGGTGAGGCAAGACAAGGCAAATGCACGACAACGCACGGCTAGGCAATGCACGGCAAGGCAAGGAAAGGGTAACTCAAGGAAAGGCACGGTCAGGCGAGGCAAGGCTAAGGCACGACAACGCAAGGCTAGGCAATGCACGGAAGGCAAGCAAAGAGTAACGGAAGGCAAGGAAGGCAAGGGAAAGCAGGGGAAGGCAAGGGTAACGAAAGGAACGGCACGGTAAGGGGAAACAAGGCTAAGGCACGACAACACAGGGCTAGGCAATGCAGGGCAAGGCAAGGAAAGGGTAACGCAAGGCAAGGCACGGTTTGGGGAGGCAAAGCTAATGCACGACAACGCAAGGCTAGGCAGTGCACGGCTAGGCAAGGAAAGAGTAACGGAAGGCAAGGAAGGCAAGGCAAAACAAGGCAAGGCAAGGGTAACAGAATGAACGGCACGGCAAGGGGAAACAAGGCTAAGGAACGGCAACGCACGGCTACGAAATGCACGGCAAGGCAAGGAAAGGGTAACGCAAGGCAAGGCACGGTGAGGCAAGGCAAGGTTGATGCACGACAACGCACGGCTAGGCAATGCACGGCAAGGCAAGGAAAGGGTAACGCAAGGCAAGGCACGGTCAGGCGAGGCAAGGCTAAGGCAAGACAACGCAAGGCTAGGCAATGCACGGCAAGGCAAGGAAAGGGTAACGCAAGGCAAGGCACGGTGAGGCGAGTCAAGGCTGATGCACGACAACGCACGGCTAGGCAATGCACGGCAAGGCAAGGAAAGGGTAACGCAAGGCAAGGCACGGTCAGGCGAGGCAAGGGTAAGGCACGACAACACAAGGCTAGGCAATGCACGGCAAGGCAAGGAAAGGGTAACGCAAGGCAAGGCACGGTAAGGCGCGGCAAGGCTAAGGCACGACAACGCAAGGCTAGGCAATAAACGGAAGGCAAGCAAAGAGTAACGGAAGGCAAGGAAGGCAAGGGAAAGCAGGGGAAGGCAAGGGTAACGGAAGGAACGGCACGGCAAGGGGAAACAAGGCTAAGGCACGGCAACGCACGGCTAGGCAATGCACGGCAAGGCAAGGAAAGGGTAACGCAAGGCAAGGCACTGTCAGGCGAGGCAAGGCTAAGGCACGACAACGCAAGGCTAGGCAATGCACAGGAAGGAAAGCAAAGAGTAACGGAAGGCAATGAAAGGAAGGGAAAGGAAGGCAAGGTAAGGGTAACGCAAGGCAAGGCACGGTGAGGCAAGGCAAGGCTGATGCACGACAACGCACGGCTAGGCAATTCACGGCAAGGCAAGGAAAGGGTAACGCAAGGCAAGGCACGGTAAGGCGCGGCAAGGCTAAGGCACGACAACGCAAGGCTAGGCAATAAACGGAAGGCAAGCAAAGAGTAACGGAAGGCAAGGAAGGCAAGGGAAAGCAGGGGAAGGCAAGGGTAACGGAAGGAACGGCACGGTAAGGGGAAACAAGGCTAAGGCACGACAACGCAGGGCTAGCCAATGCACGGCAAGGAAAGGAAAGCGTAACGCAAGGCAAGGCACCGTTACGCGAGGCAAGGCTAGGGCATGACAACGCAAGGCTAGGCAATGCACGGAAGGCAAGCAAAGAGTAACGGAAGGCCAGGAAGGCAAGGGAAAGCAAGGCAAGGCAAGGGTAACGGAAGGAACGGCACGGCAAGGGGAAACAAGGCTAAGGCACGGCAACGCACGGCTAGGCAATGCACGGCAAGGCAAGGAAAGGGTAACGCAAGGCAAGGCACGGTCAGGCGAGGCAAGGCTAAGGCACGACAACGCAAGGCTAGGCAATGCACGGAAGGCAAGCAAAGAGGAACGGAAGGCAAGGAAGGCTAGGGAAAGCAGGGAAAGGCAAGGGTAACGGAAGGAACGGCACGGTAAGGGCAAACAAGACTAAGGCACGACAACACAGTGCTAGGCAATGCAGGGCAAGGCAAGGAAATGGTAACGCAAGGCAAGGCACGGTTTGGGGAGGCAAAGCTAATGCACGACAACGCAAGGCTAGGCAGTACACGGCTAGGCAAGGAAAGAGTAACGGAAGGAAAGGAAGGCAAGGCAAAGCAAGGCAAGGCAAGTGTAACAAAAGGCAAGGCACGGCAAGGGGAAACAAGGCTAAGGAACGGCAACGCACGGCTACGCAATGCACGGCCATGCAAGGAAAGGGTAACGCAAGGCAAGGCACGGTAAGGCAAGACAAGGCTAATGCACGACAACGCACGGCTAGGCAATGCACGGCCAAGCAAGGAAAGGGTAACACAAGGCAAGGCACGGTGAGGCAAGGCAAGGCAAATGCACGACAACGCACGGCTAGGCAATGCACGGCAAGACAAGGAAAGGGTAACGCAAGGCAAGGCACGGTCAGGCGAGGCAAGGCTAAGGCACGACAACGCAAGGCTAGGCAATGCACGGCAAGGCAAGGAAAGGGTAACGCAAGGCAAGGCACGGTGAGGCAAGGCAAGGCTGATGCACGACAACGCACGGCTAGGCAATGCACGGCAAGGCAAGGAAAGGGTAACGCAAGGCAAGGCACGGTCAGGCGACGCAAGGCTAAGGCACGACAACGCAAGGCTAGGCAATGCACGGCAAGGCAAGGAAAGGGTAACGCAAGGCAAGGCACGGTAATGCGAGGCAAGGCTAAGGCACGACAACGCAAGGCTAGGCAATGAACGGAAGGCAAGTAAAGAGTAACGGAAGGCAAGGAAGGCAAGGGAAAGCAAGGGAAGGCACGGGCAACGAAAGGAACGGCACGGTAAGGGGAAACAATGCTAAGGCACGACAATGCAGGGCTAGGCAATGCACGGCAAGGCAAGGAAAGGGTAACGCAAGGCAAGGCACGGTGAGGCAAGGCAAGGCAAATGCACGACAACGCACGGCTAGGCAATGCACGGCAAGGCAAGGAAAGGGTAACGCAAGGCAAGGCACGGTGAGGCAAGGCAAGGTTGATGCACGACAACGCATGGCTAGGCAATGCACGGCAAGGCAAGGAAAGGGTAACGCAAGGCAAGGCACGGTCAGGCGAGGCAAGGCTAAGGCACGACAACGCAAGGCTAGGCAATGAACGGAAGGCAAGTAAAGAGTAACGGAAGGCAAGGAAGGCAAGGGAAAGCAAGGGAAGGCACGGGCAACGAAAGGAACGGCACGGTAAGGGGAAACAATGCTAAGGCACGACAATGCAGGGCTAGGCAATGCACGGCAAGGCAAGGAAAGGGTAACGCAAGGCAAAGCACGGTGAGGCAAGACAAGGCAAATGCACGACAACGCACGGCTAGGCAATGCACAGCAAGGCAAGGAAAGGGTAACTCAAGGCAAGGCACGGTCAGGCGAGGCAAGGCTAAGGCACGACAACGCAAGGCTAGGCAATAAACGGAAGGCAAGCAAAGAGTAACGGAAGGCAAGGAAGGCAAGGGAAAGCAAGGCAAGGCAAGGGTAACAGAAGGAACGGCACGGCAAGGGGAAACAAGGCTAAGGCACTGCAACGCACGGCTAGGCAATGCACGGCAAGGCAAGGAAAGGGTAACGCAAGGCAAGGCACGGTGAGGCAAGGCAAGGCTGATGCACGACAACGCACGGCTAGGCAATGCACGGCAAGGCAAGGAAAGGGTAACGCAAGTCAAGGCACGGTCAGGCGAGGCAAGGCTAAGGCACGACAACGCAAGGCTAGGCAATGCACGGCAAGGCAAGGAAAGGGTAACGCAAGGCAAGGCACGGTAAGGCACGGCAAGGCTAAGGCACGACAACGCAAGGCTAGGCAATAAACGGAAGGCAAGCAAAGAGTAACGGAAGGCAAGGAAGGCAAGGGAAATCAGGGGAAGGCAAGGGTAACGGAAGGAACGGCACGGTAAGGGGAAACAAGGCTAAGGCACGACAACGCAGGGCTAGCCAATGCACGGCAAGGAAAGGAAAGGGTAACGCAAAGCAAGGCACCGTTACGCGAGGCAAGGCTAGGGCACGACAACGCAAGGCTAGGCAATGCACGGAAGGCAAGCAAAGAGTAACGGAAGGCCAGGAAGGCAAGGGAAAGCAAGGTAAGGCAAGGGTAACGGAAGGAACGGCACGGCAAGGGGAAACAAGGCTAAGGCACGGCAACGCACGGCTAGGCAATGCACGGCAAGGCAAGGAAAGGGTAACGCAAGGCAAGGCACTGTCAGGCGAGGCAAGGCTAAGGCACGACAACGCAAGGCTAGGCAATGCACGGAAGGAAAGCAAAGAGTAACGGAAGGCAATGAAAGGAAGGGAAAGCAAGGCAAGGTAAGTGTAACGCAAGGCAAGGCACGGTGAGGCAAGGCAAGGCTGATGCACGACAACGCACGGCTAGGCAATTCACGGCAAGGCAAGGACAGGGTAACGCAAGGCAAGGCACGGTCAGGCGAGGCAAGGCTAAGGCACGACAACGCAAGGCTAGGCAATGCACGGAAGGCAAGCAAAGAGGAACGGAAGGCAAGGAAGGCTAGGGAAAGCAGGGAAAGGCAAGGGTAACGGAAGGAACGGCACGGTAAGGGCAAACAAGACTAAGGCACGACAACACAGGGCTAGGCAATGCAGGGCAAGGCAAGGAAATGGTAACGCAAGGCAAGGCACGGTTTGGGGAGGCAAAGCTAATGCACGACAACGCAAGGCTAGGCAGTGCACGGCTAGGCAAGGAAAGAGTAACGGAAGGCAAGGAAGGCAAGGGAAAGCAAGGCAAGGCAAGCGTAACAAAAGGCAAGGCACGGCAAGGGGAAACAAGGCTAAGGAACGGCAACGCACGGCTACGCAATGCACGGCCAGGCAAGGAAAGGGTAATGCATGGAAAGGCACGGTAAGGCAAGACAAGGCTAATGCACGACAACGCACGGCTAGGCAATGCACGGCCAGGCAAGGAAAGGGTAACGCAAGGCAAGGAACGGTGAGGCAAGGCAAGGCAAATGCACGACAACGCACGGCTAGGCAATGCACGGCAAGGCAAGGAAAGGGTAACGCAAGGCAAGGCACGGTCAGGCGAGGCAAGGCTAAGGCACGACAACGCAAGGCTAGGCAATGAACGGAAGGCAAGCAAAGAGTAACGGAAGGCAAGGAAGGCAAGGGAAAGCAAGGGAAGGCAAGGGCAACGAAAGGAACGGCACGGTAAGGGGAAACAAAGCTAAGGCACGACAATGCAGGGCTAGGCAATGCACGGCAAGGCAAGGAAAGGGTAACGCAAGGCAAAGCACGGTGAGGCAAGACAAGGCAAATGCACGACAACGCACGGCTAGGCACTGCACGGCAAGGCAAGGAAAGGGTAACGCAAGGCAAGGCACGGTAAGGCGCGGCAAGGCTAAGGCACGACAACGCAAGGCTAGGCAATAAACGGAAGGCAAGCAAAGAGTAACGGAAGGCAAGGAAGGCAAGGGAAAGCAGGGGAAGGCAAGGGTAACGGAAGGAACGGCACGGTAAGGGGAAACAAGGCTAAGGCACGACAACGCAGGGCTAGCCAATGCACAGCAAGGAAAGGAAAGGGTAACGCAAGGCAAGGCACCGTTACGCGAGGCAAGGCTAAGGCACGACAACGCAAGGCTAGGCAATGCACGGAAGGCAAGCAAAGAGTAACGGAAGGCAACGAAGGCAAGGGAAAGCAAGGCAAGGCAAGGGTAACAGAAGGAACGGCACGGCAAGGGGAAACAAGGCTAAGGCACGTCAACGCACGGCTAGGCAATGCACGGCAAGGCAAGGAAAGGGTAACGCAAGGCAAGGCACGGTCAGGCGAGGCAAGGCTAAGGCACGACAACGCAAGGCTAGGCAATGCACGGCAAGGCAAGGAAAGGGTAACGCAAGGCAAGGCACGGTAAGGCGCGGCAAGGCTAAGGCACGACAACGCAAGGCTAGGCAATAAACGGAAGGCAAGCAAAGAGTAACGGAAGGCAAGGAAGGCAAGGGAAAGCAGGGGAAGCGAAGGGTAACGGAAGGAACGGCACGGTAAGGGGAAACAAGGCTAAGGCACGACAACGCAGGGCTAGCCAATGCACGGGAAGGAAAGGAAAGGGTAACGCAAGGCAAGGCACCGTTACGCGAGGCAAGGCTAGGGCATGACAACGCAAGGCTAGGCAATGCACGGAAGGCAAGCAAAGAGTAACGGAAGGCCAGGAAGGCAAGGGAAAGCAAGGCAAGGCAAGGGTAACGGAAGGAACGGCACGGCAAGGGGAAACAAGGCTAAGGCACGGCAACGCACGGCTAGGCAATGCACGGCAAGGCAAGGAAAGGGTAACGCAAGGCAAGGCACGGTCAGGCGAGGCAAGGCTAAGGCACGACAACGCAAGGCTAGGCAATGCACGGAAGGCAAGCAAAGAGGAACGGAAGGCAAGGAAGGCTAGGGAAAGCAGGGAAAGGCAAGGGTAACGGAAGGAACGGCACGGTAAGGGCAAACAAGACTAAGGCCCGACAACAGAGGGCTAGGCAATGCAGGGCAAGGCAAGGAAATGGTAACGCAAGGCAAGGCACGGTTTGGGGAGGCAAAGCTAATGCACGACAACGCAAGGCTAGGCAGTGCACGGCTAGGCAAGGAAAGAGTAACGGAAGGAAAGGAAGGCAAGGCAAAGCAAGGCAAGGCAAGTGTAACAAAAGGCAAGGCACGGCAAGGGGAAACAAGGCTAAGGATCGGCAACGCACGGCTACGCAATGCACGGCCAGGCAAGGAAAGGGTAACGCAAGGCAAGGCACGGTAAGGCAAGACAAGGCTAATGCACGACAACGCACGGCTAGGCAATGCACGGCCAGGCAAGGAAAGGGTAACGCAAGGCAAGGCACGGTGAGGCAAGGCAAGGCAAATGCACGACAACGCACGGCTAGGTAATGCACGGCAAGGCAAGGAAAGGGTAACGCAAGGCAAGGCACGGTCAGGCGAGGCAAGGCTAAGGCACGACAACGCAAGGCTAGGCAATGCACGGCAAGGCAAGGAAAGGGTAACGCAAGGCAAGGCACGGTGAGGCAAGGCAAGGCTGATTCACGACAACGCATGGCTAGGCAATGCACGGCAAGGCAAGGAAAGGGTAACGCAAGGCAAGGCACGGTCAGGCGAGGCAAGGCTAAGGCACGACAACGCAAGGCTAGGCAATGCACGGCAAGGCAAGGAAAGGGTAACGCAAGGCAAGGCACGGTAAGGCGAGGCAAGGCTAAGGCACGACAACGCAAGGCTAGGCAATGAACGGAAGGCAAGTAAAGAGTAACGGAAGGCAAGGAAGGCAAGGGAAAGCAAGGGAAGGCACGGGCAACGAAAGGAACGGCACGGTAAGGGGAAACAAAGCTAAGGCACGACAATGCAGGGCTAGGCAATGCACGGCAAGGCAAGGAAAGGGTAACGCAAGGCAAAGCACGGTGAGGCAAGACAAGGCAAATGCACGACAACGCACGGCTAGGCAATGCACAGCAAGGCAAGGAAAGGGTAACTCAAGGCAAGGCACGGTCAGGCGAGGCAAGGCTAAGGCACGACAACGCAAGGCTAGGCAATGCACGGAAGGCAAGCAAAGAGTAACGGAAGGCAAGGAAGGCAAGGGAAAGAAGGGGAAGGCAAGGGTAACGAAAGGAACGGCACGGTAAGGGGAAACAAGGCTAAGGCAAGACAACACAGGGCTAGGCAATGCACGGCAAGGCAAGGAAAGGGTAACGCAAGGCAAGGCACTGTCAGGCGAGGCAAGGCTAAGACACGACAACGCAAGGCTAGGCAATGCACGGAAGGAAAGCAAAGAGTAACGGAAGGCAATGAAAGTAAGGGAAAGCAAAGCAAGGTAAGGGTAACGCAAGGCAAGGCACGGTAAGTCAAGACAAGGCTAATGCACGACAACGCACGGCTAGGCAATTCACGGCAAGGCAAGGAAAGGGTAACGCAAGGCAAGGCACGGTCAGGCGAGGCAAGGCTAAGGCACGACAACGCAAGGCTAGGCAATGCACGGAAGGCAAGCAAATAGGAACGGAAGGCAAGGAAGTCTAGGGAAAGCAGGGAAAGGCAAGGGTAACGGAAGGAACGGCACGGTAAGGGCAAACAAGACTAAGGCACGACAACACAGGGCTAGGCAATGCAGGGCAAGGCAAGGAAATGGTAACGCAAGGCAAGGCACGGTTTGGGGAGGCAAAGCTAATGCACGACAACGCAAGGCTAGGCAGTGCACGGCTAGGCAAGGAAAGAGTAACGGAAGTAAAGGAAGGCAAGGCAAAGCAAGGCAAGGCAAGTGTAACAAAAGGCAAGGCACGGCAAGGTGAAACAAGGCTAAGGAACGGCAACGCACGGCTACGCAATGCACGGCCAGGCAAGGAAAGGGTAACGCAAGGCAAGGCACGATCAGGCGAGGCAAGGCTAAGGCACGACAACGCAAGGCTAGGCAATGCACGGCAAGGCAAGGAAAGGGTAAAGCAAGGCAAGGCACGGTAAGGCGCGGCAAGGCTAAGGCACGACAACGCAAGGCTAGGCAATAAACGGAAGGCAAGCAAAAAGTAACGGAAGGAAAGGAAGGCTAGGGAAAGCAGGGAAAGGCAAGGGTAACGGAAGGAACGGCACGGTAAGGGCAAACAAGACTAAGGCACGACAACACAGGGCTAGGCAATGCAGGGCAAGGCAAGGAAATGGTAACGCAAGGCAAGGCACGGTTTGGGGAGGCAAAGCTAATGCACGACAACGCAAGGCTAGGCAGTGCACGGCTAGGCAAGGAAAGAGTAACGGAAGGCAAGGAAGGCAAGGCAAAACAAGGCAAGGCAAGGGTAACAGAATGAACGGCACGGCAAGGGGAAACAAGGCTAAGGAACGGCAACGCACGGCTACGAAATGCACGGCAAGGCAAGGAAAGGGTAACGCAAGGCAAGGCACGGTCAGGCAAGGCAAGGTTGATGCACGACAACGCAAGGCTAGGCAATGCACGGCAAGGCAAGGAAAGGGTAACGCAAGGCAAGGCACGGTGAGGCGAGTCAAGGCTGATGCACGACAACGCACGGCTAGGCAATGCACGGCAAGGCAAGGAAAGGGTAACGCAAGGCAAGGCACGGTCAGGCGAGGCAAGGGTAAGGCACGACAACACAAGGCTAGGCAATGCACGGCAAGGCAAGGAAAGGGTAACGCAAGGCAAGGCACGGTAAGGCGCGGCAAGGCTAAGGCACGACAACGCAAGGCTAGGCAATAAACGGAAGGCAAGCAAAGAGTAACGGAAGGCAAGGAAGGCAAGGGAAAGCAGGGGAAGGCAAGTGTAACGGAAGGAACGGCACGGCAAGGGGAAACAAGGCTAAGGCACGGCAACGCACGGCTAGGCAATGCACGGCAAGGCAAGGAAAGGGTAACGCAAGGCAAGGCACTGTCAGGCGAGGCAAGGCTAAGGCACGACAACGCAAGGCTAGGCAATGCACAGGAATTAAAGCAAAGAGTAACGGAAGGCAATGAAAGGAAGGGAAAGGAAGGCAAGGTACGGGTAACGCAAGGCAAGGCACGGTGAGGCAAGGCAAGGCTGATGCACGACAACGCACGGCTAGGCAATTCACGGCAAGGCAAGGAAAGGGTAACGCAAGGCAAGGCACGGTAAGGCGCGGCAAGGCTAAGGCACGACAACGCAAGGCTAGGCAATAAACGGAAGGCAAGCAAAGAGTAACGGAAGGCAAGGAAGGCAAGGGAAAGCAGGGGAAGGCAAGGGTAACGGAAGGAACGGCACGGTAAGGGGAAACAAGGCTAAGGCACGACAACGCAGGGCTAGCCAATGCACGGCAAGGAAAGGAAAGGGTAACGCAAGGCAAGGCACCGTTACGCGAGGCAAGGCTAGGGCATGACAACGCAAGACTAGGCAATGCACGGAAGGCAAGCAAAGAGTAACGGAAGGCCAGGAAGGCAAGGGAAAGCAAGGCAAGGCAAGGGTAACGGAAGGAACGGCACGGCAAGGGGAAACAAGGCTAAGGCACGGCAACGCACGGCTAGGCAATGCACGGCAAGGCAAGGAAAGGGTAACGCAAGGCAAGGCACGGTCAGGCGAGGCAAGGCTAAGGCACGACAACGCAAGGCTAGGCAATGCACGGAAGGCAAGCAAAGAGGAACGGAAGGCAAGGAAGGCTAGGGAAAGCAGGGAAAGGCAAGGGTAACGGAAGGAACGGCACGGTAAGGGCAAACAAGACTAAGGCACGACAACACAGTGCTAGGCAATGCAGGGCAAGGCAAGGAAATGGTAACGCAAGGCAAGGCACGGTTTGGGGAGGCAAAGCTAATGCACGACAACGCAAGGCTAGGCAGTGCACGGCTAGGCAAGGAAAGAGTAACGGAAGGAAAGGAAGGCAAGGCAAAGCAAGGCAAGGCAAGTGTAACAAAAGGCAAGGCACGGCAAGGGGAAACAAGGCTAAGGAACGGCAACGCACGGCTACGCAATGCACGGCCAGGCAAGGAAAGGGTAACGCAAGGCAAGGCACGGTATGGCAAGACAAGGCTAATGCACGACAACGCACGGCTAGGCAATGCACGGCCAGGCAAGGAAAGGGTAACACAAGGCAAGGCACGGTGAGGCAAGGCAAGGCAAATGCACGACAACGCACGGCTAGGCAATGCACGGCAAGGCAAGGAAAGGGTAACGCAAGGCAAGGCACGGTCAGGCGAGGCAAGGCTAAGGCACGACAACGCAAGGCTAGGCAATGCACGGCAAGGCAAGGAAAGGGTAACGCAAGGCAAGGCACGGTGAGGCAAGGCAAGGCTGATGCACGACAACGCACGGCTAGGCAATGCACGGCAAGGCAAGGAAAGGGTAACGCAAGGCAAGGCACGGTCAGGCGACGCAAGGCTAAGGCACGACAACGCAAGGCTAGGCAATGCACGGCAAGGCAAGGAAAGGGTAACGCAAGGCAAGGCACGGTAATGCGAGGCAAGGCTAAGGCACGACAACGCAAGGCTAGGCAATGAACGGAAGGCAAGTAAAGAGTAACGGAAGGCAAGGAAGGCAAGGGAAAGCAAGGGAAGGCACGGGCAACGAAAGGAACGGCACGGTAAGGGGAAACAATGCTAAGGCACGACAATGCAGGGCTAGGCAATGCACGGCAAGGCAAGGAAAGGGTAACGCAAGGCAAGGCACGGTGAGGCAAGGCAAGGCAAATGCACGACAACGCACGGCTAGGCAATGCACGGCAAGGCAAGGAAAGGGTAACGCAAGGCAAGGCACGGTGAGGCAAGGCAAGGCTGATGCACGACAACGCATGGCTAGGCAATGCACGGCAAGGCAAGGAAAGGGTAACGCAAGGCAAGGCACGGTCAGGCGAGGCAAGGCTAAGGCACGACAACGCAAGGCTAGGCAATGAACGGAAGGCAAGTAAAGAGTAACGGAAGGCAAGGAAGGCAAGGGAAAGCAAGGGAAGGCACGGGCAACGAAAGGAACGGCACGGTAAGGGGAAACAATGCTAAGGCACGACAATGCAGGGCTAGGCAATGCACGGCAAGGCAAGGAAAGGGTAACGCAAGGCAAAGCACGGTGAGGCAAGACAAGGCAAATGCACGACAACGCACGGCTAGGCAATGCACAGCAAGGCAAGGAAAGGGTAACTCAAGGCAAGGCACGGTCAGGCGAGGCAAGGCTAAGGCACGACAACGCAAGGCTAGGCAATGCACGGAAGGCAAGCAAAGAGTAACGGAAGGCAAGGAAGGCAAGGGAAAGAAGGGGAAGGCAAGGGTAACGAAAGGAACGGCACGGTAAGGGGAAACAAGGCTAAGGCACGACAACACAGGGCTAGGCAATGCAGGGCAAGGCAAGGAAAGGGTAACGCAAGGCAAGGCAAGGTTTGGGGAGGAAGGCGAATGCACGACAACGCAAGGCTAGGCAATGCACGGAAGGCAAGCCAAAAGTAACGGAAGGCAAGGAAGGCTAGGGAAAGCAGGGAAAGGCAAGGGTAACGGAAGGAACGGCACGGTAAGGGCAAACAAGACTAAGGCACGACAACACAGGGCTAGGCAATGCAGGGCAAGGCAAGGAAATGGTAACGCAAGGCAAGGCACGGTTTGGGGAGGCAAAGCTAATGCACGACAACGCAAGGCTAGGCAGTGCACGGCTAGGCAAGGAAAGAGTAACGGAAGGAAAGGAAGGCAAGGCAAAGCAAGGCAAGGCAAGGGTAACGGAAGGAACGGCACAGCAAGGGGAAACAAGGCTAAGGCACGGAAACGCACGGCTAGGCAATGCACGGCAAGGCAAGGAAAGGGTAACGCAAGGCAAGGCACTGTCAGGCGAGGCAAGGCTAAGACACGACAACGCAAGGCTAGGCAATGCACGGAAGGAAAGCAAAGAGTAACGGAAGGCAATGAAAGTAAGGGAAAGCAAAGCAAGGTAAGGGTAACGCAAGGCAAGGCACGGTAAGGCAAGACAAGGCTAATGCACGACAACGCACGGCTAGGCAATTCACGGCAAGGCAAGGAAAGGGTAACGCAAGGCAAGGCACGGTCAGGCGAGGCAAGGCTAAGGCACGACAACGCAAGGCTAGGCAATGCACGGAAGGCAAGCAAAGAGGAACGGAAGGCAAGGAAGGCTAGGGAAAGCAGGGAAAGGCAAGGGTAACGGAAGGAACGGCACGGTAAGGGCAAACAAGACTAAGGCACGACAACACAGGGCTAGGCAATGCAGGGCAAGGCAAGGAAATGGTAACGCAAGGCAAGGCACGGTTTGGGGAGGCAAAGCTAATGCACGACAACGCAAGGCTAGGCAGTGCACGGCTAGCCAAGGAAACAGTAACGGAAGTAAAGGAAGGCAAGGCAAAGCAAGGCAAGGCAAGTGTAACAAAAGGCAAGGCACGGCAAGGTGAAACAAGGCTAAGGAACGGCAACGCACGGCTACGCAATGCACGGCCAGGCAAGGAAAGGGTAACGCAAGGCAAGGCACGGTAAGGCAAGACAAGGCTAATGCACGACAACGCACGGCTAGGCAATGCACGGCCAGGCAAGGAAAGGGTAACGCAAGGCAAGGCACGGTGAGGCAAGGCAAGGCAAATGCACGACAACGCACGGCTAGGCAATGCACGGCAAGGCAAGGAAAGGGTAACGCAAGGCAAGGCACGGTCAGGCGAGGCAAGGCTAAGGCACGACAACGCAAGGCTAGGCAATGAACGGAAGGCAAGCAAAGAGTAACGGAAGGCAAGGAAGGCAAGGGAAAGCAAGGGAAGGCAAGGGCAACGAAAGGAACGGCACGGTAAGGGGAAACAAACCTAAGGCACGACAATGCAGGGCTAGGCAATGCACGGCAAGGCAAGGAAAGGGTAACGCAAGGCAAATCACGGTGAGGCAAGACAAGGCAAATGCACGACAACGCACGGCTAGGCAATGCACGGCAAGGCAAGGAAAGGGTAACTCAACGCAAGGCACGGTCAGGCGAGGCAAGGCTAAGGCACGACAACGCAAGGCTAGGCAATGCACGGAAGGCAAGAAAAGAGTAACGGAATGCAACGAAGGCAAGGGAAAGCAAGGCAAGGCAAGGGTAACCGAAGGAACGGCACGGCAAGGGGAAACAAGGCTAAGGCACGTCAACGCACGGCTAGGCAATGCACGGCAAGGCAAGGAAAGGGTAACGCAAGGCAAGGCACGGTGAGGTAAGGCAAGGCTGATGCACGACAACGCACGGCTAGGCAATGCACGGCAAGGCAAGGAAAGGGTAACGCAAGGCAAGGCACGGTCAGGCGAGGCAAGGCTGAGGCACGACAACGCAAGGCTAGGCAATGCACGGCAAGGCAAGGAAAGGGTAACGCAAGGCAAGGCACGGTAAGGCGCGGCAAGGCTAAGGCACGACAACGCAAGGCTAGGCAATAAACGGAAGGCAAGCAAAGAGTAACGGAAGGCAAGGAAGGCAAGGGAAAGCAGGGGAAGCCAAGGGTAACGGAAGGAACGGCACGGTAAGGGGAAACAAGGCTAAGGCACGACAACGCAGGGCTAGCCAATGCACGGCAAGGAAAGGAAAGGGTAACGCAAGGCAAGGCACCGTTACGCGAGGCAAGGCTAGGGCATGACAACGCAAGGCTAGGCAATGCACGGAAGGCAAGCAAAGAGTAACGGAAGGCCAGGAAGGCAAGGGAAAGCAAGGCAAGGCAAGGGTAACGGAAGGAACGGCACGGCAAGGGGAAACAAGGCTAAGGCACGGCAACGCACGGCTAGGCAATGCACGGCAAGGCAAGGAAAGGGTAACGCAAGGCAAGGCACGGTCAGGCGAGGCAAGGCTAAGGCACGACAACGCAAGGCTAGGCAATGCACGGAAGGCAAGCAAAGAGGAACGGAAGGCAAGGAAGGCTAGGGAAAGCAGGGAAAGGCAAGGGTAACGGAAGGAACGGCACGGTAAGGGCAAACAAGACTAAGGCACGACAACAGAGGGCTAGGCAATGCAGGGCAAGGCAAGGAAATGGTAACGCAAGGCAAGGCACGGTTTGGGGAGGCAAAGCTAATGCACGACAACGCAAGGCTAGGCAGTGCACGGCTAGGCAAGGAAAGAGTAACGGAAGGAAAGGAAGGCAAGGCAAAGCAAGGCAAGGCAAGTGTAACAAAAGGCAAGGCACGGCAAGGGGAAACAAGGCTAAGGAACGGCAACGCACGGCTACACAATGCACGGCCAGCAAGGAAAGGGTAACGCAAGGCAAGGCACGGTAAGGCAAGGCAAGGCAAATGCACGACAACGCACGGCTAGGCAATGCACGGCAAGGCAAGGAAAGGGTAACGCAAGGCAAGGCACGGTGAGGCAAGGCAAGGCTGATGCACGACAACGCACGGCTAGGCAATGCACGGCAAGGCAAGGAAAGGGTAACGCAAGGCAAGGCACGGTCAGGTGAAGCAAGGCTAAGGCACGACAACGCAAGGCTAGGCAATGCACGGCAAGGCAAGGAAAGGGTAACGCAAGGCAAGGCACGGTAAGGCAAGACAAGGCTAATGCACGACAACGCACGGCTAGGCAATGCACGGCCAGGCAAGGAAAGGGTAACGCAAGGCAAGGCACGGTGAGGCAAGGCAAGGCAAATGCACGACAACGCACGGCTAGGCAATGCACGGCAAGGCAAGGAAAGGGTAACGCAAGGCAAGGCACGGTCAGGCGAGGCAAGGCTAAGGCACGACAACGCAAGGCTAGGCAATGCACGGAAGGCAAGGAAAGAGTAACGGAAGGCAAGGAAGGCAAGGGAAAGAAGGGGAAGGCAAGGGTAACGAAAGGAACGGCACGGTAAGGGGAAACAAGGCTAAGGCACGACAACACAGGGCTAGGCAATGCAGGGCAAGGCAAGGAAATGGTAACGCAAGGCAAGGCACGGTTTGGGGAGGCAAAGCTAATGCACGACAACGCAAGGCTAGGCAGTGCACGGCTAGGCAAGGAAAGAGTAACGGAAGGAAAGGAAGGCAAGGCAAAGCAAGGCAAGGCAAGTGTAACAAAAGGCAAGGCACGGCAAGGGGAAACAAGGCTAAGGCACGACAACGCAGGGTTAGCCAATGCACGGCAAGGAAAGGAAAGGGTAACCCAAGGCAAGGCACCGTTACGCGAGGCAAGGCTAAGGCACGACAACGCAAGGCTAGGCAATGCACGGAAGGCAAGCAAAGAGTAACGGAAGGCAAGGAAGGCAAGGGAAAGCAAGTCAAGGCAAGGGTAACGGAAGGAACGGCACAGCAAGGGGAAACAAGGCTAAGGCACGGAAACGCACGGCTAGGCAATGCACGGCAAGGCAAGGAAAGGGTAACGCAAGGCAAGGCACTGTCAGGCGAGGCAAGGCTAAGACACGACAACGCAAGGCTAGGCAATGCACGGAAGGAAAGCAAAGAGTAACGGAAGGCAATGAAAGTAAGGGAAAGCAAAGCAAGGTAAGGGTAACGCAAGGCAAGGCACGGTAAGGCAAGACAAGGCTAATGCACGACAACGCACGGCTAGGCAATTCACGGCAAGGCAAGGAAAGGGTAACGCAAGGCAAGGCACGGTCAGGCGAGGCAAGGCTAAGGCACGACAACGCAAGGCTAGGCAATGCACGGAAGGCAAGCAAAGAGGAACGGAAGGCAAGGAAGGCTAGGGAAAGCAGGGAAAGGCAAGGGTAACGGAAGGAACGGCACGGTAAGGGCAAACAAGACTAAGGCACGACAACACAGGGCTAGGCAATGCAGGGCAAGGCAAGGAAATGGTAACGCAAGGCAAGGCACGGTTGGGGAGGCAAAGCTAATGCACGACAACGCAAGGCTAGGCAGTGCACGGCTAGCCAAGGAAAGAGTAACGGAAGTAAAGGAAGGCAAGGCAAAGCAAGGCAAGGCAAGTGTAACAAAAGGCAAGGCACGGCAAGGTGAAACAAGGCTAAGGAACGGCAACGCACGGCTACGCAATGCACGGCCAGGCAAGGAAAGGGTAACGCAAGGCAAGGCACGGTAAGGCAAGACAAGGCTAATGCACGACAACGCACGGCTAGGCAATGCACGGCCAGGCAAGGAAAGGGTAACGCAAGGCAAGGCACGGTGAGGCAAGGCAAGGCAAATGCACGACAACGCACGGCTAGGCAATGCACGGCAAGGCAAGGAAAGGGTAACGCAAGGCAAGGCACGGTCAGGCGAGGCAAGGCTAAGGCACGACAACGCAAGGCTAGGCAATGAACGGAAGGCAAGCAAAGAGTAACGGAAGGCAAGGAAGGCAAGGGAAAGCAAGGGAAGGCAAGGGCAACGAAAGGAACGGCACGGTAAGGGGAAACAAACCTAAGGCACGACAATGCAGGGCTAGGCAATGCACGGCAAGGCAAGGAAAGGGTAACGCAAGGCAAATCACGGTGAGGCAAGACAAGGCAAATGCACGACAACGCACGGCTAGGCAATGCACGGCAAGGCAAGGAAAGGGTAACTCAAGGCAAGGCACGGTCAGGCGAGGCAAGGCTAAGGCACGACAACGCAAGGCTAGGCAATGCACGGAAGGCAAGCAAAGAGTAACGGAAGGCAAGGAAGGCAAGGGAAAGCAGGGGAAGGCAAGGGTAACGAAAGGAACGGCACGATAAGGGGAAACAAGGCTAAGGCACGACAACGCAGGGCTAGCCAATGCACGGCAAGGAAAGGAAAGGGTAACGCAAGGCAAGGCACCGTTACGCGAGGCAAGGCTAAGGCACGACAACGCAAGGCTAGGCAATGCACGGAAGGCAAGCAAAGAGTAACGGAAGGCAAGGAAGGCAAGGGAAAGCAAGGCAAGGCAAGGGTAACAGAAGGAACGGCACGGCAAGGGGAAACAAGGCTAAGGCACGGCAACGCACGGCTAGGCAATTCACGGCAAGGCAAGGAAAGGGTAACGCAAGGCAAGGCACGGTGAGGCAAGGCAAGGCTGATGCACGACAACGCACGGCTAGGCAATGCACGGCAAGGCAAGGAAAGGGTAACGCAAGGCAAGGCACGGTCAGGCGAGGCAAGGCTAAGGCACGACAACGCAAGGCTAGGCAATGCACGGCAAGGCAAGGAAAGGGTAACGCAAGGCAAGGCACGGTAAGGCGCGGCAAGGCTAAGGCACGACAACGCAAGGCTAGGCAATAAACGGAAGGCAAGCAAAGAGTAACGGAAGGCAAGGAAGGCAAGGGAAAGCAGGGGAAGCCAAGGGTAACGGAAGGAACGGCACGGTAAGGGGAAACAAGGCTAAGGCACGACAACGCAGGGCTAGCCAATGCACGGCAAGGAAAGGAAAGGGTAACGCAAGGCAAGGCACCGTTACGCGAGGCAAGGCTAGGGCATGACAACGCAAGGCTAGGCAATGCACGGAAGGCAAGCAAAGAGTAACGGAAGGCCAGGAAGGCAAGGGAAAGCAAGGCAAGGCAAGGGTAACGGAAGGAACGGCACGGCAAGGGGAAACAAGGCTAAGGCACGGCAACGCACGGCTAGGCAATGCACGGCAAGGCAAGGAAAGGGTAACGCAAGGCAAGGCACGGTCAGGCGAGGCAAGGCTAAGGCACGACAACGCAAGGCTAGGCAATGCACGGAAGGCAAGCAAAGAGGAACGGAAGGCAAGGAAGGCTAGGGAAAGCACGGAAAGGCAAGGGTAACGGAAGGAACGGCACGGTAAGGGCAAACAAGACTAAGGCACGACAACAGAGGGCTAGGCAATGCAGGGCAAGGCAAGGAAATGGTAACGCAAGGCAAGGCACGGTTTGGGGAGGCAAAGCTAATGCACGACAATGCAAGGCTAGGCAGTGCACGGCTAGGCAAGGAAAGAGTAACGGAAGGAAAGGAAGGCAAGGCAAAGCAAGGCAAGGCAAGTGTAACAAAAGGCAAGGCACGGCAAGGGGAAACAAGGCTAAGGAACGGCAACGCATGGCTACGCAATGCACGGCCAGGCAAGGAAAGGGTAACGCAAGGCAAGGCACGGTAAGGCAAGACAAGGCTAATTCACGACAACGCACGGCTAGGCAATGCACGGCCAGGCAAGGAAAGGGTAACGCAAGGCAAGGCACGGTGAGGCAAGGCAAGGCAAATGCACGACAACGCACGGCTAGGCAATGCACGGCAAGGCAAGGAAAGGGTAACGCAAGGCAAGGCACGGTCAGGCGAGGCAAGGCTAAGGCACGACAACGCAAGGCTAGGCAATGAACGGAAGGCAAGCAAAGAGTAACGGAAGGCAAGGAAGGCAAGGGAAAGCAAGGGAAGGCAAGGGCAACGAAAGGAACGGCACGGTAAGGGGATACAAAGCTAATGCACGACAATGCAGGGCTAGGCAATGCACGGCAAGGCAAGGAAAGGGTAACGCAAGGCAAAGCACGGTGAGGCAAGACAAGGCAAATGCACGACAACGCACGGCTAGGCAATGCACGGCAAGGCAAGGAAAGGGTAACTCAAGGCAAGGCACGGTCAGGCGAGGCAAGGCTAAGGCACGACAACTGAAGGCTAGGCAATGCACGGAAGGCAAGCAAAGAGTAACGGAAAGCAAGGAAGGCAAGGGAAAGCAGGGGAAGGCAAGGGTAACGAAAGGAACGGCACGGTAAGGGGAAACAAGGCTACGGCACGACAACACAGGGCTAGGCAATGCACGGCAAGGCAAGGAAAGGGTAACGCAAGGGAAGGCACGGTGAGGCAAGGCAAGGCTGATGCACGACAACGCACGGCTAGGCAATGCACGGCAAGGCAAGGAAAGGGTAACGCAAGGCAAGGCACGGTCAGGCGAGGCAAGGCTAAGGCACGACAACGCAAGGCTAGGCAATGCACGGCAAGGCAAGGAAAGGGTAACGCAAGGCAAGGCACGGTAAGGCGCGGCAAGGCTAAGGCACGACAACGCAAGGCTAGGCAATAAACGGAAGGCAAGCAAAGAGTAACGGAAGGCAAGGAAGGCAAGGGAAAGCAGGGGAAGCCAAGGGTAACGGAAGGAACGGCACGGTAAGGGGAAACAAGGCTAAGGCACGACAACGCAGGGCTAGCCAATGCACGGCAAGGAAAGGAAAGGGTAACGCAAGGCAAGGCACCGTTACGCGAGGCAAGGCAAGGGCATGACAACGCAAGGCTAGGCAATGCACGGAAGGCAAGCAAAGAGTAACGGAAGGCCAGGAAGGCAAGGGAAAGCAAGGCAAGGCAAGGGTAACGGAAGGAACGGCACGGCAAGGGGAAACAAGGCTAAGGCACGGCAAAGCACGGCTAGGCAATGCACGGCAAGGCAAGGAAAGGGTAACGCAAGGCAAGGCACGGTCAGGCGAGGCAAGGCTAAGGCACGACAACGCAAGGCTAGGCAATGCACGGAAGGCAAGCAAAGAGGAACGGAAGGCAAGGAAGGCTAGGGAAAGCAGGGAAAGGCAAGGGTAACGGAAGGAACGGCACGGTAAGGGCAAACAAGACTAAGGCACGACAACAGAGGGCTAGGCAATGCAGGGCAAGGCAAGGAAATGGTAACGCAAGGCAAGGCACGGTTTGGGGAGGCAAAGCTAATGCACGACAACGCAAGGCTAGGCAGTGCACGGCTAGGCAAGGAAAGAGTAACGGAAGGAAAGGAAGGCAAGGCAAAGCAAGGCAAGGCAAGTGTAACAAAAGGCAAGGCACGGCAAGGGGAAACAAGGCTAAGGAACGGCAACGCACGGCTACACAATGCACGGCCAGCAAGGAAAGGGTAACGCAAGGCAAGGCACGGTGAGGCAAGGCAAGGCAAATGCACGACAACGCACGGCTAGGCAATGCACGGCAAGGCAAGGAAAGGGTAACGCAAGGCAAGGCACGGTGAGGCAAGGCAAGGCTGATGCACGACAACGCATGGCTAGGCAATGCACGGCAAGGCAAGGAAAGGGTAACGCAAGGCAAGGCACGGTCAGGCGAAGCAAGGCTAAGGCACGACAACGCAAGGCTAGGCAATGCACGGCAAGGCAAGGAAAGGGTAACGTAAGGCAAGGCACGGTAAGGCAAGACAAGGCTAATGCACGACAACGCACGGCTAGGCAATGCACGGCCAGGCAAGGAAAGGGTAACGCAAGGCAAGGCACGGTGAGGCAAGGCAAGGCAAATGCACGACAACGCACGGCTAGGCAATGCACGGCAAGGCAAGGAAAGGGTAACGCAAGGCAAGGCACGGTCAGGCGAGGCAAGGCTAAGGCAAGACAACGCAAGGCTAGGCAATGCACGGAAGGCAAGGAAAGAGTAACGGAAGGCAAGGAAGGCAAGGGAAAGAAGGGGAAGGCAAGGGTAACGAAAGGAACGGCACGGTAAGGGGAAACAAGGCTAAGGCACGACAACACAGGGCTAGGCAATGCAGGGCAAGGCAAGGAAATTGTAACGCAAGGCAAGGCACGGTTTGGGGAGGCAAAGCTAATGCACGACAACGCAAGGCTAGGCAGTGCACGGCTAGGCAAGGAAAGAGTAACGGAAGGAAAGGAAGGCAAGGCAAAGCAAGGCAAGGCAAGTGTAACAAAAGACAAGGCACGGCAAGGGGAAACAAGGCTAAGGCACGACAACGCAGGGTTAGCCAATGCACGGCAAGGAAAGGAAAGGGTAACGCAAGGCAAGGCACCGTTACGCGAGGCAAGGCTAAGGCACGACAACGCAAGGCTAGGCAATGCACGGAAGGCAAGCAAAGAGTAACGGAAGGCAAGGAAGGCAAGGGAAAGCAAGTCAAGGCAAGGGTAACGGAAGGAACGGCACAGCAAGGGGAAACAAGGCTAAGGCACGGAAACGCACGGCTAGGCAATGCACGGCAAGGCAAGGAAAGGGTAACGCAAGGCAAGGCACTGTCAGGCGAGGCAAGGCTAAGACACGACAACGCAAGGCTAGGCAATGCACGGAAGGAAAGCAAAGAGTAACGGAAGGCAATGAAAGTAAGGGAAAGCAAAGCAAGGTAAGGGTAACGCAAGGCAAGGCACGGTAAGGCAAGACAAGGCTAATGCACGACAACGCACGGCTAGGCAATTCACGGCAAGGCAAGGAAAGGGTAACGCAAGGCAAGGCACGGTCAGGCGAGGCAAGGCTAAGGCACGACAACGCAAGGCTAGGCAATGCACGGAAGGCAAGCAAAGAGGAACGGAAGGCAAGGAAGGCTAGGGAAAGCAGGGAAAGGCAAGGGTAACGGAAGGAACGGCACGGTAAGGGCAAACAAGACTAAGGCACGACAACACAGGGCTAGGCAATGCAGGGCAAGGCAAGGAAATGGTAACGCAAGGCAAGGCACGGTTGGGGAGGCAAAGCTAATGCACGACAACGCAAGGCTAGGCAGTGCACGGCTAGCCAAGGAAAGAGTAACGGAAGTAAAGGAAGGCAAGGCAAAGCAAGGCAAGGCAAGTGTAACAAAAGGCAAGGCACGGCAAGGTGAAACAAGGCTAAGGAACGGCAACGCACGGCTACGCAATGCACGGCCAGGCAAGGAAAGGGTAACGCAAGGCAAGGCACGGTAAGGCAAGACAAGGCTAATGCACGACAACGCACGGCTAGGCAATGCACGGCCAGGCAAGGAAAGGGTAACGCAAGGCAAGGCACGGTGAGGCAAGGCAAGGCAAATGCACGACAACGCACGGCTAGGCAATGCACGGCAAGGCAAGGAAAGGGTAACGCAAGGCAAGGCACGGTCAGGCGAGGCAAGGCTAAGGCACGACAACGCAAGGCTAGGCAATGAACGGAAGGCAAGCAAAGAGTAACGGAAGGCAAGGAAGGCAAGGGAAAGCAAGGGAAGGCAAGGGCAACGAAAGGAACGGCACGGTAAGGGGAAACAAACCTAAGGCACGACAATGCAGGGCTAGGCAATGCACGGCAAGGCAAGGAAAGGGTAACGCAAGGCAAATCACGGTGAGGCAAGACAAGGCAAATGCACGACAACGCACGGCTAGGCAATGCACGGCAAGGCAAGGAAAGGGTAACTCAAGGCAAGGCACGGTCAGGCGAGGCAAGGCTAAGGCACGACAACGCAAGGCTAGGCAATGCACGGCAAGGAAAGGAAAGGGTAACGCAAGGCAAGGCACCGTTACGCGAGGCAAGGCTAAGGCACGACAACGCAAGGCTAGGCAATGCACGGAAGGCAAGCAAAGAGTAACGGAAGGCAAGGAAGGCAAGGGAAAGCAAGGCAAGGCAAGGGTAACAGAAGGAACGGCACGGCAAGGGGAAACAAGGCTAAGGCACGGCAACGCACGGCTAGGCAATGCACGGCAAGGCAAGGAAAGGGTAACGCAAGGCAAGGCACGGTGAGGCAAGGCAAGGCTGATGCACGACAACGCACGGCTAGGCAATGCACGGCAAGGCAAGGAAAGGGTAACGCAAGGCAAGGCACGGTCAGGCGAGGCAAGGCTAAGGCACGACAACGCAAGGCTAGGCAATGCACGGCAAGGCAAGGAAAGGGTAACGCAAGGCAAGGCACGGTAAGGCGCGGCAAGGCTAAGGCACGACAACGCAAGGCTAGGCAATAAACGGAAGGCAAGCAAAGAGTAACGGAAGGCAAGGAAGGCAAGGGAAAGCAGGGGAAGCCAAGGGTAACGGAAGGAACGGCACGGTAAGGGGAAACAAGGCTAAGGCACGACAACGCAGGGCTAGCCAATGCACGGCAAGGAAAGGAAAGGGTAACGCAAGGCAAGGCACCGTTACGCGAGGCAAGGCTAGGGCATGACAACGCAAGGCTAGGCAATGCACGGAAGGCAAGCAAAGAGTAACGGAAGGCCAGGAAGGCAAGGGAAAGCAAGGCAAGGCAAGGGTAACGGAAGGAACGGCACGGCAAGGGGAAACAAGGCTAAGGCACGGCAACGCACGGCTAGGCAATGCACGGCAAGGCAAGGAAAGGGTAACGCAAGGCAAGGCACGGTCAGGCGAGGCAAGGCTAAGGCACGACAACGCAAGGCTAGGCAATGCACGGAAGGCAAGCAAAGAGGAACGGAAGGCAAGGAAGGCTAGGGAAAGCAGGGAAAGGCAAGGGTAACGGAAGGAACGGCACGGTAAGGGCAAACAAGACTAAGGCACGACAACAGAGGGCTAGGCAATGCAGGGCAAGGCAAGGAAATGGTAACGCAAGGCAAGGCACGGTTTGGGGAGGCAAAGCTAATGCACGACAATGCAAGGCTAGGCAGTGCACGGCTAGGCAAGGAAAGAGTAACGGAAGGAAAGGAAGGCAAGGCAAAGCAAGGCAAGGCAAGTGTAACAAAAGGCAAGGCACGGCAAGGGGAAACAAGGCTAAGGAACGGCAACGCATGGCTACGCAATGCACGGCCAGGCAAGGAAAGGGTAACGCAAGGCAAGGCACGGTAAGGCAAGACAAGGCTAATTCACGACAACGCACGGCTAGGCAATGCACGGCCAGGCAAGGAAAGGGTAACGCAAGGCAAGGCACGGTGAGGCAAGGCAAGGCAAATGCACGACAACGCACGGCTAGGCAATGCACGGCAAGGCAAGGAAAGGGTAACGCAAGGCAAGGCACGGTCAGGCGAGGCAAGGCTAAGGCACGACAACGCAAGGGTAGGCAATGAACGGAAGGCAAGCAAAGAGTAACGGAAGGCAAGGAAGGCAAGGGAAAGCAAGGGAAGGCAAGGGCAACGAAAGGAACGGCACGGTAAGGGGATACAAAGCTAATGCACGACAATGCAGGGCTAGGCAATGCACGGCAAGGCAAGGAAAGGGTAACGCAAGGCAAAGCACGGTGAGGCAAGACAAGGCAAATGCACGACAACGCACGGCTAGGCAATGCACGGCAAGGCAAGGAAAGGGTAACTCAAGGCAAGGCACGGTCAGGCGAGGCAAGGCTAAGGCACGACAACTGAAGGCTAGGCAATGCACGGAAGGCAAGCAAAGAGTAACGGAAAGCAAGGAAGGCAAGGGAAAGCAGGGGAAGGCAAGGGTAACGAAAGGAACGGCACGGTAAGGGGAAACAAGGCTACGGCACGACAACACAGGGCTAGGCAATGCACGGCAAGGCAAGGAAAGGGTAACGCAAGGGAAGGCACGGTGAGGCAAGGCAAGGCTGATGCACGACAACGCACGGCTAGGCAATGCACGGCAAGGCAAGGAAAGGGTAACGCAAGGCAAGGCACGATCAGGCGAGGCAAGGCTAAGGCACGACAACGCAAGGCTAGGCAATGCACGGCAAGGCAAGGAAAGGGTAACGCAAGGCAAGGCACGGTAAGGCGCGGCAAGGCTAAGGCACGACAACGCAAGGCTAGGCAATAAACGGAAGGCAAGCAAAGAGTAACGGAAGGCAAGGAAGGCAAGGGAAAGCAAGGCAAGGCAAGGGTAACAGAAGGAACGGCACGGCAAGGGGAAACAAGGCTAAGGCACGGCAACGCACGGCTAGGCAATGCACGGCAAGGCAAGGAAAGGGTAACGCAAGGCAAGGCACGGTGAGGCAAGGCAAGGCTGATGCACGACAACGCACGGCTAGGCAATGCACGGCAAGGCAAGGAAAGGGTAACGCAAGTCAAGGCACGGTCAGGCGAGGCAAGGCTAAGGCACGACAACGCAAGGCTAGGCAATGCACGGCAAGGCAAGGAAAGGGTAACGCAAGGCAAGGCACGGTAAGGCGCGGCAAGGCTAAGGCACGACAACGCAAGGCTAGGCAATAAACGGAAGGCAAGCAAAGAGTAACGGAAGGCAAGGAAGGCAAGGGAAAGCAGGGGAAGGCAAGGGTAACGGAAGGAACGGCACGGTAAGGGGAAACAAGGCTAAGGCACGACAACGCAGGGCTAGCCAATGCACGGCAAGGAAAGGAAAGGGTAACGCAAAGCAAGGCACCGTTACGCGAGGCAAGGCTAGGGCACGACAACGCAAGGCTAGGCAATGCACGGAAGGCAAGCAAAGAGTAACGGAAGGCCAGGAAGGCAAGGGAAAGCAAGGTAAGGCAAGGGTAACGGAAGGAACGGCACGGCAAGGGGAAACAAGGCTAAGGCACGGCAACGCACGGCTAGGCAATGCACGGCAAGGCAAGGAAAGGGTAACGCAAGGCAAGGCACTGTCAGGCGAGGCAAGGCTAAGGCACGACAACGCAAGGCTAGGCAATGCACGGAAGGAAAGCAAAGAGTAACGGAAGGCAATGAAAGGAAGGGAAAGCAAGGCAAGGTAAGTGTAACGCAAGGCAAGTCACGGTGAGGCAAGGCAAGGCTGATGCACGACAACGCACGGCTAGGCAATTCACGGCAAGGCAAGGACAGGGTAACGCAAGGCAAGGCACGGTCAGGCGAGGCAAGGCTAAGGCACGACAACGCAAGGCTAGGCAATGCACGGAAGGCAAGCAAAGAGGAACGGAAGGCAAGGAAGGCTAGGGAAAGCAGGGAAAGGCAAGGGTAACGGAAGGAACGGCACGGTAAGGGCAAACAAGACTAAGGCACGACAACACAGGGCTAGGCAATGCAGGGCAAGGCAAGGAAATGGTAACGCAAGGCAAGGCACGGTTTGGGGAGGCAAAGCTAATGCACGACAACGCAAGGCTAGGCAGTGCACGGCTAGGCAAGGAAAGAGTAACGGAAGGCAAGGAAGGCAAGGGAAAGCAAGGCAAGGCAAGCGTAACAAAAGGCAAGGCACGGCAAGGGGAAACAAGGCTAAGGAACGGCAACGCACGGCTACGCAATTCACGGCCAGGCAAGGAAAGGGTAATGCATGGCAAGGCACGGTAAGGCAAGACAAGGCTAATGCACGACAACGCACGGCTAGGCAATGCACGGCCAGGCAAGGAAAGGGTAACGCAAGGCAAGGAACGGTGAGGCAAGGCAAGGCAAATGCACGACAACGCACGGCTAGGCAATGCACGGCAAGGCAAGGAAAGGGTAACGCAAGGCAAGGCACGGTCAGGCGAGGCAAGGCTAAGGCACGACAACGCAAGG
Source organism: Macrotis lagotis (assembly GCF_037893015.1). Taxonomy (NCBI): domain Eukaryota; kingdom Metazoa; phylum Chordata; class Mammalia; order Peramelemorphia; family Peramelidae; genus Macrotis; species Macrotis lagotis. The sequence goes on from NW_027421911.1 coordinate 210,130, forward strand.
CTAGGCAATGAACGGAAGGCAAGCAAAGAGTAACGGAAGGCAAGGAAGGCAAGGGAAAGCAAGGGAAGGCAAGGGCAACGAAAGGAACGGCACGGTAAGGGGAAACAAAGCTAAGGCACGACAATGCAGGGCTAGGCAAAGGACGGAAAGGCAAGGAAAGGGTAACGCAAGGAAAAGCACGGTGAGGCAAGACAAGGCAAATGCACGACAACGCACGGCTAGGCACTGCACGGCAAGGCAAGGAAAGGGTAACTCAAGGCAAGGCACGGTCAGGCGAGGCAAGGCTAAGGCACGACAACGCAAGGCTAAGGCAATGCACGGAAGGCAAGCAAAGAGTAACGGAAGGCAAGGAAGGCAAGGGAAAGCAGGGGAAGGCAAGCGTAACGAAAGGAACGGCACGGTAAGGGGAAACAAGGCTAAGGCACGACAACACAGGGCTAGGCAATGCAAGGCAAGGCAAGGAAAGGGTAACGCAAGGCAAGGCACAGTCAGGCGAGGCAAGGCTAAGGCACGACAACGCAAGGCTAGGCAATGCACGGCAAGGCAAGGAAAGGGTAACGCAAGGCAAGGCACGGTAAGGCGCGGCAAGGCTAAGGCAAGACAACGCAAGGCTAGGCAATAAACGGAAGGCAAGCAAAGAGTAACGGAAGGCAAGGAAGGCAAGGGAAAGCAGGGGAAGGCAAGGGTAACGGAAGGAACGGCACGGTAAGGGGAAACAAGGCTAAGGCACGACAACGCAGGGCTAGCCAATGCACGGCAAGGAAAGGAAAGGGTAACGCAAGGCAAGGCACCGTTACGCGAGGCAAGGCTAAGGCACGACAACGCAAGGCTAGGCAATGCACGGAAGGCAAGCAAAGAGTAACGGAAGGCAACGAAGGCAAGGGAAAGCAAGGCAAGGCAAGGGTAACAGAAGGAACGGCACGGCAAGGGGAAACAAGGCTAAGGCACGTCAACGCACGGCTAGGCAATGCACGGCAAGGCAAGGAAAGGGTAACGCAAGGCAAGGCACGGTGAGGTAAGGCAAGGCTGATGCACGACAACTCACGGCTAGGCAATGCACGGCAAGGCAAGGAAAGGGTAACGCAAGGCAAGGCACGGTCAGGCAAGACAAGGCAAATGCACGATAACGCACGGCTAGGCAATGCACGGCAAGGCAAGGAAAGGGTAACGCAAGGCAAGGCACGGTCAGGCGAGGCAAGGCTAAGGCACGACAACGCAAGGCTAGGCAATGAACGGAAGGCAAGCAAAGAGTAACGGAAGGCAAGGAAGGCAAGGGAAAGCAAGGGAAGGCCAGGGTAAGGAAAGGAACGGCACGGCAAGGGGAAACAAGGCTAAGGCACTGCAACGCACGGCTAGGCCATGCACGGCAAGGCAAGGAAAGGGTAACGCAAGGCAAGGCACGGTGAGGCAAGGCAAGACTGATGCACGACAACGCACGGCTAGGCAATGCACGGCAAGGCAAGGAAAGGGTAACGCAAGTCAAGGCACGGTCAGGCGAGGCAAGGCTAAGGCACGACAACGCAAGGCTAGGCAATGCACGGCAAGGCAAGGAAAGGGTAACGCAAGGCAAGGCACGGTAAGGCGCGGCAAGGCTAAGGCACGACAATGCAAGGCTAGGCAATAAACGGAAGGCAAGCAAAGAGTAACGGAAGGCAAGGAAGGCAAGGGAAAGCAGGGGCAGACAAGGGTAACGGAAGGAACGGCACGGTAAGGGGAAACAAGGCTAAGGCACGACAACGCAGGGCTAGCCAATGCACGGCAAGGAAAGGAAAGGGTAACGCAAAGCAAGGCACCGTTACGCGAGGCAAGGCTAGGGCACGACAACGCAAGGCTAGGCAATGCACGGAAGGCAAGCAAAGAGTAACGGAAGGCCAGGAAGGCAAGGGAAAGCAAGGTAAGGCAAGGGTAATGGAAGGAACGGCACGGCAAGGGGAAACAAGGCTAAGGCACGGAAACGCACGGCTAGGCAATGCACGGCAAGGCAAGGAAAGGGTAACGCAAGGCAAGGCACTGTCAGGCGAGGCAAGGCTAAGGCACGACAACGCAAGGCTAGGCAATGCACGGAAGGAAAGCAAAGAGTAACGGAAGGCAATGAAAGGAAGGGAAAGCAAGGCAAGGTAAGTGTAACGCAAGGCAAGGCACGGTGAGGCAAGGCAAGGCTGATGCACGACAACGCACGGCTAGGCAATTCACGGCAAGGCAAGGACAGGGTAACGCAAGGCAAGGCACGGTCAGGCGAGGCAAGGCTAAGGCACGACAACGCAAGGCTAGGCAATGCACGGAAGGCAAGCAAAGAGGAACGGAAGGCAAGGAAGGCTAGGGAAAGCAGGGAAAGGCAAGGGTAACGGAAGGAACGGCACGGTAAGGGCAAACAAGACTAAGGCACGACAACACAGGACTAGGCAATGCAGGGCAAGGCAAGGAAATGGTAACGCAAGGCAAGGCACGGTTTGGGGAGGCAAAGCTAATGCACGACAACGCAAGGCTAGGCAGTGCACGGCTAGGCAAGGAAAGAGTAACGGAAGGCAAGGAAGGCAAGGGAAAGCAAGGCAAGGCAAGCGTAACAAAAGGCAAGGCACGGCAAAGGGAAACAAGGCTAAGGAACGGCAACGCACGGCTACGCAATGCACGGCCAGGCAAGGAAAGGGTAACGCAAGGCAAGGAACGGTGAGGCAAGGCAAGGCAAATGCACGACAACGCACGGCTAGGCAATGCACGGCCAGGCAAGGAAAGGGTAACGCAAGGCAAGGAACGGTGAGGCAAGGCAAGGCAAATGCACGACAACGCACGGCTAGGCAATGCACGGCAAGGCAAGGAAAGGGTAACGCAAGGCAAGGCACGGTCAGGCGAGGCAAGGCTAAGGCACGACAACGCAAGGCTAGGCAATGAACGGAAGGCAAGCAAAGAGTAACGGAAGGCAAGGAAGGCAAGGGAAAGCAAGGGAAGGCAAGGGCAACGAAAGGAACGGCACGGTAAGGGGAAACAAAGCTAAGGCACGACAATGCAGGGCTAGGCAATGCACGGCAAGGCAAGGAAAGGGTAACGCAAGGCAAAGCACGGTGAGGCAAGACAAGGCAAATGCACGACAACGCACGGCTAGGCACTGCACGGCAAGGCAAGGAAAGGGTAACTCAAGGCAAGGCACGTTCAGGCGAGGCAAGGCTAAGGCACGACAACGCAAGGCTAGGCAATGCACGGAAGGCAAGCAAAGAGTAACGGAAGGCAAGGAAAGCAAGGGAAAGCAGGGGAAGGCAAGGGTAACGAAAGGAACGGCACGGTAAGGGGAAACAAGGCTAAGGCACGACAACACAGGGCTAGGCAATGCACGGCAAGGTAAGGAAAGGGTAACGCAAGGCAAGGCACGGTGACGCAAGGCAAGGCTGATGCACGACAACGCACGGCTAGGCAATGCACGGCAAGGCAAGGAAAGGGTAACGCAAGGCAAGGCACGGTCAGGCGAGGCAAGGCTAAGGCACGACAACGCAAGGCTAGGCAATGCACGGCAAGGCAAGGAAAGGGTAACGCAAGGCAAGGCACGGTAAGTCGCGGCAAAGCTAAGGCACGACAACGCAAGGCTAGGCAATAAACGGAAGGCAAGCAAAGAGTAACGGAAGGCAAGGAAGGCAAGGGAAAGCAGGGGAAGGCAAGGATAACGGAAGGAACGGCACGGTAAGGGGAAACAAGGCTAAGGCATGACAACGCAGGGCTAGCCAATGCACGGCAAGGAAAGGAAAGGGTAACCCAAGGCAAGGCACAGTTACGCGAGGCAAGGCTAAGGCACGACAACGCAAGGCTAGGCAATGCACGGAAGGCAAGCAAAGAGTAACGGAAGGCAAGGAAGGCAAGGGAAAGCAAGGCAAGGCAAGGGTAACAGAAGGAACGGCACGGCAAGGGGAAACAAGGCTAAGGCACGGCAACGCACGGCTAGGCAATGCACGGCAAGGCAAGGAAAGGGTAACGCAAGGCAAGGCACGGTGAGGCAAGGCAAGGCTGATGCACGACAACGCACGGCTAGGCAATGCACGGCAAGGCAAGGAAAGGGTAACGCAAGGCATGGCACGGTCAGGCGAGGCAAGGCTAAGGCACGACAACGCAAGGCTAGGCAATGCACGGCAAGGCAAGGAAAGGGTAACGCAAGGCAAGGCACGGTAAGGCGCGGCAAGGCTAAGGCACGACAACGCAAGGCTAGGCAATAAACGGAAGGCAAGCAAAGAGTAACGGAAGGCAAGGAAGGCAAGGGAAAGCAGGGGAAGCCAAGGGTAACGGAAGGAACGGCACGGTAAGGGGAAACAAGGCTAAGGCACGACAACGCAGGGCTAGCCAATGCACGGCAAGGAAAGGCAAGGGTAACGCAAGGCAAGGCACCGTTACGCGAGGCAAGGCTAAGGCACGACAACGCAAGGCTAGGCAATGCACGGAAGGCAAGCAAAGAGTAACGGAAGGCAAGGAAGGCAAGGGAAAGCAAGGCAAGGCAAGGGTAACAGAAGGAACGGCACGGCAAGGGGAAACAAGGCTAAGGCACGGCAACGCACGGCTAGGCAATGCACGGCAAGGCAAGGAAAGGGTAACGCAAGGCAAGGCACGGTGAGGCAAGGCAAGGCTGATGCACGACAACGCACGGCTAGGCAATGCACGGCAAGGCAAGGAAAGGGTAACGCAAGGCAAGGCACGGTCAGGCGAGGCAAGGCTAAGGCACGACAACGCAAGGCTAGGCAATGCACGGTAAGGCAAGGAAAGGGTAACGCAAGGCAAGGCACGGTAAGGCGCGGCAAGGCTAAGGCACGACAACGCAAGGCTAGGCAATAAACGGAAGGCAAGCAAAGAGTAACGGAAGGCAAGGAAGGCAAGGGAAAGCAGGGGAAGCCAAGGGTAACGGAAGGAACGGCACGGTAAGGGGAAACAAGGCTAAGGCACGACAACGCAGGGCTAGCCAATGCACGGCAAGGAAAGGAAAGGGTAACGCAAGGCAAAGCACGGTAAGGCAAGACAAGGCAAATGCACGACAACGCACGGCTAGGCAATGCACGGCAAGGCAAGGAAAGGGTAACTCAAGGCAAGGCACGGTCAGGCGAGGCAAGGCTAAGGCACGACAACTCAAGGCTAGGCAATGCACGGAAGGCAAGCAAAGAGTAACGGAAAGCAAGGAAGGCAAGGGAAAGCAGGGGAAGGCAAGGGTAACGAAAGGAACGGCACGGTAAGGGGAAACAAGGCTAAGGCACGACAACACAGGGCTAGGCAATGCACGGCAAGGCAAGGAAAGGGTAACGCAAGGCAAGGCACGGTGAGGCAAGGCAAGGCTGATGCACGACAACGCACGGCTAGGCAATGCACGGCAAGGCAAGGAAAGGGTAACGCAAGGCAAGGCACGATCAGGCGAGGCAAGGCTAAGGCACGACAACGCAAGGCTAGGCAATGCACGGCAAGGCAAGGAAAGCGCAACGCAAGGCAAGGCACGGTAAGGCGCGGCAAGGCTAAGGCACGACAACGCAAGGCTAGGCAATAAACGGAAGGCAAGCAAAGAGTAACGGAAGGCAAGGAAGGCAAGGGAAAGCAAGGCAAGGCAAGGGTAACAGAAGGAACGGCACGGCAAGGGGAAACAAGGCTAAGGCACGGCAACGCACGGCTAGGCAATGCACGGCAAGGCAAGGAAAGGGTAACGCAAGGCAAGGCACGGTGAGGCAAGGCAAGGCTGATGCACGACAACGCACGGCTAGGCAATGCACGGCAAGGCAAGGAAAGGGTAACGCAAGTCAAGGCACGGTCAGGCGAGGCAAGGCTAAGGCACGACAACGCAAGGCTAGGCAATGCACGGCAAGGCAAGGAAAGGGTAACGCAAGGCAAGGCACGGTAAGGCGCGGCAAGGCTAAGGCACGACAACGCAAGGCTAGGCAATAAACGGAAGGCAAGCAAAGAGTAACGGAAGGCAAGGAAGGCAAGGGAAAGCAGGGGAAGGCAAGGGTAACGGAAGGAACGGCACGGTAAGGGGAAACAAGGCTAAGGCACGACAACGCAGGGCTAGCCAATGCACGGCAAGGAAAGGAAAGGGTAACGCAAAGCAAGGCACCGTTACGCGAGGCAAGGCTAGGGCACGACAACGCAAGGCTAGGCAATGCACGGAAGGCAAGCAAAGAGTAACGGAAGGCCAGGAAGGCAAGGGAAAGCAAGGTAAGGCAAGGGTAACGGAAGGAACGGCACGGCAAGGGGAAACAAGGCTAAGGCACGGCAACGCACGGCTAGGCAATGCACGGCAAGGCAAGGAAAGGGTAACGCAAGGCAAGGCACTGTCAGGCGAGGCAAGGCTAAGGCACGACAACGCAAGGCTAGGCAATGCACGGAAGGAAAGCAAAGAGTAACGGAAGGCAATGAAAGGAAGGGAAAGCAAGGCAAGGTAAGTGTAACGCAAGGCAAGGCACGGTGAGGCAAGGCAAGGCTGATGCACGACAACGCACGGCTAGGCAATTCACGGCAAGGCAAGGACAGGGTAACGCAAGGCAAGGCACGGTCAGGCGAGGCAAGGCTAAGGCACGACAACGCAAGGCTAGGCAATGCACGGAAGGCAAGCAAAGAGGAACGGAAGGCAAGGAAGGCTAGGGAAAGCAGGGAAAGGCAAGTGTAACGGAAGGAACGGCACGGTAAGGGCAAACAAGACTAAGGCACGACAACACAGGGCTAGGCAATGCAGGGCAAGGCAAGGAAATGGTAACGCAAGGCAAGGCACGGTTTGGGGAGGCAAAGCTAATGCACGACAACGCAAGGCTAGGCAGTGCACGGCTAGGCAAGGAAAGAGTAACGGAAGGCAAGGAAGGCAAGGGAAAGCAAGGCAAGGCAAGCGTAACAAAAAGCAAGGCACGGCAAGGGGAAACAAGGCTAAGGAACGGCAACGCACGGCTACGCAATGCACGGCCAGGCAAGGAAAGGGTAATGCATGGAAAGGCACGGTAAGGCAAGACAAGGCTAATGCACGACAACGCACGGCTAGGCAATGCACGGCCAGGCAAGGAAAGGGTAACGCAAGGCAAGGCACGGTGAGGCAAGGCAAGGCAAATGCACGACAACGCACGGCTAGGCAATGCACGGCAAGGCAAGGAAAGGGTAACGCAAGGCAAGGCACGGTCAGGCGAGGCAAGGCTAAGGCACGACAACGCAAGGCTAGGCAATGAACGGAAGGCAAGCAAAGAGTAACGGAAGGCAAGGAAGGCAAGGGAAAGCAAGGGAAGGCAAGGGCAACGAAAGGAACGGCACGGTAAGGGGAAACAAAGCTAAGGCACGACAATGCAGGGCTAGGCAATGCACGGCAAGGCAAGGAAAGGGTAACGCAAGGCAAAGCACGGTGAGGCAAGACAAGGCAAATGCACGACAACGCACGGCTAGGCACTGCACGGCAAGGCAAGGAAAGGGTAACTCAAGGCAAGGCACGGTCAGGCGAGGCAAGGCTAAGGCACGACAACGCAAGGCTAGGCAATGCACGGAAGGCAAGCAAAGAGTAACGGAAGGCAAGCAAGGCAAGGGAAAGCAGGGGAAGGCAAGCGTAACGAAAGGAACGGCACGGTAAGGGGAAACAAGGCTAAGGCACGACAACACAGGGCTAGGCAATGCACGGCAAGGCAAGGAAAGGGTAACGCAAGGCAAGGCACGGTCAGGCGAGGCAAGGCTAAGGCACGACAACGCAAGGCTAGGCAATGCACGGCAAGGCAAGGAAAGGGTAACGCAAGGCAAGGCACGGTAAGGCGCGGCAAGGCTAAGGCACGACAACGCAAGGCTAGGCAATAAACGGAAGGCAAGCAAAGAGTAACGGAAGGCAAGGAAGGCAAGGGAAAGCAGGGGAAGGCAAGGGTAACAGAAGGAACGGCACGGCAAGGGGAAACAAGGCTAAGGCACGTCAACGCACGGCTAGGCAATGCACGGCAAGGCAAGGAAAGGGTAACGCAAGGCAAGGCACGGTGAGGTAAGGCAAGGCTGATGCACGACAACTCACGGCTAGGCAATGCACGGCAAGGCAAGGAAAGGGTAACGCAAGGCAAGGCACGGTCAGGCAAGACAAGGCAAATGCACGACAACGCACGGCTAGGCAATGCACGGCAAGGCAAGGAAAGGGTAACGCAAGGCAAGGCACGGTCAGGCGAGGCAAGGCTAAGGCACGACAACGCAAGGCTAGGCAATGAACGGAAGGCAAGCAAAGAGTAACGGAAGGCAAGGAAGGCAAGGGAAAGCAGGGGAAGGCAAGCGTAACGAAAGGAACGGCACGGTAAGGGGAAACAAGGCTAAGGCACGACAACACAGGGCTAGGCAATGCAAGGCAAGGCAAGGAAAGGGTAACGCAAGGCAAGGCACGGTCAGGCGAGGCAAGGCTAAGGCACGACAACGCAAGGCTAGGCAATGCACGGCAAGGCAAGGAAAGGGTAACGCAAGGCAAGGCACGGTAAGGCGCGGCAAGGCTAAGGCAAGACAACGCAAGGCTAGGCAATAAACGGAAGGCAAGCAAAGAGTAACGGAAGGCAAGGAAGGCAAGGGAAAGCAGGGGAAGGCAAGGGTAACGGAAGGAACGGCACGGTAAGGGGAAACAAGGCTAAGGCACGACAACGCAGGGCTAGCCAATGCACGGCAAGGAAAGGAAAGGGTAACGCAAGGCAAGGCACCGTTACGCGAGGCAAGGCTAAGGCACGACAACGCAAGGCTAGGCAATGCACGGAAGGCAAGCAAAGAGTAACGGAAGGCAACGAAGGCAAGGGAAAGCAAGGCAAGGCAAGGGTAACAGAAGGAACGGCACGGCAAGGGGAAACAAGGCTAAGGCACGTCAACGCACGGCTAGGCAATGCACGGCAAGGCAAGGAAAGGGTAACGCAAGGCAAGGCAAGGTGAGGTAAGGCAAGGCTGATGCACGACAACTCACGGCTAGGCAATGCACGGCAAGGCAAGGAAAGGGTAACGCAAGGCAAGGCACGGTCAGGCAAGACAAGGCAAATGCACGACAACGCACGGCTAGGCAATGCACGGCAAGGCAAGGAAAGGGTAACGCAAGGCAAGGCACGGTCAGGCGAGGCAAGGCTAAGGCACGACAACGCAAGGCTAGGCAATGAACGGAAGGCAAGCAAAGAGTAACGGAAGGCAAGGAAGGCAAGGGAAAGCAAGGGAAGGCCAGGGTAAGGAAAGGAACGGCACGGCAAGGGGAAACAAGGCTAAGGCACTGCAACGCACGGCTAGGCCATGCACGGCAAGGCAAGGAAAGGGTAACGCAAGGCAAGGCACGGTGAGGCAAGGCAAGACTGATGCACGACAACGCACGGCTAGGCAATGCACGGCAAGGCAAGGAAAGGGTAACGCAAGTCAAGTCACGGTCAGGCGAGGCAAGGCTAAGGCACGACAACGCAAGGCTAGGCAATGCACGGCAAGGCAAGGAAAGGGTAACGCAAGGCAAGGCACGGTAAGGCGCGGCAAGGCTAAGGCACGACAACGCAAGGCTAGGCAATAAACGGAAGGCAAGCAAAGAGTAACGGAAGGCAAGGAAGGCAAGGGAAAGCAGGGGCAGGCAAGGGTAACGGAAGGAACGGCACGGTAAGGGGAAACAAGGCTAAGGCACGACAACGCAGGGCTAGCCAATGCACGGCAAGGAAAGGAAAGGGTAACGCAAAGCAAGGCACCGTTACGCGAGGCAAGGCTAGGGCACGACAACGCAAGGCTAGGCAATGCACGGAAGGCAAGCAAAGAGTAACGGAAGGCCAGGAAGGCAAGGGAAAGCAAGGTAAGGCAAGGGTAATGGAAGGAACGGCACGGCAAGGGGAAACAAGGCTAAGGCACGGCAACGCACGGCTAGGCAATGCACGGCAAGGCAAGGAAAGGGTAACGCAAGGCAAGGCACTGTCAGGCGAGGCAAGGCTAAGGCACGACAACGCAAGGCTAGGCAATGCACGGAAGGAAAGCAAAGAGTAACGGAAGGCAATGAAAGGAAGGGAAAGCAAGGCAAGGTAAGTGTAACGCAAGGCAAGGCACGGTGAGGAAAGGCAAGGCTGATGCACGACAACGCACGGCTAGGCAATTCACGGCAAGGCAAGGACAGGGTAACGCAAGGCAAGGCACGGTCAGGCGAGGCAAGGCTAAGGCACGACAACGCAAGGCTAGGCAATGCACGGAAGGCAAGCAAAGAGGAACGGAAGGCAAGGAAGGCTAGGGAAAGCAGGGAAAGGCAAGGGTAACGGAAGGAACGGCACGGTAAGGGCAAACAAGACTAAGGCACGACAACACAGGGCTAGGCAATGCAGGGCAAGGCAAGGAAATGGTAACGCAAGGCAAGGCACGGTTTGGGGAGGCAAAGCTAATGCACGACAACGCAAGGCTAGGCAGTGCACGGCTAGGCAAGGAAAGAGTAACGGAAGGCAAGGAAGGCAAGGGAAAGCAAGGCAAGGCAAGCGTAACAAAAGGCAAGGCACGGCAAAGGGAAACAAGGCTAAGGAACGGCAACGCACGGCTACGCAATGCACGGCCAGGCAAGGAAAGGGTAACGCAAGGCAAGGAACGGTGAGGCAAGGCAAGGCAAATGCACGACAACGCACAGCTAGGCAATGCACGGCCAGGCAAGGAAAGGGTAACGCAAGGCAAGGAACGGTGAGGCAAGGCAAGGCAAATGCACGACAACGCACGGCTAGGCAATGCACGGCAAGGCAAGGAAAGGGTAACGCAAGGCAAGGCACGGTCAGGCGAGGCAAGGCTAAGGCACGACAACGCAAGGCTAGGCAATGAACGGAAGGCAAGCAAAGAGTAACGGAAGGCAAGGAAGGCAAGGGAAAGCAAGGGAAGGCAAGGGCAACGAAAGGAACGGCACGGTAAGGGGAAACAAAGCTAAGGCACGACAATGCAGGGCTAGGCAATGCACGGCAAGGCAAGGAAAGGGTAACGCAAGGCAAAGCACGGTGAGGCAAGACAAGGCAAATGCACGACAACGCACGGCTAGGCACTGCACGGCAAGGCAAGGAAAGGGTAACTCAAGGCAAGGCACGGTCAGGCGAGGCAAGGCTAAGGCACGACAACGCAAGGCTAGGCAATGCACGGAAGGCAAGCAAAGAGTAACGGAAGGCAAGGAAAGCAAGGGAAAGCAGGGGAAGGCAAGGGTAACGAAAGGAACGGCACGGTAAGGGGAAACAAGGCTAAGGCACGACAACACAGGGCTAGGCAATGCACGGCAAGGTAAGGAAAGGGTAACGCAAGGCAAGGCACGGTGACGCAAGGCAAGGCTGATGCACGACAACGCACGGCTAGGCAATGCACGGCAAGGCAAGGAAAGGGTAACGCAAGGCAAGGCACGGTCAGGCGAGGCAAGGCTAAGGCACGACAACGCAAGGCTAGGCAATGCACGGCAAGGCAAGGAAAGGGTAACGCAAGGCAAGGCACGGTAAGTCGCGGCAAAGCTAAGGCACGACAACGCAAGGCTAGGCAATAAACGGAAGGCAAGCAAAGAGTAACGGAAGGCAAGGAAGGCAAGGGAAAGCAGGGGAAGGCAAGGATAACGGAAGGAACGGCACGGTAAGGGGAAACAAGGCTAAGGCACGACAAAGCAGGGCTAGCCAATGCACGGCAAGGAAAGGAAAGGGTAACGCAAGGCAAGGCACAGTTACGCGAGGCAAGGCTAAGGCACGACAACGCAAGGCTAGGCAAAGCACGGAAGGCAAGCAAAGAGTAACGGAAGGCAAGGAAGGCAAGGGAAAGCAAGGCAAGGCAAGGGTAACAGAAGGAACGGCACGGCAAGGGGAAACAAGGCTAAGGCACGGCAACGCACGGCTAGGCAATGCACGGCAAGGCAAGGAAAGGGTAACGCAAGGCAAGGCACGGTGAGGCAAGGCAAGGCTGATGCACGACAACGCACGGCTAGGCAATGCACGGCAAGGCAAGGAAAGGGTAACGCAAGGCATGGCACGGTCAGGCGAGGCAAGGCTAAGGCACGACAACGCAAGGCTAGGCAATGCACGGCAAGGCAAGGAAAGGGTAACGCAAGGCAAGGCACGGTAAGGCGCGGCAAGGCTAAGGCACGACAACGCAAGGCTAGGCAATAAACGGAAGGCAAGCAAAGAGTAACGGAAGGCAAGGAAGGCAAGGGAAAGCAGGGGAAGCCAAGGGTAACGGAAGGAACGGCACGGTAAGGGGAAACAAGGCTAAGGCACGACAACGCAGGGCTAGCCAATGCACGGCAAGGAAAGGAAAGGGTAACGCAAGGCAAGGCACCGTTACGCGAGGCAAGGCTAAGGCACGACAACGCAAGGCTAGGCAATGCACGGAAGGCAAGCAAAGAGTAACGGAAGGCAAGGAAGGCAAGGGAAAGCAAGGCAAGGCAAGGGTAACAGAAGGAACGGCACGGCAAGGGGAAACAAGGCTAAGGCACGGCAACGCACGGCTAGGCAATGCACGGCAAGGCAAGGAAAGGGTAACGCAAGGCAAGGCACGGTGAGGCAAGGCAAGGCTGATGCACGACAACGCACGGCTAGGCAATGCACGGCAAGGCAAGGAAAGGGTAACGCAAGGCAAGGCACGGTCAGGCGAGGCAAGGCTAAGGCACGACAACGCAAGGCTAGGCAATGCACGGCAAGGCAAGGAAAGGGTAACGCAAGGCAAGGCACGGTAAGGCGCGGCAAGGCTAAGGCACGACAACGCAAGGCTAGGCAATAAACGGAAGGCAAGCAAAGAGTAACGGAAGGCAAGGAAGGCAAGGGAAAGCAGGGGAAGCCAAGGGTAACGGAAGGAACGGCACGGTAAGGGGAAACAAGGCTAAGGCACGACAACGCAGGGCTAGCCAATGCACGGCAAGGAAAGGAAAGGGTAACGCAAGGCAAGGCACCGTTACGCGAGGCAAGGCTAGGGCATGACAACGCAAGGCTAGGCAATGCACGGAAGGCAAGCAAAGAGTAACGGAAGGCCAGGAAGGCAAGGGAAAGCAAGGCAAGGCAAGGGTAACGGAAGGAACGGCACGGCAAGGGGAAACAAGGCTAAGGCACGGCAACGCACGGCTAGGCAATGCACGGCAAGGCAAGGAAAGGGTAACGCAAGGCAAGGCACGGTCAGGCGAGGCAAGGCTAAGGCACGACAACGCAAGGCTAGGCAATGCACGGAAGGCAAGCAAAGAGGAACGGAAGGCAAGGAAGGCTAGGGAAAGCAGGGAAAGGCAAGGGTAACGGAAGGAACGGCACGGTAAGGGCAAACAAGACTAAGGCACGACAACAGAGGGCTAGGCAATGCAGGGCAAGGCAAGGAAATGGTAACGCAAGGCAAGGCACGGTTTGGGGAGGCAAAGCTAATGCACGACAACGCAAGGCTAGGCAGTGCACGGCTAGGCAAGGAAAGAGTAACGGAAGGAAAGGAAGGCAAGGCAAAGCAAGGCAAGGCAAGTGTAACAAAAGGCAAGGCACGGCAAGGGGAAACAAGGCTAAGGAACGGCAACGCATGGCTACGCAATGCACGGCCAGGCAAGGAAAGGGTAACGCAAGGCAAGGCACGGTAAGGCAAGACAAGGCTAATTCACGACAACGCACGGCTAGGCAATGCACGGCCAGGCAAGGAAAGGGTAACGCAAGGCAAGGCACGGTGAGGCAAGGCAAGGCAAATGCACGACAACGCACGGCTAGGCAATGCACGGCAAGGCAAGGAAAGGGTAACGCAAGGCAAGGCACGGTCAGGCGAGGCAAGGCTAAGGCACGACAACGCAAGGCTAGGCAATGAACGGAAGGCAAGCAAAGAGTAACGGAAGGCAAGGAAGGCAAGGGAAAGCAAGGGAAGGCAAGGGCAACGAAAGGAACGGCACGGTAAGGGGAAACAAAGCTAAGGCACGACAATGCAGGGCTAGGCAATGCACGGCAAGGCAAGGAAAGGGTAACGCAAGGCAAAGCACGGTAAGGCAAGACAAGGCAAATGCACGACAACGCACGGCTAGGCAATGCACGGCAAGGCAAGGAAAGGGTAACTCAAGGCAAGGCACGGTCAGGCGAGGCAAGGCTAAGGCACGACAACTCAAGGCTAGGCAATGCACGGAAGGCAAGCAAAGAGTAACGGAAAGCAAGGAAGGCAAGGGAAAGCAGGGGAAGGCAAGGGTAACGAAAGGAACGGCACGGTAAGGGGAAACAAGGCTAAGGCACGACAACACAGGGCTAGGCAATGCACGGCAAGGCAAGGAAAGGGTAACGCAAGGCAAGGCACGGTGAGGCAAGGCAAGGCTGATGCACGACAACGCACGGCTAGGCAATGCACGGCAAGGCAAGGAAAGGGTAACGCAAGGCAAGGCACGATCAGGCGAGGCAAGGCTAAGGCACGACAACGCAAGGCTAGGCAATGCACGGCAAGGCAAGGAAAGCGCAACGCAAGGCAAGGCACGGTAAGGCGCGGCAAGGCTAAGGCACGACAACGCAAGGCTAGGCAATAAACGGAAGGCAAGCAAAGAGTAACGGAAGGCAAGGAAGGCAAGGGAAAGCAAGGCAAGGCAAGGGTAACAGAAGGAACGGCACGGCAAGGGGAAACAAGGCTAAGGCACGGCAACGCACGGCTAGGCAATGCACGGCAAGGCAAGGAAAGGGTAACGCAAGGCAAGGCACGGTGAGGCAAGGCAAGGCTGATGCACGACAACGCACGGCTAGGCAATGCACGGCAAGGCAAGGAAAGGGTAACGCAAGTCAAGGCACGGTCAGGCGAGGCAAGGCTAAGGCACGACAACGCAAGGCTAGGCAATGCACGGCAAGGCAAGGAAAGGGTAACGCAAGGCAAGGCACGGTAAGGCGCGGCAAGGCTAAGGCACGACAACGCAAGGCTAGGCAATAAACGGAAGGCAAGCAAAGAGTAACGGAAGGCAAGGAAGGCAAGGGAAAGCAGGGGAAGGCAAGGGTAACGGAAGGAACGGCACGGTAAGGGGAAACAAGGCTAAGGCACGACAACGCAGGGCTAGCCAATGCACGGCAAGGAAAGGAAAGGGTAACGCAAAGCAAGGCACCGTTACGCGAGGCAAGGCTAGGGCACGACAACGCAAGGCTAGGCAATGCACGGAAGGCAAGCAAAGAGTAACGGAAGGCCAGGAAGGCAAGGGAAAGCAAGGTAAGGCAAGGGTAACGGAAGGAACGGCACGGCAAGGGGAAACAAGGCTAAGGCACGGCAACGCACGGCTAGGCAATGCACGGCAAGGCAAGGAAAGGGTAACGCAAGGCAAGGCACTGTCAGGCGAGGCAAGGCTAAGGCACGACAACGCAAGGCTAGGCAATGCACGGAAGGAAAGCAAAGAGTAACGGAAGGCAATGAAAGGAAGGGAAAGCAAGGCAAGGTAAGTGTAACGCAAGGCAAGGCACGGTGAGGCAAGGCAAGGCTGATGCACGACAACGCACGGCTAGGCAATTCACGGCAAGGCAAGGACAGGGTAACGCAAGGCAAGGCACGGTCAGGCGAGGCAAGGCTAAGGCACGACAACGCAAGGCTAGGCAATGCACGGAAGGCAAGCAAAGAGGAACGGAAGGCAAGGAAGGCTAGGGAAAGCAGGGAAAGGCAAGGGTAACGGAAGGAACGGCACGGTAAGGGCAAACAAGACTAAGGCACGACAACACAGGGCTAGGCAATGCAGGGCAAGGCAAGGAAATGGTAACGCAAGGCAAGGCACGGTTTGGGGAGGCAAAGCTAATGCACGACAACGCAAGGCTAGGCAGTGCACGGCTAGGCAAGGAAAGAGTAACGGAAGGCAAGGAAGGCAAGGGAAAGCAAGGCAAGGCAAGCGTAACAAAAGGCAAGGCACGGCAAGGGGAAACAAGGCTAAGGAACGGCAACGCACGGCTACGCAATGCACGGCCAGGCAAGGAAAGGGTAATGCATGGAAAGGCACGGTAAGGCAAGACAAGGCTAATGCACGACAACGCACGGCTAGGCAATGCACGGCCAGGCAAGGAAAGGGTAACGCAAGGCAAGGCACGGTGAGGCAAGGCAAGGCAAATGCACGACAACGCACGGCTAGGCAATGCACGGCAAGGCAAGGAAAGGGTAACGCAAGGCAAGGCACGGTCAGGCGAGGCAAGGCTAAGGCACGACAACGCAAGGCTAGGCAATGAACGGAAGGCAAGCAAAGAGTAACGGAAGGCAAGGAAGGCAAGGGAAAGCAAGGGAAGGCAAGGGCAACGAAAGGAACGGCACGGTAAGGGGAAACAAAGCTAAGGCACGACAATGCAGGGCTAGGCAATGCACGGCAAGGCAAGGAAAGGGTAACGCAAGGCAAAGCACGGTGAGGCAAGACAAGGCAAATGCACGACAACGCACGGCTAGGCACTGCACGGCAAGGCAAGGAAAGGGTAACTCAAGGCAAGGCACGGTCAGGCGAGGCAAGGCTAAGGCACGACAACGCAAGGCTAGGCAATGCACGGAAGGCAAGCAAAGAGTAACGGAAGGCAAGCAAGGCAAGGGAAAGCAGGGGAAGGCAAGCGTAACGAAAGGAACGGCACGGTAAGGGGAAACAAGGCTAAGGCACGACAACACAGGGCTAGGCAATGCACGGCAAGGCAAGAAAAGGGTAACTCAAGGCAAGGCACGGTCAGGCGAGGCAAGGCTAAGGCACGACAACGCAAGGCTAGGCAATGCACGGCAAGGCAAGGAAAGGGTAACGCAAGGCAAGGCACGGTAAGGCGCGGCAAGGCTAAGGCACGACAACGCAAGGCTAGGCAATAAACGGAAGGCAAGCAAAGAGTAACGGAAGGCAAGGAAGGCAAGGGAAAGCAGGGGAAGGCAAGGGTAACAGAAGGAACGGCACGGCAAGGGGAAACAAGGCTAAGGCACGTCAACGCACGGCTAGGCAATGCACGGCAAGGCAAGGAAAGGGTAACGCAAGGCAAGGCACGGTGAGGTAAGGCAAGGCTGATGCACGACAACTCACGGCTAGGCAATGCACGGCAAGGCAAGGAAAGGGTAACGCAAGGCAAGGCACGGTCAGGCAAGACAAGGCAAATGCACGACAACGCACGGCTAGGCAATGCACGGCAAGGCAAGGAAAGGGTAACGCAAGGCAAGGCACGGTCAGGCGAGGCAAGGCTAAGGCACGACAACGCAAGGCTAGGCAATGAACGGAAGGCAAGCAAAGAGTAACGGAAGGCAAGGAAGGCAAGGGAAAGCAAGGGAAGGCAAGGGTAAGGAAAGGAACGGCACGGCAAGGGGAAACAAGGCTAAGGCACTGCAACGCACGGCTAGGCCATGCACGGCAAGGCAAGGAAAGGGTAACGCAAGGCAAGGCACGGTGAGGCAAGGCAAGACTGATGCACGACAACGCACGGCTAGGCAATGCACGGCAAGGCAAGGAAAGGGTAACGCAAGTCAAGGCACGGTCAGGCGAGGCAAGGCTAAGGCACGACAACGCAAGGCTAGGCAATGCACGGCAAGGCAAGGAAAGGGTAACGCAAGGCAAGGCACGGTAAGGCGCGGCAAGGCTAAGGCACGACAACGCAAGGCTAGGCAATAAACGGAAGGCAAGCAAAGAGTAACGGAAGGCAAGGAAGGCAAGGGAAAGCAAGGGAAGGCAAGGGTAAGGAAAGGAACGGCACGGCAAGGGGAAACAAGGCTAAGGCACTGCAACGCACGGCTAGGCCATGCACGGCAAGGCAAGGAAAGGGTAACGCAAGGCAAGGCACGGTGAGGCAAGGCAAGACTGATGCACGACAACGCACGGCTAGGCAATGCACGGCAAGGCAAGGAAAGGGTAACGCAAGTCAAGGCACGGTCAGGCGAGGCAAGGCTAAGGCACGACAACGCAAGGCTAGGCAATGCACGGCAAGGCAAGGAAAGGGTAACGCAAGGCAAGGCACGGTAAGGCGCGGCAAGGCTAAGGCACGACAACGCAAGGCTAGGCAATAAACGGAAGGCAAGCAAAGAGTAACGGAAGGCAAGGAAGGCAAGGGAAAGCAGGGGCAGGCAAGGGTAACGGAAGGAACGGCACGGTAAGGGGAAACAAGGCTAAGGCACGACAACGCAGGGCTAGCCAATGCACGGCAAGGAAAGGAAAGGGTAACGCAAAGCAAGGCACCGTTACGCGAGGCAAGGCTAGGGCACGACAACGCAAGGCTAGGCAATGCACGGAAGGCAAGCAAAGAGTAACGGAAGGCCAGGAAGGCAAGGGAAAGCAAGGTAAGGCAAGGGTAATGGAAGGAACGGCACGGCAAGGGGAAACAAGGCTAAGGCACGGCAACGCACGGCTAGGCAATGCACGGCAAGGCAAGGAAAGGGTAACGCAAGGCAAGGCACTGTCAGGCGAGGCAAGGCTAAGGCACGACAACGCAAGGCTAGGCAATGCACGGAAGGAAAGCAAAGAGTAACGGAAGGCAATGAAAGGAAGGGAAAGCAAGGCAAGGTAAGTGTAACGCAAGGCAAGGCACGGTGAGGCAAGGCAAGGCTGATGCACGACAACGCACGGCTAGGCAATTCACGGCAAGGCAAGGACAGGGTAACGCAAGGCAAGGCACGGTCAGGCGAGGCAAGGCTAAGGCACGACAACGCAAGGCTAGGCAATGCACGGAAGGCAAGCAAAGAGGAACGGAAGGCAAGGAAGGCTAGGGAAAGCAGGGAAAGGCAAGGGTAACGGAAGGAACGGCACGGTAAGGGCAAACAAGACTAAGGCACGACAAAACAGGGCTAGGCAATGCAGGGCAAGGCAAGGAAATGGTAACGCAAGGCAAGGCACGGTTTGGGGAGGCAAAGCTAATGCACGACAACGCAAGGCTAGGCAGTGCACGGCTAGGCAAGGAAAGAGTAACGGAAGGCAAGGAAGGCAAGGGAAAGCAAGGCAAGGCAAGCGTAACAAAAGGCAAGGCACGGCAAAGGGAAACAAGGCTAAGGAACGGCAACGCACGGCTACGCAATGCACGGCCAGGCAAGGAAAGGGTAACGCAAGGCAAGGAACGGTGAGGCAAGGCAAGGCAAATGCACGACAACGCACGGCTAGGCAATGCACGGCCAGGCAAGGAAAGGGTAACGCAAGGCAAGGAACGGTGAGGCAAGGCAAGGCAAATGCACGACAACGCACGGCTAGGCAATGCACGGCAAGGCAAGGAAAGGGTAACTCAAGGCAAGGCACGGTCAGGCGAGGCAAGGCTAAGGCACGACAACGCAAGGCTAGGCAATGAACGGAAGGCAAGCAAAGAGTAACGGAAGGCAAGGAAGGCAAGGGAAAGCAAGGGAAGGCAAGGGCAACGAAAGGAACGGCACGGTAAGGGGAAACAAAGCTAAGGCACGACAATGCAGGGCTAGGCAATGCACGGCAAGGCAAGGAAAGGGTAACGCAAGGCAAAGCACGGTGAGGCAAGACAAGGCAAATGCACGACAACGCAAGGCTAGGCAATGCACGGCAAGGCAAGGAAAGGGTAACGCAAGGCAAGGCACGGTAAGTCGCGGCAAAGCTAAGGCACGACAACGCAAGGCTAGGCAATAAACGGAAGGCAAGCAAAGAGTAACGGAAGGCAAGGAAGGCAAGGGAAAGCAGGGGAAGGCAAGGATAACGGAAGGAACGGCACGGTAAGGGGAAACAAGGCTAAGGCACGACAACGCAGGGCTAGCCAATGCACGGCAAGGAAAGGAAAGGGTAACGCAAGGCAAGGCACAGTTACGCGAGGCAAGGCTAAGGCACGACAACGCAAGGCTAGGCAATGCACGGAAGGCAAGCAAAGAGTAACGGAAGGCAAGGAAGGCAAGGGAAAGCAAGGCAAGGCAAGGGTAACAGAAGGAACGGCACGGCAAGGGGAAACAAGGCTAAGGCACGGCAACGCACGGCTAGGCAATGCACGGCAAGGCAAGGAAAGGGTAACGCAAGGCAAGGCACGGTGAGGCAAGGCAAGGCTGATGCACGACAACGCACGGCTAGGCAATGCACGGCAAGGCAAGGAAAGGGTAACGCAAGGCAAGGCACGGTCAGGCGAGGCAAGGCTAAGGCACGACAACGCAAGGCTAGGCAATGCACGGCAAGGCAAGGAAAGGGTAACGCAAGGCAAGGCACGGTAAGGCGCGGCAAGGCTAAGGCACGACAACGCAAGGCTAGGCAATAAACGGAAGGCAAGCAAAGAGTAACGGAAGGCAAGGAAGGCAAGGGAAAGCAGGGGAAGCCAAGGGTAACGGAAGGAACGGCACGGTAAGGGGAAACAAGGCTAAGGCACGACAACGCAGGGCTAGCCAATGCACGGCAAGGAAAGGAAAGGGTAACGCAAGGCAAGGCACCGTTACGCGAGGCAAGGCTAAGGCACGACAACGCAAGGCTAGGCAATGCACGGAAGGCAAGCAAAGAGTAACGGAAGGCAAGGAAGGCAAGGGAAAGCAAGGCAAGGCAAGGGTAACAGAAGGAACGGCACGGCAAGGGGAAACAAGGCTAAGGCACGGCAACGCACGGCTAGGCAATGCACGGCAAGGCAAGGAAAGGGTAACGCAAGGCAAGGCACGGTGAGGCAAGGCAAGGCTGATGCACGACAACGCACGGCTAGGCAATGCACGGCAAGGCAAGGAAAGGGTAACGCAAGGCAAGGCACGGTCAGGCGAGGCAAGGCTAAGGCACGACAACGCAAGGCTAGGCAATGCACGGCAAGGCAAGGAAAGGGTAACGCAAGGCAAGGCACGGTAAGGCGCGGCAAGGCTAAGGCACGACAACGCAAGGCTAGGCAATAAACGGAAGGCAAGCAAAGAGTAACGGAAGGCAAGGAAGGCAAGGGAAAGCAGGGGAAGCCAAGGGTAACGGAAGGAACGGCACGGTAAGGGGAAACAAGGGTAAGGCAGGACAACGCAGGGCTAGCCAATGCACGGCAAGGAAAGGAAAGGGTAACGCAAGGCAAGGCACCGTTACGCGAGGCAAGGCTAGGGCATGACAACGCAAGGCTAGGCAATGCACGGAAGGCAAGCAAAGAGTAACGGAAGGCCAGGAAGGCAAGGGAAAGCAAGGCAAGGCAAGGGTAACGGAAGGAACGGCACGGCAAGGGGAAACAAGGCTAAGGCACGGCAACGCACGGCTAGGCAATGCACGGCAAGGCAAGGAAAGGGTAACGCAAGGCAAGGCACGGTCAGGCGAGGCAAGGCTAAGGCACGACAACGCAAGGCTAGGCAATGCACGGAAGGCAAGCAAAGAGGAACGGAAGGCAAGGAAGGCTAGGGAAAGCAGGGAAAGGCAAGGGTAACGGAAGGAACGGCACGGTAAGGGCAAACAAGACTAAGGCACGACAACAGAGGGCTAGGCAATGCAGGGCAAGGCAAGGAAATGGTAACGCAAGGCAAGGCACGGTTTGGGGAGGCAAAGCTAATGCACGACAACGCAAGGCTAGGCAGTGCACGGCTAGGCAAGGAAAGAGTAACGGAAGGAAAGGAAGGCAAGGCAAAGCAAGGCAAGGCAAGTGTAACAAAAGGCAAGGCACGGCAAGGGGAAACAAGGCTAAGGAACGGCAACGCATGGCTACGCAATGCACGGCCAGGCAAGGAAAGGGTAACGCAAGGCAAGGCACGGTAAGGCAAGACAAGGCTAATTCACGACAACGCACGGCTAGGCAATGCACGGCCAGGCAAGGAAAGGTAACGCAAGGCAAGGCACGGTGAGGCAAGGCAAGGCAAATGCACGACAACGCACGGCTAGGCAATGCACGGCAAGGCAAGGAAAGGGTAACGCAAGGCAAGGCACGGTCAGGCGAGGCAAGGCTAAGGCACGACAACGCAAGGCTAGGCAATGAACGGAAGGCAAGCAAAGAGTAACGGAAGGCAAGGAAGGCAAGGGAAAGCAAGGGAAGGCAAGGGCAACGAAAGGAACGGCACGGTAAGGGGAAACAAAGCTAAGGCACGACAATGCAGGGCTAGGCAATGCACGGCAAGGCAAGGAAAGGGTAACGCAAGGCAAAGCACGGTAAGGCAAGACAAGGCAAATGCACGACAACGCACGGCTAGGCAATGCACGGCAAGGCAAGGAAAGGGTAACTCAAGGCAAGGCACGGTCAGGCGAGGCAAGGCTAAGGCACGACAACTCAAGGCTAGGCAATGCACGGAAGGCAAGCA
The DNA here is from genome assembly GCF_037893015.1 of Macrotis lagotis. Lineage (NCBI taxonomy): Eukaryota > Metazoa > Chordata > Mammalia > Peramelemorphia > Peramelidae > Macrotis > Macrotis lagotis. Next base: position 232,123 of record NW_027421911.1, read on the forward strand.
AAGAGTAACGGAAAGCAAGGAAGGCAAGGGAAAGCAGGGGAAGGCAAGGGTAACGAAAGGAACGGCACGGTAAGGGGAAACAAGGCTAAGGCACGACAACACAGGGCTAGGCAATGCACGGCAAGGCAAGGAAAGGGTAACGCAAGGCAAGGCACGGTGAGGCAAGGCAAGGCTGATACACGACAACGCACGGCTAGGCAATGCACGGCAAGGCAAGGAAAGGGTAACGCAAGGCAAGGCACGATCAGGCGAGGCAAGGCTAAGGCACGACAACGCAAGGCTAGGCAATGCACGGCAAGGCAAGGAAAGCGTAACGCAAGGCAAGGCACGGTAAGGCGCGGCAAGGCTAAGGCACGACAACGCAAGGCTAGGCAATAAACGGAAGGCAAGCAAAGAGTAACGGAAGGCAAGGAAGGCAAGGGAAAGCAAGGCAAGGCAAGGGTAACAGAAGGAACGGCACGGCAAGGGGAAACAAGGCTAAGGCACGGCAACGCACGGCTAGGCAATGCACGGCAAGGCAAGGAAAGGGTAACGCAAGGCAAGGCACGGTGAGGCAAGGCAAGGCTGATGCACGACAACGCACGGCTAGGCAATGCACGGCAAGGCAAGGAAAGGGTCACGCAAGTCAAGGCACGGTCAGGCGAGGCAAGGCTAAGGCACGACAACGCAAGGCTAGGCAATGCACGGCAAGGCAAGGAAAGGGTAACGCAAGGCAAGGCACGGTAAGGCGCGGCAAGGCTAAGGCACGACAACGCAAGGCTAGGCAATAAACGGAAGGCAAGCAAAGAGTAACGGAAGGCAAGGAAGGCAAGGGAAAGCAGGGGAAGGCAAGGGTAACGGAAGGAACGGCACGGTAAGGGGAAACAAAGCTAAGGCACGACAACGCAGGGCTAGCCAATGCACGGCAAGGAAAGGAAAGGGTAACGCAAAGCAAGGCACCGTTACGCGAGGCAAGGCTAGGGCACGACAACGCAAGGCTAGGCAATGCACGGAAGGCAAGCAAAGAGTAACGGAAGGCCAGGAAGGCAAGGGAAAGCAAGGTAAGGCAAGGGTAACGGAAGGAACGGCACGGCAAGGGGAAACAAGGCTAAGGCACGGCAACGCACGGCTAGGCAATGCACGGCAAGGCAAGGAAAGGGTAACGCAAGGCAAGGCACTGTCAGGCGAGGCAAGGCTAAGGCACGACAACGCAAGGCTAGGCAATGCACGGAAGGAAAGCAAAGAGTAACGGAAGGCAATGAAAGGAAGGGAAAGCAAGGCAAGGTAAGTGTAACGCAAGGCAAGGCACGGTGAGGCAAGGCAAGGCTGATGCACGACAACGCACGGCTAGGCAATTCACGGCAAGGCAAGGACAGGGTAACGCAAGGCAAGGCACGGTCAGGCGAGGCAAGGCTAAGGCACGACAACGCAAGGCTAGGCAATGCACGGAAGGCAAGCAAAGAGGAACGGAAGGCAAGGAAGGCTAGGGAAAGCAGGGAAAGGCAAGGGTAACGGAAGGAACGGCACGGTAAGGGCAAACAAGACTAAGGCACGACAACACAGGGCTAGGCAATGCAGGGCAAGGCAAGGAAATGGTAACGCAAGGCAAGGCACGGTTTGGGGAGGCAAAGCTAATGCACGACAACGCAAGGCTAGGCAGTGCACGGCTAGGCAAGGAAAGAGTAACGGAAGGCAAGGAAGGCAAGGGAAAGCAAGGCAAGGCAAGCGTAACAAAAGGCAAGGCACGGCAAGGGGAAACAAGGCTAAGGAACGGCAACGCACGGCTACGCAATGCACGGCCAGGCAAGGAAAGGGTAATGCATGGAAAGGCACGGTAAGGCAAGACAAGGCTAATGCACGACAACGCACGGCTAGGCAATGCACGGCCAGGCAAGGAAAGGGTAACGCAAGGCAAGGCACGGTGAGGCAAGGCAAGGCAAATGCACGACAACGCACGGCTAGGCAATGCACGGCAAGGCAAGGAAAGGGTAACGCAAGGCAAGGCACGGTCAGGCGAGGCAAGGCTAAGGCACGACAACGCAAGGCTAGGCAATGAACGGAAGGCAAGCAAAGAGTAACGGAAGGCAAGGAAGGCAAGGGAAAGCAAGGGAAGGCAAGGGCAACGAAAGGAACGGCACGGTAAGGGGAAACACAGCTAAGGCACGACAATGCAGGGCTAGGCAATGCACGGCAAGGCAAGGAAAGGGTAACGCAAGGCAAAGCACGGTGAGGCAAGACAAGGCAAATGCACGACAACGCACGGCTAGGCACTGCACGGCAAGGCAAGGAAAGGGTAACTCAAGGCAAGGCACGGTCAGGCGAGGCAAGGCTAAGGCACGACAACGCAAGGCTAGGCAATGCACGGAAGGCAAGCAAAGAGTAACGGAAGGCAAGCAAGGCAAGGGAAAGCAGGGGAAGGCAAGCGTAACGAAAGGAACGGCACGGTAAGGGGAAACAAGGCTAAGGCACGACAACACAGGGCTAGGCAATGCACGGCAAGGCAAGGAAAGGGTAACGCAAGGCAAGGCACGGTCAGGCGAGGCAAGGCTAAGGCACGACAACGCAAGGCTAGGCAATGCACGGCAAGGCAAGGAAAGGGTAACGCAAGGCAAGGCACGGTCAGGCGAGGCAAGGCTAAGGCACGACAACGCAAGGCTAGGCAATGAACGGAAGGCAAGCAAAGAGTAACGGAAGGCAAGGAAGGCAAGGGAAATCAAGGGAAGGCAAGGGCAACGAAAGGAACGGCACGGTAAGGGGAAACAAAGCTAAGGCACGACAATGCAGGGCTAGGCAATGCACGGCAAGGCAAGGAAAGGGTAACGCAAGGCAAATCACGGTGAGGCAAGACAAGGCAAATGTACGACAACGCACGGCTAGGCAATGCACGGCAAGGCAAGGAAAGGGTAACTCAAGGCAAGGCACGGTCAGGCGAGGCAAGGCTAAGGCACGACAACGCAAGGCTAGGCAATGCACGGAAGGCAAGCAAAGAGTAACGGAAGGCAAGGAAGGCAAGGGAAAGCAGGGGAAGGCAAGGGTAACGAAAGGAACGGCACGGTAAGGGGAAACAAGGCTAAGGCACGACAACACAGGGCTAGGCAATGCAGGGCAAGGCAAGGAAAGGGTAACGCAAGGCAAGGCACGGTTTGGGGAGGCAAAGCTAATGCACGACAACGCAAGGCTAGGCAGTGCACGGCTAGGCAAGGAAAGAGTAACGGAAGGCAAGGAAGGCAAGGCAAAGCAAGGCAAGGCAAGGGTAACAGAATGAACGGCACGGCAAGGGGAAACAAGGCTAAGGAACGGCAACGCACGGCTACGAAATGCACGGCAAGGCAAGGAAAGGGTAACGCAAGGCAAGGCACGGTGAGGCAAGGCAAGGTTGATGCAGGACAACGCACGGCTAGGCAATGCACGGCAAGGCAAGGAAAGGGTAACGCAAGGCAAGGCACGGTCAGGCGAGGCAAGGCTAAGGCAAGACAACGCAAGGCTAGGCAATGCACGGCAAGGCAAGGAAAGGGTAACGCAAGGCAAGGCACGGTGAGGCAAGTCAAGGCTGATGCACGACAACGCACGGCTAGGCAATGCACGGCAAGGCAAGGAAAGGGTAACGCAAGGCAAGGCACGGTCAGGCGAGGCAAGGGTAAGGCACGACAAGACAAGGCTAGGCAATGCACGGCAAGGCAAGGAAAGGGTAACGCAAGGCAGGCACGGTAAGGCGCGGCAAGGCTAAGGCACGACAACGCAAGGCTAGGCAATAAACGGAAGGCAAGCAAAGAGACACGGAAGGCAAGGAAGGCAAGGGAAAGCAGGGGAAGGCAAGGGTAACGGAAGGAACGGCACGGCAAGGGGAAACAAGGCTAAGGCACGGCAACGCACGGCTAGGCAATGCACGGCAAGGCAAGGAAAGGGTAACGCAAGGCAAGGCACTGTCAGGCGAGGCAAGGCTAAGGCACGACAACGCAAGGCTAGGCAATGCACAGGAAGGAAAGCAAAGAGTAACGGAAGGCAATGAAAGGAAGGGAAAGGAAGGCAAGGTAAGGGTAACGCAAGGCAAGGCACGGTGAGGCAAGGCAAGGCTGATGCACGACAACGCACGGCTAGGCAATTCACGGCAAGGCAAGGAAAGAGTAACGCAAGGCAAGGCACGGTAAGGCGCGGCAAGGCTAAGGCACGACAACGCAAGGCTAGGCAATAAACGGAAGGCAAGCAAAGAGTAACGGAAGGCAAGGAAGGCAAGGGAAAGCAGGGGAAGGCAAGGGTAACGGAAGGAACGGCACGGTAATGGCAACAAGGCTAAGGCACGACAACGCAGGGCTAGCCAATGCACGGCAAGGAAAGGAAAGGGTAACGCAAGGCAAGGCACCGTTACGCGAGGCAAGGCTAGGGCATGACAACGCAAGGCTAGGCAATGCACGGAAGGCAAGCAAAGAGTAACGGAAGGCCAGGAAGGCAAGGGAAAGCAAGGCAAGGCAAGGGTAACGGAAGGAACGGCACGGCAAGGGGAAACAAGGCTAAGGCACGGCAACGCACGGCTAGGCAATGCACGGCAAGGCAAGGAAAGGGTAACGCAAGGCAAGGCACGGTCAGGCGAGGCAAGGCTAAGGCACGACAACGCAAGGCTAGGCAATGCACGGAAGGCAAGCAAAGAGGAACGGAAGGCAAGGAAGGCTAGGGAAAGCAGGGAAAGGCAAGGGTAACGGAAGGAACGGCACGGTAAGGGCAAACAAGACTAAGGCACGACAACACAGTGCTAGGCAATGCAGGGCAAGGCAAGGAAATGGTAACGCAAGGCAAGGCACGGTTTGGGGAGGCAAAGCTAATGCACGACAACGCAAGGCTAGGCAGTGCACGGCTAGGCAAGGAAAGAGTAACGGAAGGAAAGGAAGGCAAGGCAAAGCAAGGCAAGGCAAGTGTAACAAAAGGCAAGGCACGGCAAGGGGAAACAAGGCTAAGGAACGGCAACGCACGGCTACGCAATGCACGGCCAGGCAAGGAAAGGGTAACGCAAGGCAAGGCACGGTAAGGCAAGACAAGGCAAATGCACGACAACGCACGGCTAGGCAATGCACGGCAAGGCAAGGAAAGGGTAACGCAAGGCAAGGCACGGTCAGGCGAGGCAAGGCTAAGGCACGACAACGCAAGGCTAGGCAATGCACGGCAAGGCAAGGAAAGGGTAACGCAAGGCAAGGCACGGTGAGGCAAGGCAAGGCTGATGCACGACAACGCACGGCTAGGCAATGCACGGCAAGGCAAGGAAAGGGTAACGCAAGGCAAGGCACGGTCAGGCGACGCAAGGCTAAGGCACGACAACGCAAGGCTAGGCAATGCACGGCAAGGCAAGGAAAGGGTAACGCAAGGCAAGGCACGGTAATGCGAGGCAAGGCTAAGGCACGACAACGCAAGGCTAGGCAATGAACGGAAGGCAAGTAAAGAGTAACGGAAGGCAAGGAAGGCAAGGGAAAGCAAGGGAAGGCAAGGGCAACGAAAGGAACGGCACGGTAAGGGGAAACAAAGCTAAGGCACGACAATGCAGGGCTAGGCAATGCACGGCAAGGCAAGGAAAGGGTAACGCAAGGCAAAGCACGGTGAGGCAAGACAAGGCAAATGCACGACAACGCACGGCTAGGCAATGCACGGCAAGGCAAGAAAAGGGTAACTCAAGGCAAGGCACGGTCAGGCGAGGCAAGGCTAAGGCACGACAACGCAAGGCTAGGCAATGCACGGCAAGGCAAGGAAAGGGTAATGCAAGCCAAGGCACGGTAAGGCGCGGCAAGGCTAAGGCACGACAACGCAAGGCTAGGCAATAAACGGAAGGCAAGCAAAGAGTAACGGAAGGCAAGGAAGGCAAGGGAAAGCATGGGAAGGAAAGGGTAACGGAAGGAACGGCACGGTAAGGGGAAACAAGGCTAAGGCACGAGAACACAGGGCTAGGCAATGCAGGGCAAGGCAAGGAAATGGTAACGCAAGGCAAGGCACGGTTTGGGGAGGCAAAGCTAATGCACGACAACGCAAGGCTAGGCAGTGCACGGCTAGGCAAGGAAAGAGTAACGGAAGGAAAGGAAGGCAAGGCAAAGCAAGGCAAGGCAAGTGTAACAAAAGGCAAGGCACGGCAAGGGGAAACAAGGCTAAGGAACGGCAACGCACGGCTACGCAATGCACGGCCAGGCAAGGAAAGGGTAACGCAAGGCAAGGCACGGTAAGGCAAGACAAGGCTAATGCACGACAACGCACGGCTAGGCAATGCACGGGCAGGCAAGGAAAGGGTAACGCAAGGGAAGGCACGGTGACGCAAAGCAAGGGAAATGCACGACAACGCACGGCTAGGCAATGCACGGCAAGGCAAGGAAAGGGTAACGCAAGGCAAGGCACGGTTCGGGGAGGAAGGCGAATGCACGACAACGCAAGGCTAGGCAATGCACGGAAGGCAAGCAAAGAGTAACGGAAGGCAAGGAAGGCAAGGGAAAGCAAGGCAAGGCAAGGGTAACAGAAGGAACGGCACGGCAAGGGGAAACAAGGCTAAGGCACGGCAACGCACGGCTAGGCAATGCACGGCAAGGCAAAGAAAGGGTAACGCAAGGCAAGGCACGGTGAGGCAAGGCAAGGCTGATGCACGACAACGCACAGCTAGGCAATGCACGGCAAGGCAAGGAAAGGGTAACGCAAGGCAAGGCACGGTAAGGCGCGGCAAGGCTAAGGCACGACAACAAAAGGCTAGGCAATAAACGGAAGGCAAGCAAAGAGTAACAGAAGGCAAGGAAGGCAAGGGAAAGCAGGGGAAGGCAAGGGTAACGGAAGGAACGGCACGGTAAGGGGAAACAAGGCTAAGGCACGACAACGCAGGGCTAGCCAATGCACGGCAAGGAAAGGAAAGGGTAACGCAAGGCAAGGCACCGTTACGCGAGGCAAGGCTAGGGCATGACAACGCAAGGCTAGGCAATGCACGGAAGGCAAGCAAAGAGTAACGGAAGGCCAGGAAGGCAAGGGAAAGCAAGGCAAGGCAAGGGTAACGGAAGGAACGGCACGGCAAGGGGAAACAAGGCTAAGGCACGGCAACGCACGGCTAGGCAATGCACGGCAAGGCAAGGAAAGGGTAACGCAAGGCAAGGCACGGTCAGGCGAGGCAAGGCTAAGGCACGACAACGCAAGGCTAGGCAATGCACGGAAGGCAAGCAAAGAGGAACGGAAGGCAAGGAAGGCTAGGGAAAGCAGGGAAAGGCAAGGGTAACGGAAGGAACGGCACGGTAAGGGCAAACAAGACTAAGGCACGACAACACAGTGCTAGGCAATGCAGGGCAAGGCAAGGAAATGGTAACGCAAGGCAAGGCACGGTTTGGGGAGGCAAAGCTAATGCACGACAACGCAAGGCTAGGCAGTGCACGGCTAGGCAAGGAAAGAGTAACGGAAGGAAAGGAAGGCAAGGCAAAGCAAGGCAAGGCAAGTTTAACAAAAGGCAAGGCACGGCAAGGGGAAACAAGGCTAAGGAACGGCAACGCACGGCTACGCAATGCACGGCCAGGCAAGGAAAGGGTAACGCAAGGCAAGGCACGGTAAGGCAAGAAAAGGCTAATGCACGACAACGCACGGCTAGGCAATGCACGGCCAGGCAAGGAAAGGGTAACGCAAGGCAAGGCACGGTGAGGCAAGGCAAGCCAAATGCACGACAACGCACGGCTAGGCAATGCACGGCAAGGCAAGGAAAGGGTAACGCAAGGCAAGGCACGGTCAGGCGAGGCAAGGCTAAGGCACGACAACGCAAGGCTAGGCAATGCACGGCAAGGCAAGGAAAGGGTAACGCAAGGCAAGGCACGGTGAGGCAAGGCAAGGCTGATGCACGACAACGCACGGCTAGGCAATGCACGGCAAGGCAAGGAAAGGGTAACGCAAGGCAAGGCACGGTCAGGCGACGCAAGGCTAAGGCACGACAACGCAAGGCTAGGCAATGCACGGCAAGGCAAGGAAAGGGTAACGCAAGGCAAGGCACGGTAATGCGAGGCAAGGCTAAGGCACGACAACGCAAGGCTAGGCAATGAACGGAAGGCAAGTAAAGAGTAACGGAAGGCAAGGAAGGCAAGGGAAAGCAAGGGAAGGCAAGGGCAACGAAAGGAACGGCACGGTAAGGGGAAACAAAGCTAAGGCACGACAATGCAGGGCTAGGCAATGCACGGCAAGGCAAGGAAAGGGTAACGCAAGGCAAAGCACGGTGAGGCAAGACAAGGCAAATGCACGACAACGCACGGCTAGGCAATGCACGGCAAGGCAAGAAAAGGGTAACTCAAGGCAAGGCACGGTAAGGCGCGGCAAGGCTAAGGCACGACAACGCAAGGCTAGGCAATAAACGGAAGGCAAGCAAAGAGTAACGGAAGGCAAGGAAGGCAAGGGAAAGCATGGGAAGGAAAGGGTAACGGAAGGAACGGCACGGTAAGGGGAAACAAGGCTAAGGCACGACAACACAGGGCTAGGCAATGCAGGGCAAGGCAAGGAAATGGTAACGCAAGGCAAGGCACGGTTTGGGGAGGCAAAGCTAATGCACGACAACGCAAGGCTAGGCAGTGCACGGCTAGGCAAGGAAAGAGTAACGGAAGGAAAGGAAGGCAAGGCAAAGCAAGGCAAGGCAAGTGTAACAAAAGGCAAGGCACGGCAAGGGGAAACAAGGCTAAGGAACGGCAACGCACGGCTACGCAATGCACGGCCAGGCAAGGAAAGGGTAACGCAAGGCAAGGCACGGTAAGGCAAGACAAGGCTAATGCACGACAACGCACGGCTAGGCAATGCACGGCCAGGCAAGGAAAGGGTAACGCAAGGCAAGGCACGGTGAGGCAAAGCAAGGCAAATGCACGACAACGCACGGCTAGGCAATGCACGGCAAGGCAAGGAAAGGGTAACGCAAGGCAAGGCACGGTTCGGGGAGGAAGGCGAATGCACGACAACGCAAGGCTAGGCAATGCACGGAAGGCAAGCAAAGAGTAACGGAAGGCAAGGAAGGCAAGGGAAAGCAAGGCAAGGCAAGGGTAACAGAAGGAAGGGCACGGCAAGGGGAAACAAGGCTAAGGCACGGCAACGCACGGCTAGGCAATGCACGGCAAGGCAAGGAAAGGGTAACGCAAGCCAAGGCACGGTGAGGCAAGGCAAGGCTGATGCACGACAACGCACAGCTAGGCAATGCACGGCAAGGCAAGGAAAGGGTAACGCAAGGCAAGGCACGGTAAGGCGCGGCAAGGCTAAGGCACGACAACGCAAGGCTAGGCAATAAACGGAAGGCAAGCAAAGAGTAACGGAAGGCAAGGAAGGCAAGGGAAAGCAGGGGAAGGCAAGGGTAACGGAAGGAACGGCACGGTAAGGGGAAACAAGGCTAAGGCACGACAACGCAGGGCTAGCCAATGCACGGCAAGGAAAGGAAAGGGTAACGCAAGGCAAGGCACCGTTACGCGAGGCAAGGCTAGGGCATGACAACGCAAGGCTAGGCAATGCACGGAAGGCAAGCAAAGAGTAACGGAAGGCAAGGAAGGCAAGGGAAAGCAAGGCAAGGCAAGGGTAACGGAAGGAACGGCACGGCAAGGGGAAACAAGGCTAAGGCACGGCAACGCACGGCTAGGCAATGCACGGCAAGGCAAGGAAAGGGTAACGCAAAGCAAGGCACGGTCAGGCGAGGCAAGGCTAAGGCACGACAACGCAAGGCTAGGCAATGCACGGAAGGCAAGCAAAGAGGAACGGAAGTCAAGGAAGGCTAGGGAAAGCAGGGAAAGGCAAGGGTAACGGAAGGAACGGCACGGTAAGGGCAAACAAGACTAAGGCACGACAACACAGTGCTAGGCAATGCAGGGCAAGGCAAGGAAATGGTAACGCAAGGCAAGGCACGGTTTGGGGAGGCAAAGCTAATGCACGACAACGCAAGGCTAGGCAGTGCACGGCTAGGCAAGGAAAGAGTAACGGAAGGAAAGGAAGGCAAGGCAAAGCAAGGCAAGGCAAGTGTAACAAAAGGCAAGGCACGGCAAGGGGAAACAAGGCTAAGGAACGGCAACGCACGGCTACGCAATGCACGGCCAGGCAAGGAAAGGGTAACGCAAGGCAAGGCACGGTAAGGCAAGACAAGGCTAATGCACGACAACGCACGGCTAGGCAATGCACGGCCAGGCAAGGAAAGGGTAACGCAAGGCAAGGCACGGTGAGGCAAGGCAAGGCAAATGCACGACAACGCACGGCTAGGCAATGCACGGCAAGGCAAGGAAAGGGTAACGCAAGGCAAGGCACGGTCAGGCGAGGCAAGGCTAAGGCACGACAACGCAAGGCTAGGCAATAAACGGAAGGCAAGCAAAGAGTAACGGAAGGCAAGGAAGGCAAGGGAAAGCAGGGGAAGGCAAGGGTAACGGAAGGAACGGCACGGTAAGGGGAAACAAGGCTAAGGCACGACAACACAGGGCTAGGCAATGCAGGGCAAGGCAAGGAAATGGTAACGCAAGGCAAGGCACGGTTTGGGGAGGCAAAGCTAATGCACTACAACGCAAGGCTAGGCAGTGCACAGCTAGGCAAGGAAAGAGTAACGGAAGGAAAGGAAGGCAAGGCAAAGCAAGGCAAGGCAAGGGTAACAAAAGGCAAGGCACGGCAAGGGGAAACAAGGCTAAGGAACGGCAACGCACGGCTACGCAATGCACGGCCAGGCAAGGAAAGGGTAACGCAAGGCAAGGCACGGTAAGGCAAGACAAGGCTAATGCACGACAACGCACGGCCAGGCAAGGAAAGGGTAACGCAAGGCAAGGCACGGTGAGGCAAGGCAAGGCAAATGCACGACAACGCACGGCTAGGCAATGCACGGCAAGGCAAGGAAAGGGTAACAAAAGGCAAGGCACGGTTAGGCGAGGCAAGGCTAAGGCACGACAACGCAAGGCTAGGCAATGAACGGAAGGCAAGCAAAGAATAACGGAAGGCAAGGAAGGCTAGGGAAAGCAGGGAAAGGCAAGGGTAACGGAAGGAACGGCACGGTAAGTTCAAACAAGACTAAGGCACGACAACACAGGACTAGGCAATGCAGGGCAAGGCAAGGAAATGGTAACGCAAGGCAAGGCACGGTTTGGGAGGCAAAGCTAATGCACGACAACGCAAGGCTAGGCAGTGCACGGCTAGACAAGGAAAGAGTAACGGAAGGAAAGGAAGGCAAGGCAAAGCAAGGCAAGGCAAGTGTAACAAAAGGCAAGGCACGGCAAGGGAAACAAGGCTAAGGAACGGCAACGCACGGCTATGCAATGCACGGCCAGGCAAGGAAAGGGTAACGCAAGGCAAGGCACGGTAAGGCAAGACAAGGCTAATGCACGACAACGCATGGCTAGGCAATGCACGGCCAGGCAAGGAAATGGTAACGCAAGGCAAGGCACGGTGAGGGAAGGCAAGGCAAATGCACGACAACGCACGGCTAGGCAATGCAAGGCAAGGCAAGGAAAGGGTAACGCAAGGCAAGGCACGGTCAGGCGAGGCAAGGCTAAGGCACGACAACGCAAGGCTAGGCAATGAACGGAAGGCAAGCAAAGAGTAACGGAAGGCAAGGAAGGCAAGGGAAAGCAAGGGAAGGCAAGGGTAAGGAAAGGAACGGCACGGCAAGGGGAAACAAGGCTAAGGCACTGCAACGCACGGCTAGGCCATGCACGGCAAGGCAAGGAAAGGGTAACGCAAGGCAAGGCACGGTGAGGCAAGGCAAGGCTGATGCACGACAACGCACGGCTAGGCAATGCACGGCAAGGCAAGGAAAGGGTAACGCAAGTCAAGGCACGGTCAGGCGAGGCAAGGCTAAGGCACGACAACGCAAGGCTAGGCAATGCACGGCAAGGCAAGGAAAGGGTAACGCAAGGCAAAGCACGGTAAGGCGCGGCAAGGCTAAGGCACGACAACGCAAGGCTAGGCAATAAACGGAAGGCAAGCAAAGAGTAACGGAAGGCAAGGAAGGCAAGGGAAAGCAGGGGAAGGCAAGGGTAACGGAAGGAACGGCACGGTAAGGGGAAACAAGTCTAAGGCACGACAACGAAGGGCTAGCCAATGCACGGCAAGGAAAGGAAAGGGTAACGCAAAGCAAGGCACCGTTACGCGAGGCAAGGCTAGGGCACGACAACGCAAGGCTAGGAAATGCACGGAAGGCAAGCAAAGAGTAACGGAAGGCCAGGAACGCAAGGGAAAGCAAGGTAAGGCAAGGGTAACGGAAGGAACGGCACGGCAAGGGGAAACAAGGCTAAGGCACGGCAACGCACGGCTAGGCAATGCACGGCAAGGCAAGGAAAGGGTAACGCAAGGCAAGGCACTGTCAGGCGAGGCAAGGCTAAGGCACGACAACGCAAGGCTAGGCAATGCACTGAAGGAAAGCAAAGAGTAACGGAAGGCAATGAAAGGAAGGGAAAGCAAGGCAAGGTAAGTGTAACGCAAGGCAAGGCACGGTGAGGAAAGGCAAGGCTGATGCACGACAACGCACGGCTAGGCAATTCACGGCAAGGCAAGGACAGGGTAACGCAAGGCAAGGCACGGTCAGGCGAGGCAAGGCTAAGGCACGACAACGCAAGGCTAGGCAATGCACGGAAGGCAAGCAAAGAGGAACGGAAGGCAAGGAAGGCTAGGGAAAGCAGGGAAAGGCAAGGGTAACGGAAGGAACGGCACGGTAAGGGCAAACAAGACTAAGGCACGACAACACAGGGCTAGGCAATGCAGGGCAAGGCAAGGAAATGGTAACGCAAGGCAAGGCACGGTTTGGGGAGGCAAAGCTAATGCACGACAACGCAAGGCTAGGCAGTGCACGGCTAGGCAAGGAAAGAGTAACGGAAGGCAAGGAAGGCAAGGGAAAGCAAGGCAAGGCAAGCGTAACAAAAGGCAAGGCACGGCAAGGGGAAACAAGGCTAAGGAACGGCAACGCACGGCTACGCAATGCACGGCCAGGCAAGGAAAGGGTAATGCATGGCAAGGCACGGTAAGGCAAGACAAGGCTAATGCACGACAACGCACGGCTAGGCAATGCACGGCCAGGCAAGGAAAGGGTAACGCAAGGCAAGGCACGGTGAGGTAAGGCAAGGCTGATGCACGACAACGCACGGCTAGGCAATGCACGGCAAGGCAAGGAAAGGGTAACGCAAGGCAAGGCACGGTCAGGCGAGGCAAGGCTGAGGCACGACAACGCAAGGCTAGGCAATGCACGGCAAGGCAAGGAAAGTGTAACGCAAGGCAAGGCACGGTAAGGCGCGGCAAGGCTAAGGCACGACAACGCAAGGCTAGGCAATAAACGGAAGGCAAGCAAAGAGTAACGGAAGGCAAGGAAGGCAAGGGAAAGCAGGGGAAGCCAAGGGTAACGGAAGGAACGGCACGGTAAGGGGAAACAAGGCTAAGGGACGACCACGCAGGGCTAGCCAATGCACGGCAAGGAAAGGAAAGGGTAACGCAAGGCAAGGCACCGTTACGCGAGGCAAGGCTAGGGCATGACAACGCAAGGCTAGGCAATGCACGGAAGGCAAGCAAAGAGTAACGGAAGGCCAGGAAGGCAAGGGAAAGCAAGGCAAGGCAAGGGTAACGGAAGGAACGGCACGGCAAGGGGAAACAAGGCTAAGGCACGGCAACGCACGGCTAGGCAATGCACGGCAAGGCAAGGAAAGGGTAACGCAAGGCAAGGCACGGTCAGGCGAGGCAAGGCTAAGGCACGACAACGCAAGGCTAGGCAGTGCACGGCTAGGCAAGGAAAGAGTAACGGAAGGAAAGGAAGGCAAGGCAAAGCAAGGCAAGGCAAGTGTAACAAAAGGCAAGGCACGGCAAGGGGAAACAAGGCTAAGGAACGGCAACGCACGGCTACGCAATGCACGGCCAGGCAAGGAAAGGGTAACGCAAGGCAAGGCACGGTGAGGCAAGGCAAAGCAAATGCACGACAACGCACGGCTAGGCAATGCACGGCAAGGCAAGGAAAGGGCAACGCAAGGCAAGGCACGGTGAGGCAAGGCAAGGCTGATGCACGACAACGCATGGCTAGGCAATGCACGGCAAGGCAAGGAAAGGGTAACGCAAGCCAAGGCACGGTCAGGCGAGGCAAGGCTAAGGCACGACAACGCAAGGCTAGGCAATGCACGGCAAGGCAAGGAAAGGGTAACGCAAGGCAAGGCACGGTAAGGCGAGGCAAGGCTAAGGCACGACAACGCAAGGCTAGGCAATGAACGGAAGGCAAGTAAAGAGTAACGGAAGGCAAGGAAGGCAAGGGAAAGCAAGGGAAGGCACGGGCAACGAAAGGAACGGCACGGTAAGGGGAAACAATGCTAAGGCACGACAATGCAGGGCTAGGCAATGCACGGCAAGGCAAGGAAAGGGTAACGCAAGGCAACGCACGGTGAGGCAAGACAAGGCAAATGCACGACAACGCACGGCTAGGCAATGCACAGCAAGGCAAGGAAAGGGTAACTCAAGGCAAGGCACGGTCAGGCGAGGCAAGGCTAAGGCACGACAACGCAAGGCTAGGAAATGCACGGAAGGCAAGCAAAGAGTAACGGAAGGCAAGGAAGGCAAGGGAAAGAAGGGGAAGGCAAGGGTAACGAAAGGAACGGCACGGTAAGGGGAACAAGGCTAAGGCACGACAACACAGGGCTAGGCAATGCAGGGCAAGGCAAGGAAAGGGTAACGCAAGGCAAGGCACGGTTTGGGGAGGAAGGCGAATCCACGACAACGCAAGGCTAGGCAATGCACGGAAGGCAAGCAAAAAGTAACGGAAGGAAAGGAAGGCTAGGGAAAGCAGGGAAAGGCAAGGGTAACGGAAGGAACGGCACGGTAAGTGCAAACAAGACTAAGGCACGACAACACAGGGCTAGGCAATGCAGGGCAAGGCAAGGAAATGGTAACGCAAGGCAAGGCACGGTTTGGGGAGGCAAAGCTAATGCACGACAACGCAAGGCTAGGCAGTGCACGGCTAGGCAAGGAAAGAGTAACGGAAGGAAAGGAAGGCAAGGCAAAGCAAGGCAAGGCAAGTGTAACAAAAGGCAAGGCACGGCAAGGGGAAACAAGGCTAAGGCACGACAACGCAGGGTTAGCCAATGCACGGCAAGGCAAGGAAAGGGTAACGCAAGGCAAGGCACGGTCAGGCGAGGCAAGGCTAAGGCACGACAACGCAAGGCTAGGCAATGCACGGAAGGCAAGCAAAGAGTAACGGAAGGCAAGGAAGGCAAGGGAAAGCAAGGCAAGGCAAGGGTAACGGAAGGAACGGCACAGCAAGGGGAAACAAGGCTAAGGCACGGAAACGCACGGCTAGGCAATGCACGGCAAGGCAAGGAAAGGGTAACGCAAGGCAAGGCACTGTCAGGCGAGGCAAGGCTAAGACACGACAACGCAAGGCTAGGCAATGCACGGAAGGAAAGCAAAGAGTTACGGAAGGCAATGAAAGTAAGGGAAAGCAAAGCAAGGTAATGGTAACGCAAGGCAAGGCACGGTAAGGCAAGACAAGGCTAATGCACGACAACGCACGGCTAGGCAATTCACGGCAAGGCAAGGAAAGGGTAACGCAAGGCAAGGCACGGTCAGGCGAGGCAAGGCGAATGCACGACAACGCAAGGCTAGGCAATGCACGGAAGGCAAGCAAAGAGTAACGGAAGGCAAGGAAGGCAAGGGAAAGCAAGGCAAGGCAAGGGTAACAGAAGGAACGGCACGGCAAGGGGAAACAAGGCTAAGGCACGGCAACGCACGGCTAGGCAATGCACGGCAAGGCAAGGAAAGGGTAACGCAAGGCAAGGCACGGTGAGGCAAGGCAAGGCTGATGCACGACAACGCACGGCTAGGCAATGCACGGCAAGGCAAGGAAAGGGTAACGCAAGGCAAGGCACGGTAAGGCGCGGCAAGGCTAAGGCACGACAACGCAAGGCTAGGCAATAAACGGAAGGCAAGCAAAGAGTAACGGAAGGCAAGGAAGGCAAGGGAAAGCAGGGGAAGGCAAGGGTAACGGAAGGAACGGCACGGTAAGGGGAAACAAGGCTAAGGCACGACAACGCAGGGCTAGCCAATGCACGGCAAGGAAAGGAAAGGGTAACGCAAGGCAAGGCACCGTTACGCGAGGCAAGGCTAGGGCATGACAACGCAAGGCTAGGCAATGCACGGAAGGCAAGCAAAGAGTAACGGAAGGCAAGGAAGGCAAGGGAAAGCAAGGCAAGGCAAGGGTAACGGAAGGAACGGCACGGCAAGGGGAAACAAGGCTAAGGCACGGCAACGCACGGCTAGGCAATGCACGGCAAGGCAAGGAAAGGGTAACGCAAAGCAAGGCACGGTCAGGCGAGGCAAGGCTAAGGCACGACAACGCAAGGCTAGGCAATGCACGGAAGGCAAGCAAAGAGGAACGGAAGTCAAGGAAGGCTAGGGAAAGCAGGGAAAGGCAAGGGTAACGGAAGGAACGGCACGGTAAGGGCAAACAAGACTAAGGCACGACAACACAGTGCTAGGCAATGCAGGGCAAGGCAAGGAAATGGTAACGCAAGGCAAGGCACGGTTTGTGGAGGCAAAGCTAATGCACGACAACGCAAGGCTAGGCAGTGCACGGCTAGGCAAGGAAAGAGTAACGGAAGGAAAGGAAGGCAAGGCAAAGCAAGGCAAGGCAAGTGTAACAAAAGGCAAGGCACGGCAAGGGGAAACAAGGCTAAGGAACGGCAACGCACGGCTACGCAATGCACGGCCAGGCAAGGAAAGGGTAACGCAAGGCAAGGCACGGTAAGGCAAGACAAGGCTAATGCACGACAACGCACGGCTAGGCAATGCACGGCCAGGCAAGGAAAGGGTAACGCAAGGCAAGGCACGGTGAGGCAAGGCAAGGCAAATGCACGACAACGCACGGCTAGGCAATGCACGGCAAGGCAAGGAAAGGGTAACGCAAGGCAAGGCACGGTCAGGCGAGGCAAGGCTAAGGCACGACAACGCAAGGCTAGGCAATGCACGGCAAGGCAAGGAAAGGGTAACGCAAGGCAAGGCACGGTGAGGCAAGGCAAGGCTGATGCACGACAACGCACGGCTAGGCAATGCACGGCAAGGCAAGGAAAGGGTAACGCAAGGCAAGGCACCGTCAGGCGACGCAAGGCTAAGGCACGACAACGCAAGGCTAGGCAATGCACGGCAAGGCAAGGAAAGGGTAACGCAAGGCAAGGCACGGTAATGCGAGGCAAGGCTAAGGCACGACAACGCAAGGCTAGGCAATGAACGGAAGGCAAGTAAAGAGTAACGGAAGGCAAGGAAGGCAAGGGAAAGCAAGGGAAGGCAAGGGCAACGAAAGGAACGGCACGGTAAGGGGAAACAAAGCTAAGGCACGACAATGCAGGGCTAGGCAATGCACGGCAAGGCAAGGAAAGGGTAACGCAAGGCAAAGCACGGTGAGGCAAGACAAGGCAAATGCACGACAACGCACGGCTAGGCAATGCACGGCAAGGCAAGAAAAGGGTAACTCAAGGCAAGGCACGGTCAGGCGAGGCAAGGCTAAGGCACGACAACGCAAGGCTAGGCAATGCACGGCAAGGCAAGGAAAGGGTAATGCAAGCCAAGGCACGGTAAGGCGCGGCAAGGCTAAGGCACGACAACGCAAGGCTAGGCAATAAACGGAAGGCAAGCAAAGAGTAACGGAAGGCAAGGAAGGCAAGGGAAAGCATGGGAAGGAAAGGGTAACGGAAGGAACGGCACGGTAAGGGGAAACAAGGCTAAGGCACGAGAACACAGGGCTAGGCAATGCAGGGCAAGGCAAGGAAATGGTAACGCAAGGCAAGGCACGGTTTGGGGAGGCAAAGCTAATGCACGACAACGCAAGGCTAGGCAGTGCACGGCTAGGCAAGGAAAGAGTAACGGAAGGAAAGGAAGGCAAGGCAAAGCAAGGCAAGGCAAGTGTAACAAAAGGCAAGGCACGGCAAGGGGAAACAAGGCTAAGGAACGGCAACGCACGGCTACGCAATGCACGGCCAGGCAAGGAAAGGGTAACGCAAGGCAAGGCACGGTAAGGCAAGACAAGGCTAATGCACGACAACGCACGGCTAGGCAATGCACGGGCAGGCAAGGAAAGGGTAACGCAAGGGAAGGCACGGTGACGCAAAGCAAGGCAAATGCACGACAACGCACGGCTAGGCAATGCACGGCAAGGCAAGGAAAGGGTAACGCAAGGCAAGGCACGGTTCGGGGAGGAAGGCGAATGCACGACAACGCAAGGCTAGGCAATGCACGGAAGGCAAGCAAAGAGTAACGGAAGGCAAGGAAGGCAAGGGAAAGCAAGGCAAGGCAAGGGTAACAGAAGGAACGGCACGGCAAGGGGAAACAAGGCTAAGGCACGGCAACGCACGGCTAGGCAATGCACGGCAAGGCAAAGAAAGGGTAACGCAAGGCAAGGCACGGTGAGGCAAGGCAAGGCTGATGCACGACAACGCACAGCTAGGCAATGCACGGCAAGGCAAGGAAAGGGTAACGCAAGGCAAGGCACGGTAAGGCGCGGCAAGGCTAAGGCACGACAACAAAAGGCTAGGCAATAAACGGAAGGCAAGCAAAGAGTAACGGAAGGCAAGGAAGGCAAGGGAAAGCAGGGGAAGGCAAGGGTAACGGAAGGAACGGCACGGTAAGGGGAAACAAGGCTAAGGCACGACAACGCAGGGCTAGCCAATGCACGGCAAGGAAAGGAAAGGGTAACGCAAGGCAAGGCACCGTTACGCGAGGCAAGGCTAGGGCATGACAACGCAAGGCTAGGCAATGCACGGAAGGCAAGCAAAGAGTAACGGAAGGCCAGGAAGGCAAGGGAAAGCAAGGCAAGGCAAGGGTAACGGAAGGAACGGCACGGCAAGGGGAAACAAGGCTAAGGCACGGCAACGCACGGCTAGGCAATGCACAGCAAGGCAAGGAAAGGGTAACGCAAGGCAAGGCACGGTCAGGCGAGGCAAGGCTAAGGCACGACAACGCAAGGCTAGGCAATGCACGGAAGGCAAGCAAAGAGGAACGGAAGGCAAGGAAGGCTAGGGAAAGCAGGGAAAGGCAAGGGTAACGGAAGGAACGGCACGGTAAGGGCAAACAAGACTAAGGCACGACAACACAGTGCTAGGCAATGCAGGGCAAGGCAAGGAAATGGTAACGCAAGGCAAGGCACGGTTTGGGGAGGCAAAGCTAATGCACGACAACGCAAGGCTAGGCAGTGCACGGCTAGGCAAGGAAAGAGTAACGGAAGGAAAGGAAGGCAAGGCAAAGCAAGGCAAGGCAAGTGTAACAAAAGGCAAGGCACGGCAAGGGGAAACAAGGCTAAGGAACGGCAACGCACGGCTACGCAATGCACGGCCAGGCAAGGAAAGGGTAACGCAAGGCAAGGCACGGTAAGGCAAGACAAGGCTAATGCACGACAACGCACGGCTAGGCAATGCACGGCCAGGCAAGGAAAGGGTAACGCAAGGCAAGGCACGGTGAGGCAAGGCAAGGCAAATGCACGACAACGCACGGCTAGGCAATGCACGGCAAGGCAAGGAAAGGGTAACGCAAGGCAAGGCACGGTCAGGCGAGGCAAGGCTAAGGCACGACAACGCAAGGCTAGGCAATGCACGGCAAGGCAAGGAAAGGGTAACGCAAGGCAAGGCACGGTGAGGCAAGGCAAGGCTGATGCACGACAACGCACGGCTAGGCAATGCACGGCAAGGCAAGGAAAGGGTAACGCAAGGCAAGGCACGGTCAGGCGAGGCAAGGCTAAGGCACGACAACGCAAGGCTAGGCAATGCACGGCAAGGCAAGGAAAGGGTAACGCAAGGCAAGGCACGGTAATGCGAGGCAAGGCTAAGGCACGACAACGCAAGGCTAGGCAATGAACGGAAGGCAAGTAAAGAGTAACGGAAGGCAAGGAAGGCAAGGGAAAGCAAGGGAAGGCAAGGGCAACGAAAGGAACGGCACGGTAAGGGGAAACAAAGCTAAGGCACGACAATGCAGGGCTAGGCAATGCACGGCAAGGCAAGGAAAGGGTAACGCAAGGCAAAGCACGGTGAGGCAAGACAAGGCAAATGCACGACAACGCACGGCTAGGCAATGCACGGCAAGGCAAGAAAAGGGTAACTCAAGGCAAGGCACGGTCAGGCGAGGCAAGGCTAAGGCACGACAACGCAAGGCTAGGCAATGCACGGCAAGGCAAGGAAAGGGTAACGCAAGCCAAGGCACGGTAAGGCGCGGCAAGGCTAAGGCACGACAACGCAAGGCTAGGCAATAAACGGAAGGCAAGCAAAGAGTAACGGAAGGCAAGGAAGGCAAGGGAAAGCATGGGAAGGAAAGGGTAACGGAAGGAACGGCACGGTAAGGGGAAACAAGGCTAAGGCACGACAACACAGGGCTAGGCAATGCAGGGCAAGGCAAGGAAATGGTAACGCAAGGCAAGGCACGGTTTGGGGAGGCAAAGCTAATGCACGACAACGCAAGGCTAGGCAGTGCACGGCTAGGCAAGGAAAGAGTAACGGAAGGAAAGGAAGGCAAGGCAAAGCAAGGCAAGGCAAGTGTAACAAAAGGCAAGGCACGGCAAGGGGATACAAGGCTAAGGAACGGCAACGCACGGCTACGCAATGCACGGCCAGGCAAGGAAAGGGTAACGCAAGGCAAGGCACGGTAAGGCAAGACAAGGCTAATGCACGACAACGCACGGCTAGGCAATGCACGGCCAGGCAAGGAAAGGGTAACGCAAGGCAAGGCACGGTGAGGCAAAGCAAGGCAAATGCACGACAACGCACGGCTAGGCAATGCACGGCAAGGCAAGGAAAGGGTAACGCAAGGCAAGGCACGGTTCGGGGAGGAAGGCGAATGCACGACAACGCAAGGCTAGGCAATGCACGGAAGGCAAGCAAAGAGTAACGGAAGGCAAGGAAGGCAAGGGAAAGCAAGGCAAGGCAAGGGTAACAGACGGAACGGCACGGCAAGGGGAAACAAGGCTAAGGCACGGCAACGCACGGCTAGGCAATGCACGGCAAGGCAAGGAAAGGGTAACGCAAGCCAAGGCACGGTGAGGCAAGGCAAGGCTGATGCACGACAACGCACAGCTAGGCAATGCACGGCAAGGCAAGGAAAGGGTAACGCAAGGCAAGGCACGGTAAGGCGCGGCAAGGCTAAGGCACGACAACGCAAGGCTAGGCAATAAACGGAAGGCAAGGAAAGAGTAACGGAAGGCAAGGAAGGCAAGGGAAAGCAGGGGAAGGCAAGGGTAACGGAAGGAACGGCACGGTAAGGGGAAACAAGGCTAAGGCACGACAACGCAGGGCTAGCCAATGCACGGCAAGGAAAGGAAAGGGTAACGCAAGGCAAGGCACCGTTACGCGAGGCAAGGCTAGGGCATGACAACGCAAGGCTAGGCAATGCACGGAAGGCAAGCAAAGAGTAACGGAAGGCCAGGAAGGCAAGGGAAAGCAAGGCAAGGCAAGGGTAACGGAAGGAACGGCACGGCAAGGGGAAACAAGGCTAAGGCACGGCAACGCACGGCTAGGCAATGCACGGCAAGGCAAGGAAAGGGTAACGCAAGGCAAGGCACGGTCAGGCGAGGCAAGGCTAAGGCACGACAACGCAAGGCTAGGCAATGCACGGAAGGCAAGCAAAGAGGAACGGAAGTCAAGGAAGGCTAGGGAAAGCAGGGAAAGGCAAGGGTAACGGAAGGAACGGCACGGTAAGGGCAAACAAGACTAAGGCACGACAACACAGTGCTAGGCAATGCAGGGCAAGGCAAGGAAATGGTAACGCAAGGCAAGGCACGGTTTGGGGAGGCAAAGCTAATGCACGACAACGCAAGGCTAGGCAGTGCACGGCTAGGCAAGGAAAGAGTAACGGAAGGAAAGGAAGGCAAGGCAAAGCAAGGCAAGGCAAGTGTAACAAAAGGCAAGGCACGGCAAGGGGAAACAAGGCTAAGGAACGGCAACGCACGGCTACGCAATGCACGGCCAGGCAAGGAAAGGGTAACGCAAGGCAAGGCACGGTAAGGCAAGACAAGGCTAATGCACGACAACGCACGGCTAGGCAATGCACGGCCAGGCAAGGAAAGGGTAACGCAAGGCAAGGCACGGTGAGGCAAGGCAAGGCAAATGCACGACAACGCACGGCTAGGCAATGCACGGCAAGGCAAGGAAAGGGTAACGCAAGGCAAGGCACGGTCAGGCGAGGCAAGGCTAAGGCACGACAACGCAAGGCTAGGCAATGCACGGCAAGGCAAGGAAAGGGTAACGCAAGGCAAGGCACGGTAAGGCGAGGCAAGGCTAAGGCACGACAACGCAAGGCTAGGCAATGAACGGAAGGCAAGTAAAGAGTAACGGAAGGCAAGGAAGGCAAGGGAAAGCAAGGGAAGGCACGGGCAACGAAAGGAACGGCACGGTAAGGGGAAACAATGCTAAGGCACGACAATGCAGGGCTAGGCAATGCACGGCAAGGCAAGGAAAGGGTAACGCAAGGCAAAGCACGGTGAGGCAAGACAAGGCAAATGCACGACAACGCACGGCTAGGCAATGCACAGCAAGGCAAGGAAAGGGTAACTCAAGGCAAGGCACGGTCAGGCGAGGCAAGGCTAAGGCACGACAACGCAAGGCTAGGAAATGCACGGAAGGCAAGCAAAGAGTAACGGAAGGCAAGGAAGGCAAGGGAAAGAAGGGGAAGGCAAGGGTAACGAAAGGAACGGCACGGTAAGGGGAAACAAGGCTAAGGCACGACAACACAGGGCTAGGCAATGCAGGGCAAGGCAAGGAAAGGGTAACGCAAGGCAAGGCACGGTTTGGGGAGGAAGGCGAATGCACGACAACGCAAGGCTAGGCAATGCACGGAAGGCAAGCAAAAAGTAACGGAAGGCAAGGAAGGCTAGGGAAAGCAGGGAAAGGCAAGGGTAACGGAAGGAACGGCACGGTAAGTGCAAACAAGACTAAGGCACGACAACACAGGGCTAGGCAATGCAGGGCAAGGCAAGGAAATGGTAACGCAAGGCAAGGCACGGTTTGGGGAGGCAAAGCTAATGCACGACAACGCAAGGCTAGGCAGTGCACGGCTAGGCAAGGAAAGAGTAACGGAAGGAAAGGAAGGCAAGGCAAAGCAAGGCAAGGCAAGTGTAACAAAAGGCAAGGCACGGCAAGGGGAAACAAGGCTAAGGCACGACAACGCAGGGTTAGCCAATGCACGGCAAGGCAAGGAAAGGGTAACGCAAGGCAAGGCACGGTCAGGCGAGGCAAGGCTAAGGCACGACAACGCAAGGCTAGGCAATGCACGGAAGGCAAGCAAAGAGTAACGGAAGGCAAGGAAGGCAAGGGAAAGCAAGGCAAGGCAAGGGTAACGGAAGGAACGGCACAGCAAGGGGAAACAAGGCTAAGGCACGGAAACGCACGGCTAGGCAATGCACGGCAAGGCAAGGAAAGGGTAACGCAAGGCAAGGCACTGTCAGGCGAGGCAAGGCTAAGACACGACAACGCAAGGCTAGGCAATGCACGGAAGGAAAGCAAAGAGTTACGGAAGGCAATGAAAGTAAGGGAAAGCAAAGCAAGGTAATGGTAACGCAAGGCAAGGCACGGTAAGGCAAGACAAGGCTAATGCACGACAACGCACGGCTAGGCAATTCACGGCAAGGCAAGGAAAGGGTAACGCAAGGCAAGGCACGGTCAGGCGAGGCAAGGCTAAGGCACGACAACGCAAGGCTAGGCAATGCACGGAAGGCAAGCAAAGAGGAACGGAAGGCAAGGAAGGCTAGGGAAAGCAGGGAAAGGCAAGGGTAACGGAAGGAACGGCACGGTAAGGGCAAACAAGACTAAGGCACGACAACACAGGGCTAGGCAATGCAGGGCAAGGCAAGGAAATGGTAACGCAAGGCAAGGCACGGTTTGGGGAGGCAAAGCTAATGCACGACAACGCAAGGCTAGGCAGTGCACGGCTAGCCAAGGATAGAGTAACGGAAGTAAAGGAAGGCAAGGCAAAGCAAGGCAAGGCAAGTGTAACAAAAGGCAAGGCACGGCAAGGTGAAACAAGGCTAAGGAACGGCAACGCACGGCTACGCAATGCACGGCCAGGCAAGGAAAGGGTAACGCAAGGCAAGGCACGGTAAGGCAAGACAAGGCTAATGCACGACAACGCACGGCTAGGCAATGCACGGCCAGGCAAGGAAAGGGTAACGCAAGGCAAGGCACGGTGAGGCAAGGCAAGGCAAATGCACGAAAACGCACGGCTAGGCAATGCACGGCAAGGCAAGGAAAGGGTAACGCAAGGCAAGGCACGGTCAGGCGAGGCAAGGCTAAGGCACGACAACGCAAGGCTAGGCAATGAACGGAAGGCAAGCAAAGAGTAACGGAAGGCAAGGAAGGCAAGGGAAAGCAAGGGAAGGCAAGGGCAACGAAAGGAACGGCACGGTAAGGGGAAACAAACCTAATGCACGACAATGCAGGGCTAGGCAATGCACGGCAAGGCAAGGAAAGGGTAACGCAAGGCAAATCACGGTGAGGCAAGACAAGGCAAATGCACGACAACGCACGGCTAGGCAATGCACGGCAAGGCAAGGAAAGGGTAACTCAAGGCAAGGCACGGTCAGGCGAGGCAAGGCTAAGGCACGACAACGCAAGGCTAGGCAATGCACGGAAGGCAAGCAAAGAGTAACGGAAGGCAAGGAAGGCAAGGGAAAGCAGGGGAAGGCAAGGGTAACGAAAGGAACGGCACGGTAAGGGGAAACAAGGCTAAGGCACGACAACACAGGGCTAGGCAATGCAGGGCAAGGCAAGGAAAGGGTAACGCAAGGCAAGGCACGGTTTGGGGAGGCAAAGCTAATGCACGACAACGCAAGGCTAGGCAGTGCACGGCTAGGCAAGGAAAGAGTAACGGAAGGCAAGGAAGGCAAGGCAAAGCAAGGCAAGGCAAGGGTAACAGAATGAACGGCACGGCAAGGGGAAACAAGGCTAAGGAACGGCAACGCACGGCTACGAAATGCACGGCAAGGCAAGGAAAGGGTAACGCAAGGCAAGGCACGGTGAGGCAAGGCAAGGTTGATGCACGACAACGCACGGCTAGGCAATGCACGGCAAGGCAAGGAAAGGGTAACGCAAGGCAAGGCACGGTCAGGCGAGGCAAGGCTAAGGCAAGACAACGCAAGGCTAGGCAATGCACGGCAAGGCAAGGAAAGGGTAACGCAAGGCAAGGCACGGTGAGGCAAGTCAAGGCTGATGCACGACAACGCACGGCTAGGCAATGCACGGCAAGGCAAGGAAAGGGTAACGCAAGGCAAGGCACGGTCAGGCGAGGCAAGGGTATGGCACGACAACACAAGGCTAGGCAATGCACGGAAGGCAAGGAAAGGGTAACGCAAGGCAAGGCACGGTAAGGCGCGGCAAGGCTAAGGCACGACAACGCAAGGCTAGGCAATAAACGGAAGGCAAGCAAAGAGTAACGGAAGGCAAGGAAGGCAAGGGAAAGCAGGGGAAGGCAAGGGTAACGGAAGGAACGGCACGGCAAGGGGAAACAAGGCTAAGGCACGGCAACGCACGGCTAGGCAATGCACGGCAAGGCAAGGAAAGGGTAACGCAAGGCAAGGCACTGTCAGGCGAGGCAAGGCTAAGGCACGACAACGCAAGGCTAGGCAATGCACAGGAAGGAAAGCAAAGAGTAACGGAAGGCAATGAAAGGAAGGGAAAGGAAGGCAAGGTAAGGGTAACGCAAGGCAAGGCACGGTGAGGCAAGGCAAGGCTGATGCACGACAACGCACGGCTAGGCAATTCACGGCAAGGCAAGGAAAGGGTAACGCAAGGCAAGGCACGGTAAGGCGCGGCAAGGCTAAGGCACGACAACGCAAGGCTAGGCAATAAACGGAAGGCAAGCAAAGAGTAACGGAAGGCAAGGAAGGCAAGGGAAAGCAGGGGAAGGCAAGGGTAACGGAAGGAACGGCACGGTAAGGGGAAACAAGGCTAAGGCACGACAACGCAGGGCTAGCCAATGCACGGCAAGGAAAGGAAAGGGTAACGCAAGGCAAGGCACCGTTACGCGAGGCAAGGCTAGGGCATGACAACGCAAGGCTAGGCAATGCACGGAAGGCAAGCAAAGAGTAACGGAAGGCCAGGAAGGCAAGGGAAAGCAAGGCAAGGCAAGGGTAACGGAAGGAACGGCACGGCAAGGGGAAACAAGGCTAAGGCACGGCAACGCACGGCTAGGCAATGCACGGCAAGGCAAGGAAAGGGTAACGCAAGGCAAGGCACGGTCAGGCGAGGCAAGGCTAAGGCACGACAACGCAAGGCTAGGCAATGCACGGAAGGCAAACAAAGAGGAACGGAAGGCAAGGAAGGCTATGGAAAGCAGGGAAAGGCAAGGGTAACGGAAGGAACGGCACGGTAAGGGCAAACAAGACTAAGGCACGACAACACAGTGCTAGGCAATGCAGGGCAAGGCAAGGAAATGGTAACGCAAGGCAAGGCACGGTTTGGGGAGGCAAAGCTAATGCACGACAACGCAAGGCTAGGCAGTGCACGGCTAGGCAAGGAAAGAGTAACGGAAGGAAAGGAAGGCAAGGCAAAGCAACGCAAGGCAAGTGTAACAAAAGGCAAGGCACGGCAAGGGGAAACAAGGCTAAGGAACGGCAACGCACGGCTACGCAATGCACGGCCAGGCAAGGAAAGGGTAACGCAAGGCAAGGCACGGTAAGGCAAGACAAGGCTAATGCACGACAACGCACGGCTAGGCAATGCACGGCCAGGCAAGGAAAGGGTAACGCAAGGCAAGGCACGATGAGGCAAGGCAAGGCAAATGCACGACAACGCACGGCTAGGCAATGCACGGCAAGGCAAGGAAAGGGTAACGCAAGGCAAGGCACGGTCAGGCGAGGCAAGGCTAAGGCACGACAACGCAAGGCTAGGCAATGCACGGCAAGGCAAGGAAAGGGTAACGCAAGGCAAGGCACGGTGAGGCAAGGCAAGGCTGATGCACGACAACGCACGGCTAGGCAATGCACGGCAAGGCAAGGAAAGGGTAACGCAAGGCAAGGCACGGTCAGGCGACGCAAGGCTAAGGCACGACAACACAAGGCTAGGCAATGCACGGCAAGGCAAGGAAAGGGTAACGCAAGGCAAGGCACGGTAATGCGAGGCAAGGCTAAGGCACGACAACGCAAGGCTAGGCAATGAACGGAAGGCAAGTAAAGAGTAACGGAAGGCAAGGAAGGCAAGGGAAAGCAAGGGAAGGCAAGGGCAACGAAAGGAACGGCACGGTAAGGGGAAACAAAGCTAAGGCACGACAATGCAGGGCTAGGCAATGCACGGCAAGGCAAGGAAAGGGTAACGCAAGGCAAAGCACGGTGAGGCAAGACAAGGAAAATGCACGACAACGCACGGCTAGGCAATGCACGGCAAGGCAAGAAAAGGGTAACTCAAGGCAAGGCACGGTCAGGCGAGGCAAGGCTAAGGCACGACAACGCAAGGCTAGGCAATGCACGGCAAGGTAAGGAAAGGGTAACGCAAGCCAAGGCACGGTAAGGCGCGGCAAGGCTAAGGCACGACAACGCAAGGCTAGGCAATAAACGGAAGGCAAGCAAAGAGTAACGGAAGGCAAGGAAGGCAAGTGAAAGCAGGGGAAGGCAAGGGTAACGGAAGGAACGGCACGGTAAGGGGAAACAAGGCTAAGGCACGACAACACAGGGCTAGGCAATGCAGGGCAAGGCAAGGAAATGGTAACGCAAGGCAAGGCACGGTTTGGGGAGGCAAAGCTAATGCACGACAACGCAAGGCTAGGCAGTGCACGGCTAGGCAAGGAAAGAGTAACGGAAGGAAAGGAAGGCAAGGCAAAGCAAGGCAAGGCAAGTGTAACAAAAGGCAAGGCACGGCAAGGGGAAACAAGGCTAAGGAACGGCAACGCACGGCTACGCAATGCACGGCCAGGCAAGGAAAGGGTAACGCAAGGCAAGGCACGGTAAGGCAAGACAAGGCCAATGCACGACAACGCACGGCTAGGCAATGCACGGCCAGGCAAGGAAAGGGTAACGCAAGGCAAGGCACGGTGAGGCAAAGCAAGGCAAATGCACGACAACGCACGGCTAGGCAATGCACGGCAAGGCAAGGAAAGGGTAACGCAAGGCAAGGCACGGTCAGGCGAGGCAAGGCTAAGGCACGACAACGCAAGGCTAGGCAATGAACGGAAGGCAAGCAAAGAATAACGGAAGGCAAGGAAGGCTAGGGAAAGCAGGTAAAGGCAAGGGTAACGGAAGGAACGGCACGGTAAGGGCAAACAAGACTAAGGCACGACAACACAGGACTAGGCAATGCAGGGCAAGGCAAGGAAATGGTAACGCAAGGCAAGGCACGGTTTGGGGAGGCAAAGCTAATGCACGACAACGCAAGGCTAGGCAGTGCACGGCTAGACAAGGAAAGAGTAACGGAAGGAAAGGAAAGCAAGGCAAAGCAAGGCAAGGCAACTGTAACAAAAGGCAAGGCACGGCAAGGGAAACAAGGCTAAGGAACGGCAACGCACGGCTATGCAATGCACGGCCAGGCAAGGAAAGGGTAACGCAAGGCAAGGCACGGTAAGGCAAGACAAGGCTAATGCACGACAACGCACGGCTA
The DNA here is from genome assembly GCF_037893015.1 of Macrotis lagotis. Classification (NCBI taxonomy): domain Eukaryota; kingdom Metazoa; phylum Chordata; class Mammalia; order Peramelemorphia; family Peramelidae; genus Macrotis; species Macrotis lagotis. Next base: position 260,595 of record NW_027421911.1, read on the forward strand.
GGCAATGCACGGCCAGGCAAGGAAATGGTAACGCAAGGCAAGGCACGGTGAGGGAAGGCAAGGCAAATGCACGACAACGCACGGCTAGGCAATGCACGGCAAGGCAAGGAAAGGGTAACGCAAGGCAAGGCACGGTAAGGCAAGACAAGGCTAATGCACGACAACGCACGGCTAGGCAATGCACGGCCAGGCAAGGAAATGGTAACGCAAGGCAAGGCACGGTGAGGGAAGGCAAGGCAAATGCACGACAACGCACGGCTAGGCAATGCACGGCAAGGCAAGGAAAGGGTAACGCAAGGCAAGGCACGGTCAGGCGAGGCAAGGCTAAGGCACGACAACGCAAGGCTAGGCAATGAACGGAAGGCAAGCAAAGAGTAACGGAAGGCAAGGAAGGCAAGGGAAAGCAAGGGAAGGCAAGGGTAAGGAAAGGAACGGCACGGCAAGGGGAAACAAGGCTAAGGCACTGCAACGCACGGCTAGGCCATGCACGGCAAGGCAAGGAAAGGGTAACGCAAGGCAAGGCACGGTGACGCAAGGCAAGGCTGATGCACGACAACGCACGGCTAGGCAATGCACGGCAAGGCAAGGAAAGGGTAACGCAAGGCAAGGCACGGTCAGGCGAGGCAAGGCTAAGGCACGACAACGCAAGGCTAGGCAATGCACGGCAAGGCAAGGAAAGGGTAACGCAAGGCAAGGCACGGTAAGGCGCGGCAAGGCTAAGGCACGACAACGCAAGGCTAGGCAATAAACGGAAGGCAAGCAAAGAGTAACGGAAGGCAAGGAAGGCAAGGGAAAGCAGGGGAAGGCAAGGGTAACGGAAGGAACGGCACGGTAAGGGGAAACAAGGCTAAGGCACGACAACGCAGGGCTAGCCAATGCACGGCAAGGAAAGGAAAGGGTAACGCAAGGCAAGGCACCGTTACGCGAGGCAAGGCTAAGGCACGACAACGCAAGGCTAGGCAATGCACGGAAGGCAAGTAAAGAGTAACGGAAGGCAAGGAAGGCAAGGGAAAGCAAGGCAAGGCAAGGGTAACAGAAGGAACGGCACGGCAAGGGGAAACAAGGCTAAGGCACGGCAACGCACGGCTAGGCAATGCACGGCAAGGCAAGGAAAGGGTAACGCAAGGCAAGGCACGGTGAGGCAAGGCAAGGCTGATGCACGACAACGCAAGGCTAGGCAATGCACGGCAAGGCAAGGAAAGGGTAACGCAAGGCAAGGCACGTTAAGGCGCGGCAAGGCTAAGGCACGACAACGCAAGGCTAGGCAATAAACGGAAGGCAAGCAAAGAGTAACGGAAGGCAAGGAAGGCAAGGGAAAGCAGGGGAAGCTAAGGGTAACGGAAGGAACGGCACGGTAAGGGGAAACAAGGCTAAGGCACGACAACGCAGGGCTAGGCAATGCACGGCAAGGCAAGGAAAGGGTAACGCAAGGCAAGGCACGTTAAGGCGCGGCAAGGCTAAGGCACGACAACGCAAGGCTAGGCAGTGCACGGCTAGGCAAGGAAAGAGTAACGGAAGAAAAGGAAGGCAAGGCAAAGCAAGGCAAGGCAAGTGTAACAAAAGGCAAGGCACGGCAAGGGGAAACAAGGCTAAGGAACGGCAACGCATGGCTACGCAATGCACGGCCAGGCAAGGAAAGGGTAACGCAAGGCAAGGCACGGTAAGGCAAGACAAGGCTAATTCACGACAACGCACGGCTAGGCAATGCACGGCCAGGCCAGGAAAGGGTAACGCAAGGCAAGGCACGGTGAGGCAAGGCATGGCAAATGCACGACAATGCACGGCTAGGCAATGCCCGGCAAGGCAAGGAAAGGGTAACGCAAGGCAAGGCACGGTCAGGCGAGGCAAGGCTAAGGCACGACAACGCAAGGCTAGGCAATGAACGGAAGGCAAGCAAAGAGTAACGGAAGGCAAGGAAGGCAAGGGAAAGCAAGGGAAGGCAAGGGCAACGAAAGGAACGGCACGGTAAGGGGAAACAAAGCTAAGGCACGACAATGCAGGGCTAGGCAATGCACGGCAAGGCAAGGAAAGGGTAACGCAAGGCAAAGCAAGGTGAGGCAAGACAAGGCAAATGCACGACAACGCACGGCTAGGCAATGCACGGCAAGGCAAGGAAAGGGTAACTCAAGGCAAGGCACGGTCAGGCGAGGGAAGGCTAAGGCACGACAACTCAAGGCTAGGCAATGCACGGAAGGCAAGCAAAGAGTAACGGAAAGCAAGGAAGGCAAGGGAAAGCAGGGGAAGGCAAGGGTAACGAAAGGAACGGCACGGTAAGGGGAAACAAGGCTAAGGCACGACAACACAAGGCTAGGCAATGCACGGCAAGGCAAGGAAAGGGTAACGAAAGGCAAGGCACGGTGAGGCAAGGCAAGGCTGATGCACGACAACGCACGGCTAGGCAATGCACGGCAAGGCAAGGAAAGGGTAACGCAAGGCAAGGCACGATCAGGCGAGGCAAGGCTAAGGCACGACAACGCAAGGCTAGGCAATGCACGGCAAGGCAAGGAAAGGGTAACGCAAGGCAAGGCACGGTAAGGCGCGGCAAGGCTAAGGCACGACAACGCAAGGCTAGGCAATAAACGGAAGGCAAGCAAAGAGTACCGGAAGGCAAGGAAGGCAAGGGAAAGCAAGGCAAGGCAAGGGTAACAGAAGGAACGGCACGGCAAGGGGAAACAAGGCTAAGGCACGGCAACGCAGGGCTAGCCAATGCATGGCAAGGAAAGGAAAGGGTAACGCAAAGCAAGGCACCGTTACGCGAGGCAAGGCTAGGGCACGACAACGCAAGGCTAGGCAATGCACGGAAGGCAAGCAAAGAGTAACGGAAGGCCAGGAAGGCAAGGGAAAGCAAGGTAAGGCAAGGGTAACGGAAGGAACGGCACGGCAAGGGGAAACAAGGCTAAGGCACGGCAACGCACGGCTAGGCAATGCACGGCAAGGCAAGGAAAGGGTAACGCAAGGCAAGGCACTGTCAGGCGAGGCAAGGCTAAGGCACGACAACGCAAGGCTAGGCAATGCACGGAAGGAAAGCAAAGAGTAACGGAAGGCAATGAAAGGAAGGGAAAGCAAGGCAAGGTAAGTGTAACGCAAGGCAAGGCACGGTGAGGCAAGGCAAGGCTGATGCACGACAACGCACGGCTAGGCAATTCACGGCAAGGCAAGGACAGGGTAACGCAAGGCAAGGCACGGTCAGGCGAGGCAAGGCTAAGGCACGACAACGCAAGGCTAGGCAATGCACGGAAGGCAAGCAAAGAGGAACGGAAGGCAAGGAAGGCTAGGGAAAGCAGGGAAAGGCAAGGGTAACGGAAGGAACGGCACGGTAAGGGCAAACAAGACTAAGGCACGACAACACAGGGCTAGGCAATGCAGGGCAAGGCAAGGAAATGGTAACGCAAGGCAAGGCACGGTTTGGGGAGGCAAAGCTAATGCACGACAACGCAAGGCTAGGCAGTGCACGGCTAGGCAAGGAAAGAGTAACGGAAGGCAAGGAAGGCAAGGGAAAGCAAGGCAAGGCAAGCGTAACAAAAGGCAAGGCACGGCAAGGGGAAACAAGGCTAAGGAACGGCAACGCACGGCTACGCAATGCACGGCCAGGCAAGGAAAGGGTAATGCATGGCAAGGCACGGTAAGGCAAGACAAGGCTAATGCACGACAACGCACGGCTAGGCAATGCACGGCCAGGCAAGGAAAGGGTAACGCAAGGCAAGGAACGGTGAGGCAAGGCAAGGCAAATGCACGACAACGCACGGCTAGGCAATGCACGGCAAGGCAAGGAAAGGGTAGGCAAGGAAGGCAAGGGAAAGCAGGGGAAGGCAAGGGTAACGAAAGGAACGGCACGGTAAGGGGAAACAAGGATAAGGCACGACAACACAGGGCTAGGCAATGCACGGCAAGGCAAGGAAAGGGTAACGCAAGGCAAGGCACGGTCAGGCGAGGCAAGGCTAAGGCACGACAACGCAAGGCTAGGCAATGCACGGCAAGGCAAGGAAAGGGTAACGCAAGGCAAGGCACGGTAAGGCGCGGCAAGGCTAAGGCACGACAACGCAAGGCTAGGCAATAAACGGAAGGCAAGCAAAGAGTAACGGAAGGCAAGGAAGGCAAGGGAAAGCAGGGGAAGGCAAGGGTAACGAAAGGAACGGCACGGTAAGGGGAAACAAGGCTAAGGCACGACAACGCAGGGCTAGCCAATGCACGGCAAGGAAAGGAAAGGGTAACGCAAGGCAAGGCACCGTTACGCGAGGCAAGGCTAAGGCACGACAACGCAAGGCTAGGCAATGCACGGAAGGCAAGCAAAGAGTAACGGAAGGCCAGGAAGGCAAGGGAAAGCAAGGCAAGGCAAGGGTAACGGAAGGAACGGCACGGCAAGGGGAAACAAGGCTAAGGCACGGCAACGCACGGCTAGGCAATGCACGGCAAGGCAAGGAAAGGGTAACGCAAAGCAAGGCACGGTCAGGCGAGGCAAGGCTAAGGCACGACAACGCAAGGCTAGGCAATGCACAGAAGGCAAGCAAAGAGGAACGGAAGGCAAGGAAGTCTAGGGAAAGCAGGGAAAGGCAAGGGTAACGGAAGGAACGGCACGGTAAGGGCAAACAAGACTAAGGCACGACAACAGAGGGCCAGGCAATGCAGGGCAAGGCAAGGAAATGGTAACGCAAGGCAAGGCACGGTTTGGGGAGGCAAAGCTAATGCACGACAACGCAAGGCTAGGCAGTGCACGGCTAGGCAAGGAAAGAGTAACGGAAGGAAAGGAAGGCAAGGCAAAGCAAGGCAAGGCAAGTGTAACAAAAGGCAAGGCACGGCAAGGGGAAACAAGGCTAAGGAACGGCAACGCACGGCTACGCAATGCACGGCCAGGCAAGGAAAGGGTAACGCAAGGCAAGGCACGGTGAGGCAAGGGAAGGCAAATGCACGACAACGCACGGCTAGGCAATGCACGGCAAGGCAAGGAAAGGGTAACGCAAGGCAAGGCACGGTCAGGCGAGGCAAGGCTAAGGCACGACAACGCAAGGCTAGGCAATGCACGGCAAGGCAAGGAAAGGGTAACGCAAGGCAAGGCACGGTGAGGCAAGGCAAGGCTGATGCACGACAACGCATGGCTAGGCAATGCACGGCAAGGCAAGGAAAGGGTAACGCAAGGCAAGGCACGGTCAGGCGAGGCAAGGCTAAGGCACGACAACGCAAGGCTAGGCAATGCACGGCAAGGCAAGGAAAGGGTAACGCAAGGCAAGGCACGGTAAGGCGAGGCAAGGCTAAGGCACGACAACGCAAGGCTAGGCAATGAACGGAAGGCAAGTAAAGAGTAACGGAAGGCAAGGAAGGCAAGGGAAAGCAAGGGAAGGCACGGGCAACGAAAGGAACGGCACGGTAAGGGGAAACAAAGCTAAGGCACGACAATGCAGGGCTAGGCAATGCACGGCAAGGCAAGGAAAGGGTAACGCAAGGCAAAGCACGGTGAGGCAAGACACGGCAAATGCACGACAACGCACGGCTAGGCAATGCAGAGCAAGGCAAGGAAAGGGTAACTCAAGGCAAGGCACGGTCAGGCGAGGCAAGGCTAAGGCACGACAACGCAAGGCTAGGCAATGCACGGAAGGCAAGCAAAGAGTAACGGAAGGCAAGGAAGGCAAGGGAAAGCAGGGGAAGGCAAGGGTAACGAAAGGAACGGCACGGTAAGGGGAAACAAGGCTAAGGCACGACAACACAGGGCTAGGCAATGCAGGGCAAGGCAAGGAAAGGGTAACGCAAGGCAAGGCACGGTTTGGGGAGGAAGGCGAATGCACGACAACGCAAGGCTAGGCAATGCACGGAAGGCAAGCAAAAAGTAACGGAAGGCAAGGAAGGCTAGGGAAAGCAGGGAAAGGCAAGGGAAACGGAAGGAACGGCACGGTAAGGGCAAACAAGACTAAGGCACGACAACACAGGGCTAGGCAATGCAGGGCAAGGCAAGGAAATGGTAACGCAAGGCAAGGCACGGTTTGGGGAGGCAAAGCTAATGCACGACAACGCAAGGCTAGGCAGTGCACGGCTAGGCAAGGAAAGAGTAACGGAAGGAAAGGAAGGCAAGGCAAAGCAAGGCAAGGCAAGTGTAACAAAAGGCAAGGCACGGCAAGGGGAAACAAGGCTAAGGCACGACAACGCAGGGTTAGCCAATGCACGGCAAGGAAAGGAAAGGGTAACGCAAGGCAAGGCACCGTTACGCGAGGCAAGGCTAAGGCACGACAACGCAAGGCTAGGCAATGCACGGAAGGCAAGCAAAGAGTAACGGAAGGCAAGGAAGGCAAGGGAAAGCAAGGCAAGGCAAGGGTAACGGAAGGAACGGCACAGCAAGGGGAAACAAGGCTAAGGCACGGAAACGCACGGCTAGGCAATGCACGGCAAGGCAAGGAAAGGGTAACGCAAGGCAAGGCACTGTCAGGCGGGGCAAGGCTAAGACACGACAACGCAAGGCTAGGCAATGCACGGAAGGAAAGCAAAGAGTAACGGAAGGCAATGAAAGTAAGGGAAAGCAAAGCAAGGTAAGGGTAACGCAAGGCAAGGCACGGTAAGGCAAGACAAGGCTAATGCACGACAACGCACGGCTAGGCAATTCACGGCAAGGCAAGGAAAGGGTAACGCAAGGCAAGGCACGGTCAGGCGAGGCAAGGCTAAGGCACGACAACGCAAGGCTAGGCAATGCACGGAAGGCAAGCAAAGAGGAACGGAAGGCAAGGAAGGCTAGGGAAAGCAGGGAAAGGCAAGGGTAACGGAAGGAACGGCACGGTAAGGGCAAACAAGACTAAGGCACGACAACACAGGGCTAGGCAATGCAGGGCAAGGCAAGGAAATGGTAACGCAAGGCAAGGCACGGTTTGGGGAGGCAAAGCTAATGCACGACAACGCAAGGCTAGGCAGTGCACGGCTAGCCAAGGAAAGAGTAACGGAAGTAAAGGAAGGCAAGGCAAAGCAAGGCAAGGCAAGTGTAACAAAAGGCAAGGCACGGCAAGGTGAAACAAGGCTAAGGAACGGCAACGCACGGCTACGCAATGCACGGCCAGGCAAGGAAAGGGTAACGCAAGGCAAGGCACGGTAAGGCAAGACAAGGCTAATGCACGACAACGCACGGCTAGGCAATGCACGGACAGGCAAGGAAAGGGTAACGCAAGGCAAGGCACGGTGAGGCAAGGCAAGGCAAATGCACGACAACGCACGGCTAGGCAATGCACGGCAAGGCAAGGAAAGGGTAACGCAAGGCAAGGCACGGTCAGGCGAGGCAAGGCTAAGGCACGACAACGCAAGGCTAGGCAATGAACGGAAGGCAAGCAAAGAGTAACGGAAGGCAAGGAAGGCAAGGGAAAGCAAGGGAAGGCAAGGGCAACGAAAGGAACGGCACGGTAAGGGGAAACAAAGCTAAGGCACGACAATGCAGGGCTAGGCAATGCACGGCAAGGCAAGGAAAGGGTAACGCAAGGCAAATCACGGTGAGGCAAGACAAGGCAAATGCACGACAACGCACGGCTAGGCAATGCACGGCAAGGCAAGGAAAGGGTAACTCAAGGCAAGGCACGGTCAGGCGAGGCAAGGCTAAGGCACGACAACGCAAGGCTAGGCAATGCACGGAAGGCAAGCAAAGAGTAACGGAAGGCAAGGAAGGCAAGGGAAAGCAGGGGAAGGCAAGGGTAACGAAAGGAACGGCACGGTAAGGGGAAACAAGGCTAAGGCACGACAACACAGGGCTAGGCAATGCAGGGCAAGGCAAGGAAAGGGTAACGCAAGGCAAGGCACGGTTTGGGGAGGCAAAGCTAATGCACGACAACGCAAGGCTAGGCAGTGCACGGCTAGGCAAGGAAAGAGTAACGGAAGGCAAGGAAGGCAAGGCAAAGCAAGGCAAGGCAAGGGTAACAGAATGAACGGCACGGCAAGGGGAAACAAGGCTAAGGAACGGCAACGCACGGCTACGAAATGCACGGCAAGGCAAGGAAAGGGTAACGCAAGGCAAGGCACGGTGAGGCAAGGCAAGGCTGATGCACGACAACGCACGGCTAGGCAATTAACGGCAAGGCAAGGAAATGGTAACGCAAGGCAAGTCACGGTAAGGCGCGGCAAGGCTAAGGCACGACAACGCAAGGCTAGGCAATAAACGGATGGCAAGCAAAGAGTAACGGAAGGCAAGGAAGGCAAGGGAAAGCAGGGGAAGGCAAGGGTAACGGAAGGAACGGCACGGTAAGGGGAAACAAGGCTAAGGCACGACAACGCAGGGCTAGCCAATGCACGGCAAGGAAAGGAAAGGGTAACGCAAGGCAAGGCACCGTTACGCGAGGCAAGGCTAGGGCATGACAACGCAAGGCTAGGCAATGCACGGAAGGCAAGCAAAGAGTAACGGAAGGCCAGGAAGGCAAGGGAAAGCAAGGCAAGGCAAGGGTAACGGAAGGAACGGCACGGCAAGGGGAAACAAGGCTAAGGCACGGCAACGCACGGCTAGGCAATGCACGGCAAGGCAAGGAAAGGGTAACGCAAGGCAAGGCACGGTCAGGCGAGGCAAGGCTAAGGCACGACAACGCAAGGCTAGGCAATGCACGGAAGGCAAGCAAAGAGGAACGGAAGGCAAGGAAGGCTAGGGAAAGCAGGGAAAGGCAAGGGTAACGGAAGGAACGGCACGGTAAGGGCAAACAAGACTAAGGCACGACAACACAGTGCTAGGCAATGCAGGGCAAGGCAAGGAAATGGTAACGCAAGGCAAGGCACGGTTTGGGGAGGCAAAGCTAATGCACGACAACGCAAGGCTAGGCAGTGCACGGCTAGGCAAGGAAAGAGTAACGGAAGGAAAGGAAGGCAAGGCAAAGCAAGGCAAGGCAAGTGTAACAAAAGGCAAGGCACGGCAAGGGGAAACAAGGCTAAGGAACGGCAACGCACGGCTACGCAATGCACGGCCAGGCAAGGAAAGGGTAACGCAAGGCAAGGCACGGTAAGGCAAGACAAGGCTAATGCACGACAACGCACGGCTAGGCAATGCACGGCCAGGCAAGGAAAGGGTAACGCAAGGCAAGGCACGGTGAGGCAAGGCAAGGCAAATGCACGACAACGCACGGCTAGGCAATGCACGGCAAGGCAAGGAAAGAGTAACGCAAGGCAAGGCACGGTCAGGCGAGGCAAGGCTAAGGCACGACAACGCAAGGCTAGGCAATGCACGGCAAGGCAAGGAAAGGGTAACGCAAGGCAAGGCACGGTGAGGCAAGGCAAGGCTGATGCACGACAACGCACGGCTAGGCAATGCACGGCAAGGCAAGGAAAGGGTAACGCAAGGCAAGGCACGGTCAGGCGACGCAAGGCTAAGGCACGACAACGCAAGGCTAGGCAATGCACGGCAAGGCAAGGAAAGGGTAACGCAAGGCAAGGCACGGTAATGCGAGGCAAGGCTAAGGCACGACAACGCAAGGCTAGGCAATGAACGGAAGGCAAGTAAAGAGTAACGGAAGGCAAGGAAGGCAAGGGAAAGCAAGGGAAGGCAAGGGCAACGAAAGGAACGGCACGGTAAGGGGAAACAAAGCTAAGGCACGACAATGCAGGGCTAGGCAATGCACGGCAAGGCAAGGAAAGGGTAACGCAAGGCAAAGCACGGTGAGGCAAGACAAGGCTAATGCACGACAACGCAAGGCTAGGCAGTGCACGGCTAGACAAGGAAAGGGTAACGCAAGGCAAGGCACGGTCAGGCGAGGCAAGGCTAAGGCACGACAACGCAAGGCTAGGCAATGAACGGAAGGCAAGCAAAGAATAACGGAAGGCAAGGAAGGCTAGGGAAAGCAGGGAAAGGCAAGGGTAACGGAAGGAACGGCACGGTAAGGGCAAACAAGAATAAGGCACGACAACACAGGACTAGGCAATGCAGGGCAAGGCAAGGAAATGGTAACGCAAGGCAAGGCACGGTTTGGGGAGGCAAAGCTAATGCACGACAACGCAAGGCTAGGCAGTGCACGGCTAGACAAGGAAAGAGTAACGGAAGGAAAGGAAGGCAAGGCAAAGCAAGGCAAGGTAACTGTAACAAAAGGCAAGGCACGGCAAGGGAAACAAGGCTAAGGAACGGCAACGCACGGCTATGCAATGCACGGCCAGGCAAGGAAAGGGTAACGCAAGGCAAGGCACGGTAAGGAAAGACAAGGCTAATGCACGACAACGCACGGCTAGGCAATGCACGGCCAGGCAAGGAAAGGGTAACGCAAGGCAAGGCACGGTGAGGGAAGGCAAGGCAAATGCACGACAACGCACGGCTAGGCAATGCACTGCAAGGCAAGGAAAGGGTAACGCAAGGCAAGGCACGGTGAGGCAAGGCAAGACTGATGCACGACAACGCACGGCTAGGCAATGCACGGCAAGGCAAGGAAAGGGTAACGCAAGTCAAGGCACGGTCAGGCGAGGCAAGGCTAAGGCACGACAACGCAAGGCTAGGCAATGCACGGCAAGGCAAGGAAAGGGTAACGCAAGGCAAGGCACGGTAAGGCGCGGCAAGGCTAAGGCACGACAACGCAAGGCTAGGCAATAAACGGAAGGCAAGCAAAGAGTAACGGAAGGCAAGGAAGGCAAGGGAAAGCAGGGGAAGGCAAGGGTAACGGAAGGAACGGCACGGTAAGGGGAAACAAAGCTAAGGCACGACAATGCAGGGCTAGGCAATGCACGGCAAGGCAAGGAAAGGGTAACGCAAGGCAAATCACGGTGTGGCAAGACAAGGCAAATGCACGACAACGCACGGCTAGGCAATGCACGGCAAGGCAAGGAAAGGGTAACTCAAGGCAAGGCACGGTCAGGCGAGGCAAGGCTAAGGCACGACAACGCAAGGCTAGGCAATGCACGGACGGCAAGCAAAGAGTAACGGAAGGCTAGGAAGGCAAGGGAAAGCAGGGGAAGGCAAGGGTAACGAAAGGAACGGCACGGTAAGGGGAAACAAGGCTAAGGCACGACAACACAGGGCTAGGCAATGCAGGGCAAGGCAAGGAAAGGGTAACGCAAGGCAAGGCACGGTTTGGGGAGGCAAAGCTAATGCACGACAACGCAAGGCTAGGCAGTGCACGGCTAGGCAAGGAAAGAGTAACGGAAGGCAAGGAAGGCAAGGCAAAGCAAGGCAAGGCAAGGGTAACAGAATGAACGGCACGGCAAGGGGAAACAAGGCTAAGGAACGGCAACGCACGGCTACGAAATGCACGGCAAGGCAAGGAAAGGGTAACGCAAGGCAAGGCACGGTGAGGCAAGGCAAGGCTGATGCACGACAACGCACGGCTAGGCAATTAACGGCAAGGCAAGGAAAGGGTAACGCAAGGCAAGTCACGGTAAGGCGCGGCAAGGCTAAGGCACGACAACGCAAGGCTAGGCAATAAACGGAAGGCAAGCAAAGAGTAACGGAAGGCAAGGAAGGCAAGGGAAAGCAGGGGAAGGCAAGGGTAACGGAAGGAACGGCACGGTAAGGGGAAACAAGGCTAAGGCACGACAACGCAGGGCTAGCCAATGCACGGCAAGGAAAGGAAAGGGTAACGCAAGGCAAGGCACCGTTACGCGAGGCAAGGCTAGGGCATGACAACGCAAGGCTAGGCAATGCACGGAAGGCAAGCAAAGAGTAACGGAAGGCCAGGAAGGCAAGGGAAAGCAAGGCAAGGCAAGGGTAACGGAAGGAACGGCACGGCAAGGGGAAACAAGGCTAAGGCACGGCAACGCACGGCTAGGCAATGCACGGCAAGGCAAGGAAAGGGTAACGCAAGGCAAGGCACGGTCAGGCGAGGCAAGGCTAAGGCACGACAACGCAAGGCTAGGCAATGCACGGAAGGCAAGCAAAGAGGAACGGAAGGCAAGGAAGGCTAGGGAAAGCAGGGAAAGGCAAGGGTAACGGAAGGAACGGCACGGTAAGGGCAAACAAGACTAAGGCACGACAACACAGTGCTAGGCAATGCAGGGCAAGGCAAGGAAATGGTAACGCAAGGCAAGGCACGGTTTGGGGAGGCAAAGCTAATGCACGACAACGCAAGGCTAGGCAGTGCACGGCTAGGCAAGGAAAGAGTAACGGAAGGAAAGGAAGGCAAGGCAAAGCAAGGCAAGGCAAGTGTAACAAAAGGCAAGGCACGGCAAGGGGAAACAAGGCTAAGGAACGGCAACGCACGGCTACGCAATGCACGGCCAGGCAAGGAAAGGGTAACGCAAGGCAAGGCACGGTAAGGCAAGACAAGGCTAATGCACGACAACGCACGGCTAGGCAATGCACGGCCAGGCAAGGAAAGGGTAACGCAAGGCAAGGCACGGTGAGGCAAGGCAAGGCAAATGCACGACAACGCACGGCTAGGCAATGCACGGCAAGGCAAGGAAAGAGTAACGCAAGGCAAGGCACGGTCAGGCGAGGCAAGGCTAAGGCACGACAACGCAAGGCTAGGCAATGCACGGCAAGGCAAGGAAAGGGTAACGCAAGGCAAGGCACGGTGAGGCAAGGCAAGGCTGATGCACGACAACGCACGGCTAGGCAATGCACGGCAAGGCAAGGAAAGGGTAACGCAAGGCAAGGCACGGTCAGGCGACGCAAGGCTAAGGCACGACAACGCAAGGCTAGGCAATGCACGGCAAGGCAAGGAAAGGGTAACGCAAGGCAAGGCACGGTAATGCGAGGCAAGGCTAAGGCACGACAACGCAAGGCTAGGCAATGAACGGAAGGCAAGTAAAGAGTAACGGAAGGCAAGGAAGGCAAGGGAAAGCAAGGGAAGGCAAGGGCAACGAAAGGAACGGCACGGTAAGGGGAAACAAAGCTAAGGCACGACAATGCAGGGCTAGGCAATGCACGGCAAGGCAAGGAAAGGGTAACGCAAGGCAAAGCACGGTGAGGCAAGACAAGGCTAATGCACGACAACGCAAGGCTAGGCATTGCACGGCTAGACAAGGAAAGGGTAACGCAAGGCAAGGCACGGTCAGGCGAGGCAAGGCTAAGGCACGACAACGCAAGGCTAGGCAATGAACGGAAGGCAAGCAAAGAATAACGGAAGGCAAGGAAGGCTAGGGAAAGCAGGGAAAGGCAAGGGTAACGGAAGGAACGGCACGGTAAGGGCAAACAAGAATAAGGCACGACAACACAGGACTAGGCAATGCAGGGCAAGGCAAGGAAATGGGAACGCAAGGCAAGGCACGGTTTGGGGAGGCAAAGCTAATGCACGACAACGCAAGGCTAGGCAGTGCACGGCTAGACAAGGAAAGAGTAACGGAAGGAAAGGAAGGCAAGGCAAAGCAAGGCAAGGCAACTGTAACAAAAGGCAAGGCACGGCAAGGGAAACAAGGCTAAGGAACGGCAACGCACGGCTATGCAATGCACGGCCAGGCAAGGAAAGGGTAACGCAAGGCAAGGCACGGTAAGGAAAGACAAGGCTAATGCACGACAACGCACGGCTAGGCAATGCACGGCCAGGCAAGGAAATGGTAACGCAAGGCAAGGCACGGTGAGGGAAGGCAAGGCAAATGCACGACAACGCACGGCTAGGCAATGCACGGCAAGGCAAGGAAAGGGTAACGCAAGGCAAGGCACGGTGAGGCAAGGCAAGACTGATGCACGACAACGCACGGCTAGGCAATGCACGGCAAGGCAAGGAAAGGGTAACGCAAGTCAAGGCACGGTCAGGCGAGGCAAGGCTAAGGCACGACAACGCAAGGCTAGGCAATGCACGGCAAGGCAATGAAAGGGTAACGCAAGGCAAGGCACGGTAAGGCGCGGCAAGGCTAAGGCACGACAACGCAAGGCTAGGCAATAAACGGAAGGCAAGCAAAGAGTAACGGAAGGCAAGGAAGGCAAGGGAAAGCAGGGGAAGGCAAGGGTAACGGAAGGAACGGCACGGTAAGGGGAAACAAGGCTAAGGCAGGACAACGCAGGGCTAGCCAATGCACGGCAAGGAAAGGAAAGGGTAACGCAAAGCAAGGCACCGTTACGCGAGGCAAGGCTAGGGCACGACAACGCAAGGCTAGGCAATGCACGGAAGGCAAGCAAAGAGTAACGGAAGGCCAGGAAGGCAAGGGAAAGCAAGGTAAGGCAAGGGTAACGGAAGGAACGGCACGGCAAGGGGAAACAAGGCTAAGGCACGGCAACGCACGGCTAGGCAATGCACGGCAAGGCAAGGAAAGGGTAACGCAAGGCAAGGCACTGTCAGGCGAGGCAAGGCTAAGGCACGACAACGCAAGGCTAGGCAATGCACGGAAGGAAAGCAAAGAGTAACGGAAGGCAATGAAAGGAAGGGAAAGCAAGGCAAGGTAAGTGTAACGCAAGGCAAGGCACGGTGAGGCAAGGCAAGGCTGATGCACGACAACGCACGGCTAGGCAATTCACGGCAAGGCAAGGACAGGGTAACGCAAGGCAAGGCACGGTCAGGCGAGGCAAGGCTAAGGCACGACAACGCAAGGCTAGGCAATGCACGGAAGGCAAGCAAAGAGGAACGGAAGGCAAGGAAGGCTAGGGAAAGCAGGGAAAGGCAAGGGTAACGGAAGGAACGGCACGGTAAGGGCAAACAAGACTAAGGCACGACAACACAGGGCTAGGCAATGCAGGGCAAGGCAAGGAAATGGTAACGCAAGGCAAGGCACGGTTTGGGGAGGCAAAGCTAATGCACGACAACGCAAGGCTAGGCAGTGCACGGCTAGGCAAGGAAAGAGTAACGGAAGGCAAGGAATGCAAAGGAAAGCAAGGCAAGGCAAGCGTAACAAAAGGCAAGGAACGGCAAGGGGAAACAAGGCTAAGGAACGGCAACGCACGGCTAGGCAATGCACGGCCAGGCAAGGAAAGGGTAACGCAAGGCAAGGAACGGTGAGGCAAGGCAAGGCAAATGCAAGACAACGCACGGCTAGGCAATGCACGGCCAGGCAAGGAAAGGGTAACGCAAGGGAAGGAACGGTGAGGCAAGGCAAGGCAAATGCACGACAACGCACGGCTAGGCAATGCACGGCAAGGCAAGGAAAGGGTAACGCAAGGCAAGGCACGGTCAGGCGAGGCAAGGCTAAGGCACGACAACGCAAGGCTAGGCAATGCACGGAAGGCAAGCAAAGAGTAACGGAAGGCAAGGAAGGCAAGGGAAAGCAGGGGAAGGCAAGGGTAACGAAAGGAACCGCACGGTAAGGGGAAACAAGGCTAAGGCACGACAACGCAGGGCTAGCCAATGCACGGCAAGGAAATGAAAGGGTAACGCAAGGCAAGGCACCGTTACGCGAGGCAAGGCTAGGGCATGACAACGCAAGGCTAGGCAATGCACGGAAGGCAAGCAAAGAGTAACGGAAGGCCAGGAAGGCAAGGGAAAGCAAGGCAAGGCAAGGGTAACGGAAGGAACGGCACGGCAAGGGGAAACAAGGCTAAGGCACGGCAACGCACGGCTAGGCAATGCACGGGAAGGCAAGGAAAGGGTAACGCAAGGCAAGGCACGGTCAGGCGAGGCAAGGCTAAGGCACGACAACGCAAGGCTAGGCAATGCACGGAAGGCAAGCAAAGAGGAAAGGAAGGCAAGGAAGGCTAGGGAAAGCAGGGAAAGGCAAGGGTAACGGAAGGAACGGCACGGTAAGGGCAAACAAGACTAAGGCACGACAACACAGTGCTAGGCAATGCAGGGCAAGGCAAGGAAATGGTAACGCAAGGCAAGGCACGGTTTGGGGAGGCAAAGCTAATGCACGACAACGCAAGGCTAGGCAGTGCACGGCTAGGCAAGGAAAGAGTAACGGAAGGAAAGGAAGGCAAGGCAAAGCAAGGCAAGGCAAGTGTAACAAAAGGCAAGGCACGGCTAGGGGAAACAAGGCTAAGGAACGGCAACGCACGGCTACGCAATGCACGGCCAGGCAAGGAAAGGGTAACGCAAGGCAAGGCACGGTAAGGCAAGACAAGGCTAATGCACGACAACGCACGGCTAGGCAATGCACGGCCAGGCAAGGAAAGGGTAACGCAAGGCAAGGCACGGTGAGGCAAGGCAAGGCAAATGCACGACAACGCACGGCTAGGCAATGCACGGCAAGGCAAGGAAAGAGTAACGCAAGGCAAGGCACGGTCAGGCGAGGCAAGGCTAAGGCACGACAACGCAAGGCTAGGCAATGCACGGCAAGGCAAGGAAAGGGTAACGCAAGGCAAGGCACGGTGAGGCAAGGCAAGGCTGATGCACGACAACGCACGGCTAGGCAATGCACGGCAAGGCAAGGAAAGGGTAACGCAAGGCAAGGCACGGTCAGGCGACGCAAGGCTAAGGCACGACAACGCAAGGCTAGGCAATGCACGGCTAGGCAAGGAAAGGGTAACGCAAGGCAAGGCACGGTAATGCGAGGCAAGGCTAAGGCACGACAACGCAAGGCTAGGCAATGAACGGAAGGCAAGTAAAGAGTAACGGAAGGCAAGGAAGGCAAGGGAAAGCAAGGGAAGGCAAGGGCAACGAAAGGAACGGCACGGTAAGGGGAAACAAAGCTAAGGCACGACAATGCAGGGCTAGGCAATGCACGGCAAGGCAAGGAAAGGGTAACGCAAGGCAAAGCACGGTGAGGCAAGACAAGGCTAATGCACGACAACGCAAGGCTAGGCATTGCACGGCTAGACAAGGAAAGGGTAACGCAAGGCAAGGCACGGTCAGGCGAGGCAAGGCTAATGCACGACAACGCAAGGCTAGGCAATGAACGGAAGGCAAGCAAAGAATAACGGAAGGCAAGGAAGGCTAGGGAAAGCAGGGAAAGGCAAGGGTAACGGAAGGAACGGCACGGTAAGGGCAAACAAGAATAAGGCACGACAACACAGGACTAGGCAATGCAGGGCAAGGCAAGGAAATGGTAACGCAAGGCAAGGCACGGTTTGGGGAGGCAAAGCTAATGCTCGACAACGCAAGGCTAGGCAGTGCACGGCTAGACAAGGAAAGAGTAACGGAAGGAAAGGAAGGCAAGGCAAAGCAAGGCAAGGCAACTGTAACAAAAGGCAAGGCACGGCAAGGGAAACAAGGCTAAGGAACGGCAACGCACGGCTATGCAATGCACGGCCAGGCAAGGAAAGGGTAACGCAAGGCAAGGCACGGTAAGGAAAGACAAGGCTAATGCACGACAACGCACGGCTAGGCAATGCACGGCCAGGCAAGGAAATGGTAACGCAAGGCAAGGCACGGTGAGGGAAGGCAAGGCAAATGCACGACAACGCACGGCTAGGCAATGCACGGCAAGGCAAGGAAAGAGTAACGCAAGGCAAGGCACGGTGAGGCAAGGCAAGACTGATGCACGACAACGCACGGCTAGGCAATGCACGGCAAGGCAAGGAAAGGGTAACGCAAGTCAAGGCACGGTCAGGCGAGGCAAGGCTAAGGCACGACAACGCAAGGCTAGGCAATGCACGGCAAGGCAAGGAAAGGGTAACGCAAGGCAAGGCACGGTAAGGCGCGGCAAGGCTAAGGCACGACAACGCAAGGCTAGGCAATAAACGGAAGGCAAGCAAAGAGTAACGGAAGGCAAGGAAGGCAAGGGAAAGCAGGGGAAGGCAAGGGTAACGGAAGGAACGGCACGGTAAGGGGAAACAAGGCTAAGGCACGACAACGCAGGGCTAGCCAATGCACGGCAAGGAAAGGAAAGGGTAACGCAAAGCAAGGCACCGTTACGCGAGGCAAGGCTAGGGCACGACAACGCAAGGCTAGGCAATGCACGGAAGGCAAGCAAAGAGTAACGGAAGGCCAGGAAGGCAAGGGAAAGCAAGGTAAGGCAAGGGTAACGGAAGGAACGGCACGGCAAGGGGAAACAAGGCTAAGGCACGGCAACGCACGGCTAGGCAATGCACGGCAAGGCAAGGAAAGGGTAACGCAAGGCAAGGCACGGTCAGGCGAGGCAAGGCTAAGGCACGACAACGCAAGGCTAGGCAATGCACGGAAGGCAAGCAAAGAGGAACGGAAGGCAAGGAAGGCTAGGGAAAGCAGGGAAAGGCAAGGGTAACGGAAGGAACGGCACGGTAAGGGCAAACAAGACTAAGGCACGACAACACAGGGCTAGGCAATGCAGGGCAAGGCAAGGAAATGGTAACGCAAGGCAAGGCACGGTTTGGGGAGGCAAAGCTAATGCACGACAACGCAAGGCTAGGCAGTGCACGGCTAGGCAAGGAAAGAGTAACGGAAGGCAAGGAAGGCAAGGGAAAGCAAGGCAAGGCAAGCGTAACAAAAGGCAAGGCACGGCAAGGGGAAACAAGGCTAAGGAACGGCAACGCACGGCTAGGCAATGCACGGCCAGGCAAGGAAAGGGTAACGCAAGGCAAGGAACGGTGAGGCAAGGCAAGGCAAATGCACGACAACGCACGGCTAGGCAATGCACGGCAAGGCAAGGAAAGGGTAACGCAAGGCAAGGCACGGTCAGGCGAGGCAAGGCTAAGGCACGACAACGCAAGGCTAGGCAATGCACGGAAGGCAAGCAAAGAGTAACGGAAGGCAAGGAAGGCAAGGGAAAGCAGGGGAAGGCAAGGGTAACGAAAGGAACCGCACGGTAAGGGGAAACAAGGCTAAGGCACGGCAACACAGGGCTAGGCAATGCACGGCAAGGTAAGGAAAGGGTAACGCAAGGCAAGGCACGGTGACGCAAGGCAAGGCTGATGCACGACAACGCACGGCTAGGCAATGCACGGCAAGGCAAGGAAAGGGTAACGCAAGGCAAGGCACGGTCAGGCGAGGCAAGGCTAAGGCACGACAACGCAAGGCTAGGCAATGCACGGCAAGGCAAGGAAAGGGTAACGCAAGGCAAGGCACGGTAAGGCGCGGCAAGGCTAAGGCACGACAACGCAAGGCTAGGCAATAAACGGAAGGCAAGCAAAGAGTAACGGAAGGCAAGGAAGGCAAGGGAAAGCAGGGGAAGGCAAGGGTAACGGAAGGAACGGCACGGTAAGGGGAAACAAGGCTAAGGCACGACAACGCAGGGCTAGCCAATGCACGGCAAGGAAAGGAAAGGGTAACGCAAGGCAAGGCACCGTTACGCGAGGCAAGGCTAAGGCACGACAATGCAAGGCTAGGCAATGCACGGAAGGCAAGCAAAGAGTAACGGAAGGCAAGGAAGGCAAGGGAAAGCAAGGCAAGGCAAGGGTAACAGAAGGAACGGCACGGCAAGGGGAAACAAGGCTAAGGCACGGCAACGCACGGCTAGGCAATGCACGGCAAGGCAAGGAAAGGGTAACGCAAGGCAAGGCACGGTGAGGCAAGGCAAGGCTGATGCACGACAACGCACGGCTAGGCAATGCACGGCAAGGCAAGGAAAGGGTAACGCAAGGCAAGGCACGGTCAGGCGAGGCAAGGCTAAGGCACGACAACGCAAGGCTAGGCAATGCACGGCAAGGCAAGGAAAGGGTAACGCAAGGCAAGGCACGGTAAGGCGCGGCAAGGCTAAGGCACGACAACGCAAGGCTAGGCAATAAACGGAAGGCAAGCAAAGAGTAACGGAAGGCAAGGAAGGCAAGGGAAAGCAGGGGAAGCCAAGGGTAACGGAAGGAACGGCACGGTAAGGGGAAACAAGGCTAAGGCACGACAACGCAGGGCTAGCCAATGCACGGCAAGGAAAGGAAAGGGTAACGCAAGGCAAGGCACCGTTACGCGAGGCAAGGCTAGGGCATGACAACGCAAGGCTAGGCAATGCACGGAAGGCAAGCAAAGAGTAACGGAAGGCCAGGAAGGCAAGGGAAAGCAAGGCAAGGCAAGGGTAACGGAAGGAACGGCACGGCAAGGGGAAACAAGGCTAAGGCACGGCAACGCACGGCTACGCAATGCACGGCCAGGCAAGGAAAGGGTAAGGCAAGGCAAGGCACGGTAAGGCAAGACAAGGCTAATGCACGACAACGCACGGCTAGGCAATGCACGGCCAGGCAAGGAAAGGGTAACGCAAGGCAAGGCACGGTGAGGCAAGGCAAGGCAAATGCACGACAACGCACGGCTAGGCAATGCACGGCAAGGCAAGGAAAGGGTAACGCAAGGCAAGGCACGGTCAGGCGAGGCAAGGCTAAGGCACGACAACGCAAGGCTAGGCAATGAACCGAAGGCAAGCAAAGAGTAACGGAAGGCAAGGAAGGCAAGGGAAAGCAAGGGAAGGCAAGGGCAACGAAAGGAACGGCACGGTAAGGGGAAACAAAGCTAAGGCACGACAATGCAGGGCTAGGCAATGCACGGCAAGGCAAGGAAAGGGTAACGCAAGGCAAATCACGGTGAGGCAAGACAAGGCAAATGCACGACAACGCACGGCTAGGCAATGCACGGCAAGGCAAGGAAAGGGTAACTCAAGGCAAGGCACGGTCAGGCGAGGCAAGGCTAAGGCACGACAACGCAAGGCTAGGCAAGGCACGGAAGGCAAGCAAAGAGGAACGGAAGGCAAGGAAGGCAAGGGAAAGCAGGGGAAGGCAAGGGTAACGAAAGGAACGGCACGGTAAGGGCAAACAAGGCTAAGGCACGACAACACAGGGCTAGGCAATGCAGGGCAAGGCAAGGAAAGGGTAACGCAAGGCAAGGCACGGTTTGGGGAGGCAAAGCTAATGCACGACAACGCAAGGCTAGGCAGTGCACGGCTAGGCAAGGAAAGAGTAACGGAAGGCAAGGAAGGCAAGGCAAAGCAAGGCAAGGCAAGGGTAACAGAATGAACGGCACGGCAAGGGGAAACAAGGCTAAGGAACGGCAACGCACGGCTACGAAATGCACGGCAAGGCAAGGAAAGGGTAACGCAAGGCAAGGCACGGTGAGGCAAGGCAAGGCTGATGCACGACAACGCACGGCTAGGCAATGCACGGCAAGGCAAGGAAAGGGTAACGCAAGGCAAGGCACGGTCAGGCGAGGCAAGGCTAAGGCAAGACAACGCAAGGCTAGGCAATGCACGGCAAGGCAAGGAAAGGGTAACACAAGGCAAGGCACGGTGAGGCAAGTCAAGGCTGATGCACGACAACGCACGGCTAGGCAATGCACGGCAAGGCAAGGAAAGGGTAACGCAAGGCAAGGCACGGTCAGGCGAGGCAAGGGTAAGGCACGACAACACAAGGCTAGGCAATGCACGGCAAGGCAAGGAAAGGGTAACGCAAGGCAAGGCACGGTAAGGCGCGGCAAGGCTAAGGCACGACAACGCAAGGCTTGGCAATAAACGGAAGGCAAGCAAAGAGTAACGGAAGGCAAGGAAGGCAAGGGAAAGCAGGGGAAGGCAAGGGTAACGGAAGGAACGGCACGGTAAGGGGAAACAAGGCTAAGGCATGACAACGCAGGGCTAGCCAATGCACGGCAAGGAAAGGAAAGGGTAACGCAAAGCAAGGCACCGTTACGCGAGGCAAGGCTAGGGCACGACAACGCAAGACTAGGCAATGCACGGAAGGCAAGCATAGAGTAACGGAAGGCCAGGAAGGCAAGGGAAAGCAAGGCAAGGCAAGGGTAACGGAAGGAACGGCACGGCAAGGGGAAACAAGGCTAAGGCACGGCAACGCACGGCTAGGCAATGCACGGCAAGGCAAGGAAAGGGTAACGGAAGGCAAGGCACTGTCAGGCGAGGCAAGTCTAAGGCACGACAACGCAAGGCTAGGCAATGCACGGAAGGAAAGCAAAGAGGAACGGAAGGCAAGGAAGGCTAGGGAAAGCAGGGAAAGGCAAGGGTAACGGAAGGAACGGCACGGTAAGGGCAAACAAGACTAAGGCACGACAACACAGGGCTAGGCAATGCAGGGCAAGGCAAGGAAATGGTAACGCAAGGCAAGGCACGGTTTGGGGAGGCAAAGCTAATGCACGACAACGCAAGGCTAGGCAGTGCACGGCTAGGCAAGGAAAGAGTAACGGAAGGCAAGGAAGGCAAGGGAAAGCAAGGCAAGGCAAGCGTAACAAAAGGCAAGGCACGACAAGGGGAAACAAGGCTAAGGAACGGCAACGCACGGCTACGCAATGCACGGCCAGGCAAGGAAATGGTAAAGCATGGCAAGGCACGGTAAGGCAAGAAAAGGCTAATGCACGACAACGCACGGCTAGGCAATGCACGGCCAGGCAAGGAAAGGGTAACGCAAGGCAAGGAACGGTGAGGCAAGGCAAGGCAAATGCACGACAACGCACGGCTAGGCAATGCACGGCAAGGCAAGGAAAGGGTAACGCAAGGCAAGGCACGGTCAGGCGAGGCAAGGCTAAGGCACGACAACGCAAGGCTAGGCAATGAACGGAAGGCAAGCAAAGAGTAACGGAAGGCAAGGAAGGCAAGGGAAAGCAAGGGAAGGCAAGGGCAACGAAAGGAACGGCACGGTAAGGGGAAACAAAGCTAAGGCACGACAATGCAGGGCTAGGCAATGCACGGCAAGGCAAGGAAAGGGTAACGCAAGGCAAAGCACGGTGAGGCAAGACAAGGCAAATGCACGACAACGGACGGCTAGGCACTGCACGGCAAGGCAAAGAAAGGGTAACTCAAGGCAAGGCACGGTCAGGCGAGGCAAGGCTAAGGCACGACAACGCAAGGCTAGGCAATGCACGGAAGGCAAGCAAAGAGTAACGGAAGGCAAGGAAGGCAAGGGAAAGCAGGGGAAGGCAAGGGTAACGAAAGGAACGGCACGGTAAGGGGAAACAAGGCTAAGGTACGACAACACAGGGCTAGGCAATGCACGGCAAGGTAAGGAAAGGGTAACGCAAGGCAAGGCACGGTGAGGCAAGGCAAGGCTGATGCACGACAACGCACGGCTAGGCAATGCACGGCAAGGCAAGGAAAGGGTAACGCAAGGCAAGGCACGGTCAGGCGAGGCAAGGCTAAGGCACGACAACGCAAGGCTAGGCAATGCACGGCAAGGCAAGGAAAGGGTAACGCAAGGCAAGGCACGGTAAGGCGCGGCAAGGCTAAGGCACGACAACGCAAGGCTAGGCAATAAACGGAAGGCAAGCAAAGAGTAACGGAAGGCAAGGAAGGCAAGGGAAAGCAAGGCAAGGCAAGGGTAACAGAAGGAACGGCACGGCAAGGGGAAACAAGGCTAAGGCACGGCAACGCACGGCTAGGCAATGCACGGCAAGGCAAGGAAAGGGTAACGCAAGGCAAGGCACGGTGAGGCAAGGCAAGGCTGATGCACGACAACGCACGGCTAGGCAATGCACGGCAAGGCAAGGAAAGGGTAACGCAAGGCAAGGCACGGTCAGGCGAGGCAAGGCTAAGGCACGACAACGCAAGGCTAGGCAATGCACGGCAAGGCAAGGAAAGGGTAACGCAAGGCAAGGCACGGTAAGGCGCGGCAAGGCTAAGGCACGACAACGCAAGGCTAGGCAATAAACGGAAGGCAAGCAAAGAGTAACGGAAGGCAAGGAAGGCAAGGGAAAGCAGGGGAAGCCAAGGGTAACGGAAGGAACGGCACGGTAAGGGGAAACAAGGCTAAGGCACGACAACGCAGGGCTAGCCAATGCACGGCAAGGAAAGGAAAGGGTAACGCAAGGCAAGGCACCGTTACGCGAGGCAAGGCTAGGGCATGACAACGCAAGGCTAGGCAATGCACGGAAGGCAAGCAAAGAGTAACGGAAGGCCAGGAAGGCAAGGGAAAGCAAGGCAAGGCAAGGGTAACGGAAGGAACGGCACGGCAAGGGGAAACAAGGCTAAGGCACGGCAACGCGCGGCTAGGCAATGCACGGCAAGGCAAGGAAAGGGTAACGCAAGGCAAGGCACGGTCAGGCGAGGCAAGGCTAAGGCACGACAACGCAAGGCTAGGCAATGCACGGAAGGCAAGCAAAGAGGAACGGAAGGCAAGGAAGGCTAGGGAAAGCAGGGAAAGGCAAGGGTAACGGAAGGAACGGCACGGTAAGGGCAAACAAGACTAAGGCACGACAACAGAGGTCTAGGCAATGCAGGGCAAGGCAAGGAAATGGTAACGCAAGGCAAGGCACGGTTTGGGGAGGCAAAGCTAATGCACGAAACGCAAGGCTAGGCAGTGCACGGCTAGGCAAGGAAAGAGTAACGGAAGGAAAGGAAGGCAAGGCAAAGCAAGGCAAGGCAAGTGTAACAAAAGGCAAGGCACGGCAAGGGGAAATAAGGCTAAGGAACGGCAACGCACGGCTACGCAATGCACGGCCCGGCAAGGAAAGGGTAACGCAAGGCAAGGCACGGTAAGGCAAGACAAGGCTAATGCACGACAACGCACGGCTAGGCAATGCACGGCCAGGAAAGGAAAGGGTAACGCAAGGCAAGGCACGGTGAGGCAAGGCAAGGCAAATGCACGACAACGCACGGCTAGGCAATTCACGGCAAGGCAAGGAAAGGGTAACGCAAGGCAAGGCACGGTCAGGCGAGGCAAGGCTAAGGCACGACAACGCAAGGCTAGGCAATGAACGGAAGGCAAGCAAAGAGTAACGGAAGGCAAGGAAGGCAAGGGAAAGCAAGGGAAGGCAAGGGCAACGAAAGGAACGGCACGGTAAGGGGAAACAAAGCTAAGGCACGACAATGCAGGGCTAGGCAATGCACGGCAAGGCAAGGAAAGGGTAACGCAAGGCAAAGCACGGTGAGGCAAGACAAGGCAAATGCACGACAACGCACGGCTAGGCAATGCACGGCAAGGCAAGGAAAGCGTAACTCAAGGCAAGGCACGGTCAGGCGAGGCAAGGCTAAGGCACGACAACGCAAGGCTAGGCAATGCACGGAAGGCAAGCAAAGAGTAACGGAAGGCAAGGAAGGCAAGGGAAAGAAGGGGAAGGCAAGGGTAACGAAAGGAACGGCACGGTAAGGGGAAACAAGGCTAAGGCACGACAACACAGGGCTAGGCAATGCAGGGCAAGGCAAGGAAAGGGTAACGCAAGGCAAGGCACGGTGAGGCAAGGCAAGGCTGATGCACGACAACGCACGGCTAGGCAATGCACGGCAAGGCAAGGAAAGGGTAACGCAAGGCAAGGCACGGTCAGGCGAGGCAAGGCTAAGGCAAGACAACGCAAGGCTAGGCAATGCACGGCAAGGCAAGGAAAGGGTAACGCAAGGCAAGGCACGGTGAGGCAAGTCAAGGCTGATGCACGACAACGCACGGCTAGGCAATGCACGGCAAGGCAAGGAAAGGGTAACGCAAGGCAAGGCACGGTCAGGCGAGTCAAGGGTAAGGCACGACAACACAAGGCTAGGCAATACACGGCAAGGCAAGGAAAGGGTAACGCAAGGCAAGGCACGGTAAGGCGCGGCAAGGCTAAGGCACGACAACGCAAGGCTAGGCAATAAACGGAAGGCAAGCAAAGAGTAACGGAAGGCAAGGAAGGCAAGGGAAAGCAGGGGAAGGCAAGGGTAACGGAAGGAACGGCACGGTAAGGGGAAACAAGGCTAAGGCACGACAACGCAGGGCTAGCCAATGCACGGCAAGGAAAGGAAAGGGTAACGCAAGGCAAGGCACCGTTACGGGAGGCAAGGCTAAGGCACGACAACGCAAGGCTAGGCAATGCACGGAAGGCAAGCAAAGAGTAACGGAAGGCAAGGAAGGCAAGGGAAAGCAAGGCAAGGCAAGGGTAACGGAAGGAACGGCACGGCAAGGGGAAACAAGGCTAAGGCACGGCAACGCACGGCTAGGCAATGCACGGCAAGGCAAGGAAAGGGTAACGCAAGGCAAGGCACTGTCAGGCGAGGCAAGGCTAAGGCACGACAACGCAAGGCTAGGCAATGCACAGGAAGGAAAGCAAAGAGTAACGGAAGGCAATGAAAGGAAGGGAAAGGAAGGCAAGGTAAGGGTAACGCAAGGCAAGGCACGGTGAGGCAAGGCAAGGCTGATGCACGACAACGCACGGCTAGGCAATTCACGGCAAGGCAAGGAAAGGGTAACGCAAGGCAAGGCACGGTCAGGCGAGGCAAGGCTAAGGCACGACAACGCAAGGCTAGGCAATGCACGGAAGGCAAGCAAAGAGGAACGGACGGCAAGGAAGGCTAGGGAAAGCAGGGAAAGGCAAGGGTAACGGAAGGAACGGCACGGTAAGGGCAAACAAGACTAAGGCACGACAACACAGGGCTAGGAAATGCAGGGCAAGGCAAGGAAATGGTAACGCAAGGCAAGGCACGGTTTGGGGAGGCAAAGCTAATGCACGACAACGCAAGGCTAGGCAGTGCACGGCTAGGCAAGGAAAGAGTAACGGAAGGAAAGGAAGGCAAGGCAAAGCAAGGCAAGGCAAGTGTAACAAAAGGCAAGGCACGGCAAGGGGAAACAAGGCTAAGGAACGGCAACGCACGGCTACGCAATGCACGGCCAGGCAAGGAAAGGGTAACGCAAGGCAAGGCACGGTAAGGGAAGACAAGGCTAATGCACGACAACGCACGGCTAGGCAATGCACGGCCAGGCAAGGAAAGGGTAACGCAAGGCAAGGCACGGTGAGGCAAAGCAAGGCAAATGCACGACAACGCACGGCTAGGCAATGCACGGCAAGGCAAGGAAAGGGTAACGCAAGGCAAGGCACGGTCAGGCGAGGCAAGGCTAAGGCACGACAACGCAAGGCTAGGCAATGAACGGAAGGCAAGCAAAGAATAACGGAAGGCAAGGAAGGCTAGGGAAAGCAGGGAAAGGCAAGGGTAACGGAAGGAACGGCACGGAAAGGGCAAACAAGACTAAGGCACGACAACACAGGACTAGGCAATGCAGGGCAAGGCAAGGAAATGGTAACGCAAGGCAAGGCACGGTTTGGGGAGGCAAAGCTAATGCACGACAACGCAGGGCTAGGCAGTGCACGGCTAGACAAGGAAAGAGTAACGGAAGGAAAGGAAGGCAAGGCAAAGCAAGGCAAGGCAAGTATAACAAAAGGCAAGGCACGGCAAGGGAAACAAGGCTAAGGAACGGCGACGCACGGCTATGCAATGCACGGCCAGGCAAGGAAAGGGTAACGCAAGGCAAGGCACGGTCAGGCGAGGCAAGGCTAAGGCACGACAACGCAAGGCTAGGCAATGCACGGCAAGGCAAGGAAAGGGTAACGCAAGGCAAGGCACGGTAAGGCGCGGCAAGGCTAAGGCACGACAACGCAAGGCTAGGCAATGCACGGAAGGCAAGCAAAGAGTAACGGAAGGCAAGGAAGGCAAGGGAAAGCAGGGGAAGCCAAGGGTAACGGAAGGAACGGCACGGTAAGGGGAAACAATGCTAAGGCACGACAACGCAGGGCTAGCCAATGCACGGCAAGGAAAGGAAAGGGTAACGCAAGGCAAGGCACCGTTACGCGAGGCAAGGCTAGGGCATGACAACGCAAGGCTAGGCAATGCACGGAAGGCAAGCAAAGAGTAACGGAAGGCCAGGAAGGCAAGGCAAAGCAAGGCAAGGCAAGTGTAACAAAAGGCAAGGCACGGCAAGGGGAAACAAGGCTAAGGAACGGCAACGCACGGCTACGCAATGCACGGCCAGGCAAGGAAAGGGTAACGCAAGGCAAGGCACGGTAAGGCAAGACAAGGCTAATTCACGACAACGCACGGCTAGGCAATGCACGGCCAGGCAAGGAAAGGGTAACGCAAGGCAAGGCACGGTGAGGCAAGGCAAGGCAAATGCACGACAACGCACGGCTAGGCAATGCACGGCAAGGCAAGGAAAGGGTAACGCAAGGCAAGGCACGGTCAGGCGAGGCAAGGCTAAGGCACGACAACGCAAGGCTAGGCAATGAACGGAAGGCAAGCAAGAGTAACGGAAGGCAAGGAAGGCAAGGGAAAGCAAGGGAAGGCAAGGGCAACGAAAGGAACGGCACTGTAAGGGGAAACAAAGCTAAGGCACGACAATGCAGGGCTAGGCAATGCACGGCAAGGCAAGGAAAGGGTAACGCAAGGCAAAGCACGGTGAGGCAAGACAAGGCAAATGCACGACAACGCACGGCTAGGCAATGCACGGCAAGGCAAGGAAAGCGTAACTCAAGGCAAGGCACGGTCAGGCGAGGCAAGGCTAAGGCACGACAACGCAAGGCTAGGGAATGCACGGAAGGCAAGCAAAGAGTAACGGAAGGCAAGGAAGGCAAGGGAAAGAAGGGGAAGGCAAGGGTAACGAAAGGAACGGCACGGTAAGGGGAAACAAGGCTAAGGCACGACAACACAGGGCTAGGCAATGCAGGGCAAGGCAAGGAAAGGGTAACGCAAGGCAAGGCACGGTGAGGCAAGGCAAGGCTGATGCACGACAACGCACGGCTAGGCAATGCACGGCAAGGCAAGGAAAGGGTAACGCAAGGCAAGGCACGGTCAGGCGAGGCAAGGCTAAGGCAAGACAACGCAAGGCTAGGCAATGCACGGCAAGGCAAGGAAAGGGTAACGCAAGGCAAGGCACGGTGAGGCAAGTCAAGGCTGATGCACGACAACGCACGGCTAGGCAATGCACGGCAAGGCAAGGAAAGGGTAACGCAAGGCAAGGCACGGTCAGGCGAGTCAAGGGTAAGGCACGACAACACAAGGCTAGGCAATGCACGGCAAGGCAAGGAAAGGGTAACGCAAGGCAAGGCACGGTAAGGCGCGGCAAGGCTAAGGCACGACAACGCAAGGCTAGGCAATAAACGGAAGGCAAGCAAAGAGTAACGGAAGGCAAGGAAGGCAAGGGAAAGCAGGGGAAGGCAAGGGTAACGGAAGGAACGGCACGGTAAGGGGAAACAAGGCTAAGGCACGACAACGCAGGGCTAGCCAATGCACGGCAAGGAAAGGAAAGGGTAACGCAAGGCAAGGCACCGTTACGGGAGGAAAGGCTAAGGCACGACAACGCAAGGCTAGGCAATGCACGGAAGGCAAGCAAAGAGTAACGGAAGGCAAGGAAGGCAAGGGTTAGCAAGGCAAGGCAAGGGTAACGGAAGGAACGGCACGGCAAGGGGAAACAAGGATAAGGCACGGTAACGCACGGCTAGGCAATGCACGGCAAGGCAAGGAAAGGGTAACGCAAGGCAAGGCACTGTCAGGCGAGGCAAGGCTAAGGCACGACAACGCAAGGCTAGGCAATGCACAGGAAGGAAAGCAAAGAGTAACGGAAGGCAATGAAAGGAAGGGAAAGGAAGGCAAGGTAAGGGTAACGCAAGGCAAGGCACGGTGAGGCAAGGCAAGGCTGATGCACGACAACGCACGGCTAGGCAATTCACGGCAAGGCAAGGAAAGGGTAACGCAAGGCAAGGCACCGTTACGCGAGGCAAGGCTACGGCACGACAACGCAAGGCTAGGCAATGCACGGAAGGCAAGCAAAGAGGAACGGACGGCAAGGAAGGCTAGGGAAAGCAGGGAAAGGCAAGGGTAACGGAAGGAACGGCACGGTAAGGGCAAACAAGACTAAGGCACGACAACACAGGGCTAGGAAATGCAGGGCAAGGCAAGGAAATGGTAACGCAAGGCAAGGCACGGTTTGGGGAGGCAAAGCTAATGCACGACAACGCAAGGCTAGGCAGTGCACGGCTAGGCAAGGAAAGAGTAACGGAAGGAAAGGAAGGCAAGGCAAAGCAAGGCAAGGCAAGTGTAACAAAAGGCAAGGCACGGCAAGGGGAAACAAGGCTAAGGAACGGCAACGCACGGCTACGCAATGCACGGCCAGGCAAGGAAAGGGTAACGCAAGGCAAGGCACGGTAAGGGAAGACAAGGCTAATGCACGACAACGCACGGCTAGGCAATGCACGGCCAGGCAAGGAAAGGGTAACGCAAGGCAAGGCACGGTGAGGCAAAGCAAGGCAAATGCACGACAACGCACGGCTAGGCAATGCACGGCAAGGCAAGGAAAGGGTAACGCAAGGCAAGGCACGGTCAGGCGAGGCAAGGCTAAGGCACGACAACGCAAGGCTAGGCAATGAACGGAAGGCAAGCAAAGAATAACGGAAGGCAAGGAAGGCTAGGGAAAGCAGGGAAAGGCAAGGGTAACGGAAGGAACGGCACGGAAAGGGCAAACAAGACTAAGGCACGACAACACAGGACTAGGCAATGCAGGGCAAGGCAAGGAAATGGTAACGCAAGGCAAGGCACGGTTTGGGGAGGCAAAGCTAATGCACGACAACGCAGGGCTAGGCAGTGCACGGCTAGACAAGGAAAGAGTAACGGAAGGAAAGGAAGGCAAGGCAAAGCAAGGCAAGGCAAGTATAACAAAAGGCAAGGCACGGCAAGGGAAACAAGGCTAAGGAACGGCGACGCACGGCTATGCAATGCACGGCCAGGCAAGGAAAGGGTAACGCAAGGCAAGGCACGGTGAGGCAAGGCAAGGCTGATGCACGACAACGCACGGCTAGGCAATGCACGGCAAGGCAAGGAAAGGGTAACGCAAGGCAAGGCACGATCAGGCGAGGCAAGGCTAAGGCACGACAACGCAAGGCTAGGCAATGCACGGCAAGGCAAGGAAAGGGTAACGCAAGGCACGGTAAGGCGCGGCAAGGCTAAGGCACGACAACGCAAGGCTAGGCAATAAACGGAAGGCAAGCAAAGAGTAACGGAAGGCAAGGAAGGCAAGGGAAAGCAGGGGAAGGCAAGGGTAACGGAAGGAACGGCACGGTAAGGGGAAACAAGGCTAAGGCACGACAACGCAGGGCTAGCCAATGCACGGCAAGGCAAGGAAAGGGTAACGCAAGGCAAGGCACCGTTACGCGAGGCAAGGCTAAGGCACGACAATGCAAGGCTAGGCAATGGACGGAAGGCAAGCAAAGAGTAACGGAAGGCAAGGAAGGCAAGGGAAAGCAAGGCAAGGCAAGGGTAACGGAAGGAACGGCACGGCAAGGGGAAACAAGGCTAAGGCACGGGAACGCACGGCTAGGCAATGCAGGGCCAGGCAAGGAAAGGGTAACGCAAGGCAAGGCACGGTAAGGCAAGACAAGGCTAATGCACGACAACGCACGGCTAGGCAATGCACGGCCAGGCAAGGAAAGGGTAACGCAAGGCAAGGCACGGTGAGGCAAGGCAAGGCAAATGCACGACAACGCACGGCTAGGCAATGCACGGCAAGGCAAGGAAAGGGTAACGCAAGGCAAGGCACGGTCAGGCGAGGCAAGGCTAAGGCACGACAACGCAAGGCTAGGCAATGCACGGAAGGCAAGCAAAGAGTAACGGAAGGCCAGGAAGGGAAGGGAAAGCAAGGCAAGGCAAGGGTAACGGAAGGAACGGCACGGCAAGGGGAAACAAGGCTATGGCACGGCAACGCACGGCTAGGCAATGCACGGCAAGGCAAGGAAAGGGTAACGCAAGGCAAGGCACGGTCAGGCGAGGCAAGGCTAAGGCACGACAACGGAAGGCTAGGCAATGCACGGAAGGCAAGCAAAGAGGAACGGAAGGCAAGGAAGGCTAGGGAAAGCAGGGAAAGGCAAGGGTAACGGAAGGAACGGCACGGTAAGGGCAACCAAGACTAAGGCACGACAACAGAGGGCTAGGCAATGCAGGGCAAGGCAAGGAAATGGTAACGCAAGGCAAGGCACGGTTTGGGGAGGCAAAGCTAATGCACGACAACGCAAGGCTAGGCAGTGCACGGCTAGGCAAGGAAAGAGTAACGGAAGGAAAGGAAGGCAAGGCAAAGCAAGGCAAGGCAAGTGTAACAAAAGGCAAGGCACGGCAAGGGGAAACAAGGCTAAGGAACGGCAACGCACGGCTACGCAATGCACGGCCAGGCAAGGAAAGGGTAACGCAAGGCAAGGCACGGTAAGGCAAGACAAGGCTAATTCACGACAACGCACGGCTAGGCAATGCACGGCCAGGCAAGGAAAGGGTAACGCAAGGCAAGGCACGGTGAGGCAAGGCAAGGCAAATGCACGACAACGCACGGCTAGGCAATGCACGGCAAGGCAAGGAAAGGGTAACGCAAGGCAAGGCACGGTCAGGCGAGGCAAGGCTAAGGCACGACAACGCAAGGCTAGGCAATGAACGGAAGGCAAGCAAAGAGTAACGGAAGGCAAGGAAGGCAAGGGAAAGCAAGGGAAGGCAAGGGCAACGAAAGGAACGGCACGGTAAGGGGAAACAAAGCTAAGGCACGACAACGCAGGGCTAGGCAATGCACGGCAAGGCAAGGAAAGGGTAACGCAAGGCAAAGCACGGTGAGGCAAGACAAGGCAAATGCACGACAACGCACGGCTAGGCAATGCACGGCAAGGCAAGGAAAGGGTAACGCAAGGCAAGGCACCGTTACGCGAGGCAAGGCTAAGGCACGACAATGCAAGGCTAGGCAATGCACGGAAGGCAAGCAAAGAGTAACGGAAGGCAAGGAAGGCAAGGGAAAGCAAGGCAAGGCAAGGGTTACGGAAGGAACGGCACGGCAAGGGGAAACAAGGCTAAGGCACGGCAACGCACGGCTAGGCAATGCACGGCCAGGCAAGGAAAGGGTAACGCAAGGCAAGGCACGGTGAGGCAAGGCAAGGCAAATGCACGACAACGCACGGCTAGGCAATGCCCGGCAAGGCAAGGAAAGGGTAACGCAAGGCAAGGCACGGTCAGGCGAGGCAAGGCTAAGGCACGACAACTCAAGGCTAGGCAATGCACGGAAGGCAAGCAAAGAGTAACGGAAAGCAAGGAAGGCAAGGGAAAGCAGGGGAAGGCAAGGGTAACGAAAGGAACGGCACGGTAAGGGGAAACAAGGCTAAGGCACGACAACACAGGGCTAGGCAATGCACGGCAAGGCAAGGAAAGGGTATCGCAAGGCAAGGCACGGTGAGGCAAGGCAAGGCTGATGCACGACAACGCACGGCTAGGCAATGCACGGCAAGGCAAGGAAAGGGTAACGCAAGGCAAGGCACGATCAGGCGAGGCAAGGCTAAGGCACGACAACGCAAGGCTAGGCAATGCACGGCAAGGCAAGGAAAGGGTAACGCAAGGCAAGGCACGGTAAGGCGCGGCAAGGCTAAGGCACGACAACGCAAGGCTAGGCAATAAACGGAAGGCAAGCAAAGAGTAACGGAAGGCAAGGAAGGCAAGGGAAAGCAGGGGAAGGCAAGGGTAACGGAAGGAACGGCACGGTAAGGGAAAACAAGGCTAAGGCACGACAACGCAGGGCTAGCCAATGCACGGCAAGGAAAGGAAAGGGTAACGCAAGGCAAGGCACCGTTACGCGAGGCAAGGCTAAGGCACGACAATGCAAGGCTGGGCAATGCACGGAAGGCAAGCAAAGAGTAACGGAAGGCAAGGAAGGCAAGGGAAAGCAAGGCAAGGCAAGGGTAACGGAAGGAACGGCACGGAAAGGGGAAACAAGGCTAAGGCACGGGAATGCACGGCTAGGCAATGCACGGCCAGGCAAGGAAAGGGTAACGCAAGGCAAGGCACGGTAAGGCAAGACAAGGCTAATGCACGACAACGCACGGCTAGGCAATGCACGGCCAGGCAAGGAAAGGGTAACGCAAGGCAAGGCACGGTAAGGCGAGGCAAGGCTAAGGCACGACAACGCAAGGCTAGGCAATGAACAGAAGGCAAGTAAAGAGTAACGGAAGGCAAGGAAGGCAAGGGAAAGCAAGGGAAGGCACGGGCAACGAAAGGAACGGCACGGTAAGGGGAAACAAAGCTAAGGCACGACAATGCAGGGCTAGGCAATGCACGGCAAGGCAAGGAAAGGGTAACGCAAGGCAAAGCACGGTGAGGCAAGACAAGGCAAATGCACGACAACGCACGGCTAGGCAATGCACGGCAAGGCAAGGAAAGGGTAACTCAAGGCAAGGCACGGTCAGGCGAGGCAAGGCTAAGGCACGACAACGCAAGGCTAGGCAATGCACGGAAGGCAAGCAAAGAGTAACGGAAGGCAAGGAAGGCAAGGGAAAGAAGGGGAAGGCAAGGGTAACGAAAGGAACGGCACGGTAAGGGGAAACAAGGCCAAGGCACGACAACACAGGGCTAGGCAATGCAGGGCAAGGCAAGGAAAGGGTAACGCAAGGCAAGGCACGGTTTGGGGAGGAAGGCGAATGCACGACAACGCAAGGCTAGGCAATGCACGGAAGGCAAGCAAAAAGTAACGGAAGGCAAGGAAGGCTAGGGAAAGCAGGGAAAGGCAAGGGTAACGGAAGGAACGGCACGGTAAGGGCAAACAAGACTAAGGCACG
Organism: Macrotis lagotis; assembly: GCF_037893015.1. NCBI lineage: Eukaryota > Metazoa > Chordata > Mammalia > Peramelemorphia > Peramelidae > Macrotis > Macrotis lagotis. The sequence goes on from NW_027421911.1 coordinate 294,443, forward strand.
ACAACACAGGGCTAGGCAATGCAGGGCAAGGCAAGGAAATGGTAACGCAAGGCAAGGCACGGTTTGGGGAGGCAAAGCTAATGCACGACAACGCAAGGCTATGCAGTGCACGGCTAGGCAAGGAAAGAGTAACGGAAGGAAAGGAAGGCAAGGCAAAGCAAGGCAAGGCAAGTGTAACAAAAGGCAAGGCACGGCAAGGGGAAACAAGGCTAAGGCACGACAACGCAGGGCTAGCCAATGCACGGCAAGGAAAGGAAAGGGTAACGCAAGGCAAGGCACCGTTACGCGAGGCAAGGCTAAGGCACGACAACGCAAGGCTAGGCAATGCACGGAAGGCAAGCAAAGAGTAACGGAAGGCAAGGAAGGCAAGGGAAAGCAAGGCAAGGCAAGGGTAACGGAAGGAACGGCACAGCAAGGGGAAACAAGGCTAAGGCACGGAAACGCACGGCTAGGCAATGCACGGCAAGGCAAGGAAAGGGTAACGCAAGGCAAGGCACTGTCAGGCGAGGCAAGGCTAAGACACGACAACGCAAGGCTAGGCAATGCACGGAAGGAAAGCAAAGAGTAACGGAAGGCAATGAAAGTAAGGGAAAGCAAAGCAAGGTAAGGGTAACGCAAGGCAAGGCACGGTAAGGCAAGACAAGGCTAATGCACGACAACGCACGGCTAGGCAATTCACGGCAAGGCAAGGAAAGGGTAACGCAAGGCAAGGCACGGTCAGGCGAGGCAAGGCTAAGGCACGACAACGCAAGGCTAGGCAATGCACGGAAGGCAAGCAAAGAGGAACGGAAGGCAAGGAAGGCTAGGGAAAGCAGGGAAAGGCAAGGGTAACGGAAGGAACGGCACGGAAAGGGGAAACAAGGCTAAGGCACGGGAATGCACGGCTAGGCAATGCACGGCCAGGCAAGGAAAGGGTAACGCAAGGCAAGGCACGGTAAGGCAAGACAAGGCTAATGCACGACAACGCACGGCTAGGCAATGCACGGCCAGGCAATGAAAGGGTAACGCAAGGCAAGGCACGGTGAGGCAAGGCAAGGCAAATGCACGACAACGCACGGCTAGGTAATGCACGGCAAGGCAAGGAAAGGGTAACGCAAGGCAAGGCACGGTCAGGCGAGGCAAGGCTAAGGCACGACAACGCAAGGCGAGGCAATGAACGGAAGGCAAGCAAAGAGTAACGGAAGGCAAGGAAGGCAAGGGAAAGCAAGGGAAGGCAAGGGCAACGAAAGGAACGGCACGGTAAGGGGAAACAAAGCTAAGGCACGACAATGCAGGGCTAGGCAATGCACGGCAAGGCAAGGAAAGGGTAACGCAAGGCAAGGCACGGTGAGGCAAGGCAAGGCTGATGCACGACAACGCACGGCTAGGCAATGCACGGCAAGGCAAGGAAAGGGTAACGCAAGGCAAGGCACGGTCAGGCGAGGCAAGGCTAAGGCACGACAACGCAAGGCTAGGCAATAAACGGAAGGCAAGCAAAGAGTAACGGAAGGCAAGGAAGGCAAGGGAAAGCAGGGGAAGGCAAGGGTAACGGAAGGAACGGCACGGTAAGGGGAAACAAGGCTAAGGCACGACAACGCAGGGCTAGCCAATGCACGGCAAGGAAAGGAAAGGGTAACGCAAGGCAAGGCACCGTTACGCGAGGCAAGGCTAGGGCATGACAACGCAAGGCTAGGCAATGCACGGAAGGCAAGCAAAGAGTAACGGAAGGCCAGGAAGGCAAGGGAAAGCAAGGCAAGGCAAGGGTAACGGAAGGAACGGCACGGCAAGGGGAAACAAGGCTAAGGCACGGCAACGCACGGCTAGGCAATGCACGGCAAGGCAAGGAAAGGGTAACGCAAGGCAAGGCACGGTGAGGCAAGGCAAGGCTGATGCACGACAACGCACGGCTAGGCAATGCACGGCAAGGCAAGGAAAGGGTAACGCAAGGCAAGGCACGGTCAGGTGAGGCAAGGCTAAGGCACGACAACGCAAGGCTAGGCAATGCACGGAAGGCAAGCAAAGAGGAACGGAAGGCAAGGAAGGCTAGGGAAAGCAGGGAAAGGCAAGGGTAACGGAAGGAACGGCACGGTAAGGGCAAACAAGACTAAGGCACGACAACAGAGGGCTAGGCAATGCAGGGCAAGGCAAGGAAATGGTAACGCAAGGCAAGGCACGGTTTGGGGAGGCAAAGCTAATGCACGACAACGCAAGGCTAGGCAGTGCACGGCTAGGCTAGGAAAGAGTAACGGAAGGAAAGGAAGGCAAGGCAAAGCAAGGCAAGGCAAGTGTAACAAAAGGCAAGGCACGGCAAGGGGAAACAAGGCTAAGGAACGGCAACGCATGGCTACGCAATGCACGGCCAGGCAAGGAAAGGGTAACGCAAGGCAAGGCACGGTAAGGCAAGACAAGGCTAATTCACGACAACGCACGGCTAGGCAATGCACGGCCAGGCAAGGAAAGGGTAACGCAAGGCAAGGCACGGTGAGGCAAGGCAAGGCAAATGCACGACAACGCACGGCTAGGCAATGCACGGCAAGGCAAGGAAAGGGTAACGCAAGGCAAGGCACGGTCAGGCGAGGCAAGGCTAAGGCACGACAACGCAAGGCTAGGCAATGAACGGAAGGCAAGCAAAGAGTAACGGAAGGCAAGGAAGGCAAGGGAAAGCAAGGGAAGGCAAGGGCAACGAAAGGAACGGCACGGTAAGGGGAAACAAAGCTAAGGCAGGACAATGCAGGGCTAGGCAATGCACGGCAAGGCAAGGAAAGGGTAACGCAAGGCAAAGCACGGTGAGGCAAGACAAGGCAAATGCACGACAACGCACGGCTAGGCAATGCACGGCAAGGCAAGGAAAGGGTAACTCAAGGCAAGGCACGGTCAGGCGAGGCAAGGCTAAGGCACGACAACTCAAGGCTAGGCAATGCACGGAAGGCAAGCAAAGAGTAACGGAAAGCAAGGAAGGCAAGGGAAAGCAGGGGAAGGCAAGGGTAACGAAAGGAACGGCACGGTAAGGGGAAACAAGGCTAAGGCACGACAACACAGGGCTAGGCAATGCACGGCAAGGCAAGGAAAGGGTAACGCAAGGCAAGGCACGGTGAGGCAAGGCAAGGCTGATGCACGACAACGCACGGCTAGGCAATGCACGGCAAGGCAAGGAAAGGGTAACGCAAGGCAAGGCACGATCAGGCGAGGCAAGGCTAAGGCACGACAACGCAAGGCTAGGCAATGCACGGCAAGGCAAGGAAAGGGTAACGCAAGGCAAGGCACGGTAAGGCGCGGCAAGGCTAAGGCACGACAACGCAAGGCTAGGCAATAAACGGAAGGCAAGCAAAGAGTAACGGAAGGCAAGGAAGGCAAGGGAAAGCAGGGGAAGGCAAGGGTAACGGAAGGAACGGCACGGTAAGGGGAAACAAGGCTAAGGCACGACAACGCAGAGCTAGCCAATGCACGGCAAGGAAAGGAACGGGTAACGCAAGGCAAGGCACCGTTACGCGAGGCAAGGATAAGGCACGACAACGAAAGGCTAGGCAATGCACGGAAGGCAAGCAAAGAGTAACGGAAGGCAAGGAAGGCAAGGGAAAGCAAGGCAAGGCAAGGGTAACGGAAGGAACGGCACGGCAAGGGGAAACAAGGCTAAGGCACGGCAACGCACGGCTAGGCAATGCACGGCCAGGCAAGGAAAGGGTAACGCAAGGGAAGGCACGGTAAGGCAAGACAAGGCTAATGCACGACAACGCACGGCTAGGCAATGCACGGCCAGGCAAGGAAAGGGTAACGCAAGGCAAGGCACGGTGAGGCAAGGCAAGGCAAATGCACGACAACGCACGGCTAGGCAATTCACGGCAAGGCAAGGAAAGGGTAACGCAAGGCAAGGCACGGTCAGGCGAGGCAAGGCTAAGGCACGACAACACAAGGCTAGGCAATGCACGGAAGGCAAGCAAAGAGGAACGGAAGGCAAGGAAGGCTAGGAAAAGCAGGGAAAGTCAAGGGTAACGGAAGGAACGGCACGGTAAGGGCAAACAAGACTAAGGCACGACAACACAGGGCTAGGCAATGCAGGGCAAAGCAAGGAAATGGTAACGCAAGGCAAGGCACGGTATGGGGAGGCAAAGCTAATGCACGACAACGCAACGCTAGGCAGTGCACGGCTAGGCAAGGAAAGAGTAACGGAAGGAAAGGAAGGCAAGGCAAAGCAAGGCAAGGCAAGTGTAACAAAAGGCAAGGCACGGCAAAGGGAAACAAGGCTAAGGAACGGCAACGCACGGCTACGCAATGCACGGCCAGGCAAGGAAAGGGTAACGCAAGGCAAGGCACGGTAAGGCAAGACAAGGCTAATGCACGACAACGCACGGCTAGGCAATGCACGGCCAGGCAATGAAAGGGTAACGCAAGGCAAGGCACGGTGAGGCAAGGCAAGGCAAATGCACGACAACGCACGGCTAGGCAATGCACGGCAAGGCAAGGAAAGGGTAACGCAAGGCAAGGCACGGTCAGGCGAGGCAAGGCTAAGGCACGACAACGCAAGGGTAGGCAATGAACGGAAGGCAAGCAAAGAGTAACGGAAGGCAAGGAAGGCAAGGGAAAGCAAGGGAAGGCAAGGGCAACGAAAGGAACGGCACGGTAAGGGGAAACAAAGCTAAGGCACGACAATGCAGGGCTAGGCAATGCACGGCAAGGCAAGGAAAGGGTAACGCAAGGCAAGGCACGGTGAGGCAAGGCAAGGCTGATGCACGACAACGCACGGCTAGGCAATGCACGGCAAGGCAAGGAAAGGGTAACGCAAGGCAAGGCACGGTAAGGCGCGGCAAGGCTAAGGCACGACAACGCAAGGCTAGGCAATAAACGGAAGGCAAGCAAAGAGTAACGGAAGGCAAGGAAGGCAAGGGAAAGCAGGGGAAGGCAAGGGTAACGGAAGGAACGGCACGGTAAGGGGAAACAAGGCTAAGGCACGACAACGCAGGGCTAGCCAATGCACGGCAAGGAAAGGAAAGTGTAACGCAAGGCAAGGCACCGTTACGCGAGGCAAGGCTAGGGCATGACAACGCAAGGCTAGGCAATGCAGGGAAGGCAAGCAAAGAGTAACGGAAGGCCAGGAAGGCAAGGGAAAGCAAGGCAAGGCAAGGGTAACGGAAGGAACGGCACGGCAAGGGGAAACAAGGCTAAGGCACGGCAACGCACGGCTAGGCAATGCACGGCAAGGAAGGAAAGGGTAACGCAAGGCAAGGCACGGTCAGGCGAGGCAAGGCTAAGGCACGACAACGCAAGGCTAGGCAATGCAAGGAAGGCAAGCAAAGAGGAACGGAAGGCAAGGAAGGCTAGGGAAAGCAGGGAAAGGCAAGGGTAACGGAAGGAACGGCACGGTAAGGGCAAACAAGACTAAGGCACGACAACACAGGGCTAGGCAATGCAGGGCAAGGCAAGGAAAGGGTAACGCAAGGCAAGGCACGGTTTGGGGAGGAAGGCGAATGCACGACAACGCAAGGCTAGGCAATGCACGGAAGGCAAGCAAAAAGTAACGGAAGGCAAGGAAGGCTAGGGAAAGCAGGGAAAGGCAAGGGTAACGGAAGGAACGGCACGGTAAG